>NC_136411.1:78978015-79465515 GCF_051521515.1 Lactuca serriola
TGACTGCATGAATGCTACCCCACTCCGGACCATCCACCACGAATCCTACAGTCAGTCTGACCCTATGCAGACGGACTTTCAGGGCAATCCCCATCACACCCAGTCACCCATCCCCATCCCGACCCACCCTTCACTTATTAGCACTATCTGGACATCTGCCAGGATATCGCTGCTCTTCAATAGAGTATGGATAGTCTACGCCTCGACTATAAGCTTTATAGTACTCAGGTTTCTGGGTTTCGGGATGAGGTTGCAGGTTATTGAGAGGATTTCATCGGCTTCCGCGACGAGATCATCTGTCGTTTTCCATCATCGCTAGAGTAGTCATTTTCCATTCCTTAGTAAGCATTAAGGACAATGCTTAATTTTAAGCTTGGGGAGGGAACTTGTTATCCATTTGTACAATGTTTTTTCTAAAAAAAAATTTAAAAATAACAAAAAACCCAAAAAGATTTTTCATTTATGTCCTTATTTTTCATTTTTCTTCCTAGATTTTTTTTCTAAAAAAAGATTGTCATTTTGTTGCATTTCGCATTTGCATAAAAATGATTTTTTTGTTATAATTTCAATATATATATATATATATATATATATATATATATATATATATATATATATATACACACATATGATAGCACCGTAAAGTGGGATATTGAGAATTAAAAATGAAAAAAAATCTGAAATGAGTTGATTGTTATTGGAAGTGTAGAATCAGCTATCATAAATAGGGGACCCAAATACTGTAATTCGAGACCCCAACCTTAGATAATAAAAAAATGGTGTACTAAAACGTTTTGTGGGTGGTAATAACAGCTTTGGGAAGATTTGCTTCTGAATGTTTAAAAAGAATCTATATCGACAACTCTAGACCCATAGAACATGACCCTATTTCTTGACACGCGTTACCTTCTCGGTAACAGAGAGCTTAAGTATAAGATCCACACAATCAAGAAAGAAGAAAGGGTACGTCATATCTACTATCCAAATCAAAATTTTCAAGTGTTCAATCGAAATAGATTGAAGAATTCAAGCTCAAAACAAAGTCACAAATCCAAGTTCAATCAAATTAGAAGTCGTTTCAAATCAAATTTGGCGAATGAAGAACTGTGTGATATGATACTTGTGGCACTCGAAAAAGTGAAAGCATAGAGCTTGGGCTCTTATGGGGGTTGTCCCTTGTTGCTCCGGCGAAAGCTGATTTGGTCATGTCGGGTTCTTAAGGATGCATCGATTCTGATTCTTGACTATCTAGTCTTAAGGACATGAGATCCTGGACTGTGTTATTTTCGCTCATAAAGCTAATTAAGATATAAAGTTTAAATAAAACTATGGGTGGACTATTGGTTTACACCATTTCGTGGTCTTCCTCACTTTGGGAGTCTGTGATACATGAAAGGCGGTTGCTTAGGTGTTAGTGATTGGAGCCCCTTTCGATGTAAAGTCTGATCATATAAAAAATATAAAAAAAATATAGAAAAAAAATTAAAAAGAAAAAAATATATATGTTTTTATTTTTAGTTGTTTGTTTCTCTTTTTCATAACACTTTCGTTCATTTATCATTTTGTTTTGTTTTTGCATGCATATTTTATTCCTTGTTCTATTTATTTTCTATAGTTATTGTTAGTTAGATTTTTCTTTTAGTTGTTAGCGTGTCTAGTTTATTCCTTTACTACTCTTACCTTTTATTCTATTACCACATTTATCCTTTCCTTACTCAAGCACAAGTAAGGTCTACGCTTGAGGAGGTTTGTTAGATGCATTTAATATGCATCTATTAGCATAATTTCCTTGGTATTCTGTTATAAAAAAACTAACTAACTCCCGATTATTCTTATGTATTACGTTTTTCGTGATTATTTTGTAGAATGCCCGTACGGATCACATTTGTTATGGTTTTTAGGGCACTTTGGAGCACATGGATAATTACGCGAGTTCGGATGCGTTAGTGGATGCTTTGGAGCATAACTGGAGTCTAGACTAAGGACGGATGCCGAGGAATGATCAAAAACAGCTTGGAAGGAGGAACAATGATAAAAAAAAAAAAGAGACAAAAATGACTACATGCGATCGCAACTTTGACCATGCGATCGCAAGTTTGGTCGCAGCTTCACTTCGGAGATTTTTCGTGCCAAAAATTCAGAAGGATGAGAAAAGATTGTACATGCTATCGCAACATCACAACATACGATCACAACTTCCTTACGTGCGATTGCAACTTGGCCAGAACGTCTCGAAACAGCAACGTACTTAATTTAAAAGGCTCGGGACACATTTTCAACAACACTTGGGATCATAACTTCCATACATGCGATCCCATGCATGTCATTTTTACTGTTGGACATATAAATAGACACACATACTTGTCTAGTAACCCTAATTGGCAATTCTAAGGCGATTTTCAGATATTTTCAAGTGAAGAACATAGATCCGAAGGAGACAATTCAATTTGTTTTCATTGTTTAGTAGGATTTATCGTTTAGACTCCATTTCTACTGTTTGTAATTCGTTATTAGTCATGTCAAGCTAAAAACTCAGATTTCAGTTTCGCAAGGCATAACCTTTTCGTGTGATTAATCATTAGGCGTGATGTTTGATTGTGATTACTATTTAGTTTGATCAATTCTATGTTTAATTAAATGTTTGATTTTGATTTCAATTTCTGTTGGCCACTTAAATTGTTTGTGAATCAATCTTGTTATCTGATTATCTGGATCAGTAATTGTCTAGACTTATTAGTAAAAAGTAACAAATGTTGGATTAATTCTCTATTAGGATTAACTCCAATATGAATTGATCAAACAAGTTTTTATGCCTCCGAGCTTATGAGAGGTATTGGACTTTACCGGGAAATTACACTGTGTCTAATGCAACTTTTCTTTGTTAATCAAGAGCTTGTTTGGTTAATTTCGTAAAAAGTTAGGTTTAATTCAAAGAACTTATTTCGATTAAATAATTATTGTAATAGAGGTCATTAGAGCTTGTTAGTGAACTTCAGTACCAGTTTAAACAAGTGCATAGTCAAATATTGTGTTGAAGGTTAATTACATTATCATGGGAGTCACCATGGAACTGAAATTGTTTTCTCTATATTGAATTTTCACAACCTTTTAATTGAGTTATTCATTTATGATTTCCAATTTTTATTAGTTTAAATTTTCAGAAATAACCCTCCCCCCCCCCCTTTATGTTTTATGCACTTGTCAATAATTAGTTCATGTCTTATGCAAAGAGGCATAGACTTTAGGACGTGTCCCTGAGGATTCGACCCTGCTTACCTATACTACCTGTTATTAAACTATAGCAGTCTTATTTATATTTTTATTTGTTAGATCGTGCACAACAACTGACCAAAACAGGAATGATCCCAACTTCAAATGCAACTGGGAAGGATCCATGTTTATGACATAGTAATGCTACAAACCTTAGACGTTTCCTAGAAAAAATCACATCTTATGAGAACACGCTTATGTTCAGCACACTTCTAGGGAGAATCTCGACTTAAGATAACATGTAATTGTTCTATAGTTTAGGAAATAACTGGGGAAATCCCAACTTAGGATAACACGTCAGTGTTATAGATTTTAGCAAATTACTAGGGAAATCCCAACTTAGGATAACACATCAGTGTCATAAACCTTAGGAAATTACTAGGGAAGATCTCAATCTTCAGATAACACATCAGTGTTATTAACCTTATGTTTAAACATTAGGATCTTGACATATGTTAAAAAAATAAGAGGGTTTCCAAGTCACTGAATAGTGAAATGATCCCCTTTTTCACATCCCATAGTAAGATTTTGTGCATCCAAGCGAGGTGTAGAAACCTTAACTCATCTGAAAGAGGTAATTAACTCTTTAAACCTTATAGGGGATTAAGTACCCTTAATCATATGAGATATGATTAGTCTCTATTCGTAGTTACTTCGATACTTTGCGTATTGCAATCATTAAGATCATAGAACTATGTATCTATTGAGATCCGTGGATGTTAGGATCCTCGAACATTGGGATCCTTGTGTATCAGAATCTTTGTATATCAAGATCCTTGTATGCGTATGCATAGCAAATGTTAGCTTGGGGTGGGTGTTAGCTTGGCTAATGCCCATCCAATGCTTAACTTAGAAATGGTTATCAGAAGAATAAAAATAGTTACATAAAAGTAGAGGGCAGAGAGAGTGTACCATGAGCTTGTTTGAAAAAGGATCAATACAACTTACATGCATGAAGTATGCTTGTAGATGGACGACATTCCAGGATCTTGGCAAGATGTTCCCTTCAAGGTTGACTAGCCAATATTCCCTCTTTCCTGCATCCAAATCAATGAGATATGGTCCTTCCCATTTAGGTGCCAGTTTGCCTACATTAGGATCCTTAGTATTTTGTAACCTTTTCCTTTATACCAAGTCACCAACCTGGAAGATTCTAACTTTGATGTTCTTCTTATATGCTTTAGTGATCCTCTGTTGATGAGCAGCAATACAGACCCTGGAAAGATCCCTAAGTTCATCGATAGTGTCAAGATCATGGGCTAGGATCCTATCGTTATTCTGTTGATCCTAAAATTGATATCTTGCCGTTGGAACTACTACTTTAGTAGGGATCACGAATTTTGTTCCAAACACTAAGGAGTATGGAGTTTGGCCAGTGGCTGTCTTTGAATTGGTTCTATCTATCCATAGGACGAGAGGAAGTTCCTCTGCCCATATTCCTTTCTTCTCATCTAACCTCTTTTTTAGACTGTTGACTATGATCTTATTGTTGGATTCAGCTTGATAGTTAGCCTGAGGGTGAAAAAGACTGTTGACTATGATCTTATTGTTAGATTCCTTGCTTTCCAATTCCGCTTCAGGTTGTAGATCAGTAATGAAATTAGCCACAAAATCTGCTATTTGTTGTGACTTTATTGTTGTTCTTGTTTCATATTCGATGTCATATGTGCTTAGCTTCACATACCGCTTTTCCATCCTACTTGACATGTCTGTTTTTCGCATAACATTATTAATGGGTTAAATAGTTCTTACATGTATAGCATGTGTTTCAAAATAGTATCTTAATTTTATGGAAGCAGTTACTAATGCAAGTATTAGTTTATCAATATGGGAATACATGCTCTTAGGATCCAAGAAACTTTTACTTACGTAGTAGATATGATGTTGGTCCCTTTTAAGATCCTTGGCTAAAATGTCACTTACAATGTTAGAGGATAGTAAAAGGTATAGGAGGAGTTGTTCCCCATCGAATGGTTTTACTAGCAAGGGTGCATAACTTAAATAATTTTTAAGTTCCTGAAAAAGCATCTTCGTGCTCTCTATTCCACTCAAACCTTTTGTTCTTCTTCAGGATATCATAGAAAGGCTTGCACATTTATGAGAATCTTGAGATGAACTTGTTAAGTTCTGTTACTCTTCGTATTAGTCTCTAAATATCCTTCGTCGAGGATGGGGATCTTAAATCAATGATGGCTTTTATTTTCTCCGAACTTGATTCTATTTCTATTTTAGTTACCATGTATCTAAGAACTTTCCTGATCTCATTCCAAAGTGGCACTTAGAAGGGTTCGACTTCATGTTGTATTCGTCTAGTATTTTTAAGTCCTCTTCAAGATCCCTTAAATGATCCTCATTTTTATTTGATTTTACCACCATGTCATCGATGTAGACTTCCATGGTGTCCCCCAATTTGTCTTTGAACATCCGGTTAACTAACCTTTGGTATGTTGCACCTGCATTTTTAAGACCAAAGGGCATAACATTATAGTAGTATATACATGTTGGGGTAATGAATGCAATATCCTCTTGGTCAGATGCTTCCATTTGGATTTGTTGGAACCCTGTTGATGCATCCATAAACGTTAAGAGTTCATGGCTAGTCATGGCATCTATCATGGATTCTATGTTTGGCAAGGGGAAAGGATCCTTAGGACAAGCCTTATTTAGATCTGAATAGTCCACACATACTCTGCATTTTCCATTCTTCTTCTGCACAATAACCACATTGGCTAGCCATCTTTGCATCGTAACTTCCTTGATTATCCCCATTTTAAGAAGCTTTTCTACTTCTTCTTGGATGATCTGGTTTCTTTTCTGAGAAAAATTTCTTATTTTTTGTTGTATTGGTCTGAAAGAAGGGTTAATGTTAAGGTTATGAGTTATAATATTTTTGTCTATAGTTGTCATATCCTAATTATTCCAATAGAATGTTTTGCTTTTATCTTTTAAGAACTTTATTAGTTCTTTCTCGATTTTTTCTGGTATTGAGGATCCTACGAGGACTTTGGCTTCAGGATCCTCGAGGTTCAAGGGCACTTCCTTTACATCTTTCTCTCTTGTTTCCATCACATGTCGTTCCCTTCTTTAATTGCTATCCTTGTTGTGGTAACGTTGAAGATTTCATCGAAGTCTTGTAGCATTCCTTGGATTCTAGTTGATCATCTATGATATTTACTGTCCCCCATGGGGTCGACATCTTGCCACACTGATGATATGTCGAGGTGATAGCCTTCATATCCTGGATCCATGGTCTACCTAACATTATGGGAGGATAATGTATGAAGTACACAAAAGTGTTGCGTAGATTTTACCCCCTCTATGTAGATAGGTAGCTTTATCTCGCCGAATGTATGTTTTGTTTCGCCACTGAATCCAATCAGTACTTAGGATCTTTTTATTATTTCGGCTTCAAGGACGTTCATCCTTTTTAAAGCATCTAGGAGTATGATGTTAACTGAAGATCCTCCATCGAAAAGGATCCTTCTAACAAAATGATTGGTGATATAAAGAGTGATCACCAGTCTGTCATGATAAGGCTCCTGCACATATGTTCTATCTGTTTCGTCAAAGGTAATCTCCTTCTCGTTTGTGATTGATAAGTTTTTCTGTGGCCTTTCTTCTTTCTCCGTCTTTGAAACTTTAGCATGTCTTTTTGCTGCAGAATAAAAGGTGCCACAAATGCCAGGTCCTCTAAAGATCACATTAATTACCTTAGCATCTGCAAGAAGGGATCCCGACTTTTCTAGGGTCTTATGAGGATCCCGATCCTTTTCTTTCGATATTTCTTTTCTTCTTCTGATGATCTCCTTGAGGTATCCTTTGTATAGTAGGTAAATAATCTCTTTTCTTAGGGCTATGTGATCTTCCGTAATGTGACCAAAGTCCCCATGTTATGCACACCATTTGGACTTGTCTTTCTGGGTGGTGGACTTTTCCCCCTTTCTTGTCCATCTTGCTGTGTCACCAAAATCCTTCATAACAAATATCAAACCTGAAACATCAACAGAGAAACAGTAGTCGGCAATTTTCGGAAATTCTTCTTTATCCCCTTTGTCTTTAAGGGCATTTACCCTATGATTATCAGGTTTGGAATAAGGTTTAGACTTATAGGATCTCTGGGCCGAGGAGTCGGCCTTCTTATTGGAGTTATCATAAGAGCTTGGTGGGTCATTCCTCTTTTCGATCTCTTTGTCTTCTTCGAGTCTTATGAATCTTAAGGCTCTGCTCCTTACTTCGTCCATTCTTTTGCATGGAGTCATTACAAGGTCTTCTTAGAAATGAGAGTCTTTCTTCAAGCCCATTTTAAAAGCTTCTACGACAGTTAGCATGTTGATGTTGGGGATACTTAAAGCTTCCCTGTCAAACCTGTTCACGAAATCCCTGAAGGACTCCTTAGGATCATGAACCACCCGATAGAGATAACTATTGATCTTCTGAAATGTTCTACTACAAGAAAATTGGGTGTTAAAAATATTAACTAAATGTGCAAACGAAATAATAGAATAACAAGGAACATCTAACAACCATTTCAGGGTAGATCATGTGGGGGTTAAACCAAAACCCTTGTATATGCAAGCTTCCTTCAAATGTGTGGGAATGAGGATGATCTTCATTGTTTCCCTATATTGTGTCACATGTTCTTTAGAATCCATAGTCCCATCATAAGGCTTCATGTTGGGAGTTTGGAAGTGCTTTGGGTCTTCGGTGACAACACTCGCAGGAGCGAATCTTGAGATCATGTTGCTTGTTGGGGAAACTTCTGGTATAGGTTGGACTATTCCGGGTACGCTTGAGATCATCTGTCGTGTTGTTAAAGTTGTTTGTCCATGATCGGGCTCATTCCTGCATCAACATCCATAGAGTTAGTGGTAAAACGTGTTTTTATTCACAAACTTATCAGGATCCTTGTTATCAGGAGTAAAGAAGGTTTCGCTGGTATCCTAGATTTATATAAAATAATCCAAAAAGGACAATATCATCATTTTTTTAGAATATTGTTTGTTTTCTTTGAGTGCAACAAATAAATACAGATGATTTATGGTGTCATGTCTAACAAAGTCTTATACATCAAAATTTACCTAAATGAAATAGATATTATATATCTTATGTATCTACGCTAATAAATAAAGTTATTTTGTCACATTTCATGTTCTCATTGTATTTGATATATGTCATTTTATAAGATTTTTTAATTTTTTTTCTACTTGTCATTTTATGGTGTTTTTCAATTTTATTAAATTCATCGTAATATTCAAATGTAATAAATGTAATAATAAATGCATATCAATTTTATTAATGCAATTTTCTTATAATTTCTAAATTTCTAAACTGAATTTAATTATTTTATTTGTTTGTTTGTTTATTTAAATTATTTATTTAAATTTAAAAGAAAAATAAAAAGTCAAAAATAACAAATTAAACATTACATTTTAATAATTCAATATATATTTTTTTCTTTTAAAATTTCAAACTTCCTAAATTTTTAGATTTTCATATTTTATTTTTATTTTTTGAAAATAAACATATAAGATACATGGTCTTATTATAACTAGTATATAATATAATACTTTAAAAGAGATGTAGTTTTGATGGTCAAAATTGAACATCTACACTTTCTAAGGGAATAGTTTTTTTCAAAAACTCCCCATTTAGTTTCTTTTTAGGAAACATCGTCTTTAATATTTTTATTGCAATAAAATTTGAAAGTGCTTTTCCCCAAGAAAGATGCAAGTAAAATATACCACCTTGTGTTTCTCACTTTCTTGTGATAAATCTATTATATATCAAGGGATTGTTCCCTCACTTGGATTGATATCTTTGTTTGCTTGAAAGGAATGATGAAATAATAAAAGTTGGCCATAGAACTGATGTTGAATAAGAATGACTAGGGGTCGAAATACGAACAAATCTGTAGGAGCAGAAATAGTTCAAACTCGCAACAATTCGTGTGGCTCCTATGAAACTTTTGAACATGTCTTTTGTGATCGAAAGAAAAACATAATAAAGTCAGCTAACAAATCAGATAAGTGAACCACGAAGGATAAGTGCTTACAGGAAATGCGCTTTTCGTGATCCGTTCAATCGTTGTAGGCTTTAATTGAATACCTTTTCTGCTTTTCAAATTCGCGTATGGAAGGAGTCTCGTTGAAGGTGGGTGCCTCCATATGATTTTGTCAACAAAATACTATTGCTTTTTCAACTCTATCAATGATCTTTGGTAAGGTGTAACACATCAAATGAACTTTTGAAGCTTGACATGCTATTCGAATAATACAAAAAAAATGATGATATAAACATATTAATTTCTATTAGCCAATAAATTATCATAAATACCTTTATATATATATATATATATATATATATATATATATATATATATATATATATATATATATATATATATATATATATATATATATATATATATATATACAGAGAGAAGAGAGATTCAGGTTCATTTGAAACCATGCTAATTTTATGAGACCGTGAGACCAAATTTAAAAATAATTTTAAAATACAAAATAAAATGAAAAATCCAAACATTCGTGTATGTAATTATTATTTTCGAAACTTTAATTACCTAAAAAAAAATAAAAAAATAAAAAAATTACCTTTTTTTATAATACGTGAAATATTCTAATAGAATATTATACTGTAATTTTTTTAATGTGATTTTTAGAATGTTAGAATATTCTACTAAATTTGTCAGATATGCAAAATATTATAATATTCAACTAGAATATGTAAATAAATGTCTTTTTTTCTTTCTTTTTTTTGGAAAATATATATTCCGAAAATAATATTTGAAATTTTTTTTTGAAAATTTTCAATTATTTTGCATCTTAAAAATGTTTTTTTTATCTACTAAATGAGTGACTATGATTGCGTCTCAAGGTCTCACAAAATTAGGTCGTCTGACATGAACCTAACCCTATATATATATATATATATATATATATATATATATATATATATATATATATATATATATATATATATATATATAGGGTTAAGTTCATGTGAAACCACTATTTTTTGTAAGACATGGAGACTTAATCATACTCACTCATCTTTTAAATAAATAAAAAACATTTTTAAAATGCAAAATAATTGAAAATTTTCGAAAAAAAAATTTAAAATATTATTTTCGTCAAATTTTTATCCAAAAAGAATAAAAAAAAATTATAGTTTTTTGAAATATCTGTGAAATATTCTAGTTCAATGTCATAATATTCTAATAGAATATTAGAATGTTTTACATATCTGACAAATCTAGTAGAATATTAAAATATTTTAACATATTTAAAATCACAATGAAATATTTAAAGTGTAATATTCTATTATAATATTTCATTATTTAAGAAAACGGTAATTTTTTCTTACTTTTTTAGGTAAAGAAAATGATGAAAATAATAATTAAAAGAAAAATTTTCGGATTTTTCCTTTTATTTTGCATTTTAAAATAATTTTTAGATTGAATATCACGGTCTCACAAAATTAACATGGTTTCACATTAACCTAAACCTCTATATATATATATATATATATATATATATATATATATATATATATATATATATATATATATATATATATATATATATATCATTTTATGTGAATGCTAAGGAGCAATGTAAATGAACGAAATTATAAACATAAAATAAATGAGAATTTAAATGACGTAAATAATAACGTAATCATAAATAAAAATATAAATAACGTAATCGTAACGTATATGATAACGAGAATGTAAATAACGTTACATAAAAGTAAAATGCATATATCATCCCCCAAAAGCTTAAAAGGTATAAAAGGGGCCGTAGAACTCACCTTAGTTACATGAAAGTTAATCGTTTCGAAAGTTAAGATTCGACTTGCGATTTCTCGACTTTTGGTCGTGGAGCTTTTATGACAAAGGGACATCTAAGGCTTACTAATCTTCTTCCAAGGTACCCGAAAAACTAGTTTTTACACCCAAAATGTCATCGGAGCTTCTCGTTGGGACGTGTCACCAGCCACAATGACACGTGGTTGGCCAGATGGGTTTTTCTAGGTTGATTTGCCCATCGACAGGTTGTTTCGTCGACTAAAACTCATTAGGAATTGGTGGAAAAAAGGGGTTCAAGTGGTCGATTTCGAGGCTGAGAACAGAAAAGGGAGGGTGGCAGACGATTTTCCGGCGAGCCTTCTTGGCCACTTCTCGTCGTCAACGACTGCTACGGAAAGGGGCGTTTGTGGGACTGATATCGACGTAGGAATGGGATGTCGCTAGCTTCGGTGACCGGAAACAACACCTCCGATGGTTGTTCTTCCAAGTGAGAACAAGAGAGAGAGAGAGAGAGAGAGAGAGAGAGAGAAGAGGGAGAGTAGAGAGATAGCAGAGTTAGAGAGAGAGGGAGCAAAGAGAGATTGAGAGTATGATTATAAGCATCTTTGCTGATTTTTAAGTATATTTTACACTTAATTCTATGGTACTTGGATGATGTCATAGTGGTGACATCATCATGATCTCCTCCTCAATGCTTGCCTCGATTTTTGTGTCACACGATTCAACCTCGTAAAAATATTTTAAAAGTGTCTTTTGATTGTCTCGAGTGTGCTGATTTTCAAAAGTGCAATCATAATTTAAATCCGATATACGGAACTAGGTGAAAATGACATTTAAAATTTCGTGTTTATAAAGATCTTGTTCGATAGTTTTCGTGAATTTTCCAAACTTCGGGTTAAAAATATATCAAAAATAAAATAAAAAATAAGGCCTAAGACTGTGTTCAAAAATGTGTTTGTGAGCAATTTACGAAACGTGAATCTGTCCCAACGAAACGATACAATGTACGTTTTCGGGGAAATTGGATAAATAATGATTTATAAGCGTAAAAAGGTTAAAACTTCTTCTTACAATCTCTATTTTTAACTTTCTTTATATCCACGAAGTTGTGAGGGTATAATCTATCCAATTTGATCGACAATTGCACATAATTTCACTTAATGAATAAATTCTATTTTTAGGGCACTAAACAGTACTTATTTTGAATTGTTTATTATTTATTAACGATTGTCAACTTTGCGACCAAATTGAAGTAATCCATGTGAAATTATGATTAACATAACTTCAATTGCATCCAAAAACATTGAACAACATAAAATAGGTCCTATTATGTAACATCCCATAAATCATGATAAATTTTTTATTTTTAAAACCTTTTAATAACTCACAAGTCTTACAAAACATTGTTTCCAAAAATTCATAACCATAAATCAGAATATCCCAAAAACATCTATCAATAAAATATTCAATGATGATGTGTACGATCATGCCTTCGTCTTGCCCCCAATCATTTGATGTACCTGAAACTAAGAAATCAATTGTAAGCCAAAACTTAATGAGTTCCCCCAAAATACCCCACACAAAATACAATAATAATTACAATAAATGCATATAGGGTTTGTTGGTCCATGACCTCAACCCAACCATCCGGGTTTGTTGACACAAAGTCTCAACCCAACCATCTAGATTTTTTGACACATAGTCTCAACCCAACCATTCGGGATTGTTGAAACAGTGTCTCAACCCAAACATTTGGGTTTGTTGGTCCAACATATGAGGCAGTACCATAAGCCAACTACCAATATGTCGACATATGCAACAGGTAAACAATAATCAGCAAGTACATGCAATCATACAATTCTACCAATCTAACAAGTCAATACAACATAACAACATCTTATATACCAGGATACATAACGTAGTGGGCAACATTGGTGCCTTCGACCCATGAGTACAATGAGAAGAACTCACCTGAACCATTACTTGACAGAAGCCCAACAGGTACCTTAGCTACAACTTAGCCAACCCAAGCTTCCTAAGACAAAACCAATACCATCCCTTAGTCAAATACTCAATCATACCCAAGTTTGACCAAACGTCAGACTGGTCAAAAAGTTAACGATCAAAGTTAAGGTAAAAATTGTCAACAACAACTCTCCATGTCGTGGCCTTCCTTGGCCACGTTGTGGGAACTAAATACCAAAATAATTGTTGACACCCCAGTCGCCACGCTGTGGAAGCCTATGGCCACGCCGTGGGGACTGGTCTGAACAACTCAAACAAGCTTAATCCATTTTCCTCCAATTTCAAGAGCTCCAAAGATCAGATCTGATCCTTTCCAAAGTCTTAATGGATAAAGTTCTAACTTTATCCATTTGGAATGTCCAAACCACCATGCTATGGACTTTAAGTCTCAAAGGGACCCAAAATGCATATTTCTTAACTTAATCCATTAAGTCCAAGAAAATATTATAAACTAATCAAAAGGTGTTGGAGTCTAGATCTAAAACATACAATGTTCTTAGGACCTAGGAGAGTAATAAAGTTGCAAACTTTATTCCCAACACTCACTCAAAACTCTAAAAAACAAGGACCAAAAAACCAAATACACTCATATCCAAGACGAAATGCAATAAAGCTTGGAATTTATAACTTATAAAGGTCTAGAAGGTAGATGAAAGTTGAGATCTTCAATTGCCAAGCTTCAAGGTTCAATCTTGCATGAACACATTGCTCCAAAACCACTAAAAATCCAAAAATGGATGAGAGAGGAGACAGGAGGTTCAAATTTTGAAAATTCAGGCTAGGGTTTCTCCTAAGAGGTTCTAGAGATAATGGAGGCTAAGAAAATACCCTAAAACACAAATCCTAACCTTTAAATACCTTGAAAACCCTAAAAATTTGTGGGCTTGGGCTTCACGGTTCTTACGTCGTGAGAATTACTTCTCACCTCGTGAGAAGAGGCGCCTCACGTCATGAGAATGAGTTTTCACCAAATTTCGTTCCAACTTCAAACAGTCATAACTTCTTTGTTTCAACTCCGTTTTCAGCGATCTTTATATTCACAGAAAGGTATTGAGGAGCTCCATAACTCTATAGAATTACATGTGACTAAACACACACCGAACTAAAATACTTAATTCATGAAAGAAGTCTGAAACATCACTTTTCCTATTTTACTCTTTGACTCCAGGACACAAACCAAGGTCTTAGATCACATAATCAATATTATCAACATCCAATAGGGTCTAAACCCTATTCCATTGAAGCCCAATGCGTTTACTTGATCCATTTATAGTCCACAATCTTGAAATAAGAAACTTATCAAAATAGGGTGTTACAACTCTCGCCCACTAAAACTGTATTTTGTTCATGAAATATGTCTTGGTTAGGATCTTTGAAAACAACGCTAACACATTCCATAAGCTTCTTCTAACCACTTCGAAATCAAAGCATCTTATAAATAAAAATCTAAAGACCACTCAGAAATCCACAGTTTCCAACAAATAACCCAAAACCTTGAATATACTCATCCGCAATAACTATCTTTCTCTCCTTAAATGTAAGACCCAACTTCCAGTGAAAACCACTCGAACCGGAAACTCTCAAAACCACAACTACAAACCAAATCCATCAATATATTTCCCGGAACCGAGAACCCATCAGTCTAAACTTCATAAACCATACCCTAAGTTTGATGATCATCCATTCGTTGTACCTACCCCTAGTTTCCTGACATGGAACACCACTAATACATGAAGAAAAAATACTCAAGAGATGACGATCGTGAATTTTACCCAATCCCAAATCCGGAAATTGTACCCATAACCTTAAATAAACACTTGACTTCCTGATAAGTCATCACCAACCCTCTACTCTTGCGAGCATAATGATGTACAATCCAAGAATCTCACATTGCATCCAAATACGTCATCAGCTTAGGTGTGCATCCACCTGACAAATCACTCTAGACATTTACAATGAACATCATGTCTCGAGATTTTATGATCGATACCCAACATTGATAACCAAACTTCTAATAAACAGCTCGCAAGCAAATGAGGTTCACAATCCAATCATTCTGCAAGTGACTATTGATGCACAGTTAATACCCATAATAACCTTTTACTATCCACATGGTCAAAAACAGGGTTACTAAGTCTCCTGACTCCCAACAATACACTAACACCCATACAAGACAATAAGACTAACAGTTTGAGACCTAAGAGTCTCAATCAAGTGACTACTTGGTCCCACGCATATGAATGATACAAGCACTGGCTAACGTGAATCGTGACACATTTTAACCATTAAAACGATAAGCCCACGGTACTACGTCGATCTTGTAGTCATTCCATCATTGGCCTGAATACTCGCGACCAAAACCACATGGGTCTAAAGTTACTCAATCATCAACCTACCGACTTGCAGGAACCCAATCAAAATCCTCCTCAAACACTAACTAAACACATCACGAGCTATACCCTTCTATAATGTAGAATTTCTTTCACAGTACAGGCTGCTACCAACACAAAATTAGATGAAAAAAATGGCCGCACACAACCAACAAACGAGATAACCGGTTGTACTATTGCTCCAAATCAAATGCTACCAACCAAATAAGAACTATGCCAATAAATTTGAACCATGTATTCTCATGCTATCTTACTCAGTGCACATATACTCCAAAGGTAAACACATAACCAACCCTAGATCTACTACATTGCTTCTTCCTCACAGCCTTACCCTTATGGTGAGGTACCAGTAAATCTAAACGAACTGAAGAACCTCAAACACTAAAAGAAACATCTTCATGAATGGTCGAAACAAAGATCCCACACCTTGATTGAAAGTGAACATGTCCTACTAATACGTAACTAACTCGATAAAGCTTCCAAATTATCTAGAAATGATGTTAAAACCCTAGTCAGGTCAATCCAAAATACCAACCTTGCCCACGTGACATGCCAAAATTGGATTCTGTGAAGATCCATAGCCACACCTGAAAAACTAAATAACACTGATTCGATGTCCAAACTTCTAATAACTAGGGACAACTACCAAAACCGAGCCCGCTATAAACAATACTTCCATAACCAACAACTAAGGGTACCCATACCCAAAAACCAAAATGTACAATGTACAGATTTTGATGATAGGTCGACGCATCCATTGAAGAATGCATTGACAAATTCACCAATGACCCAATACAATACTAAACAAAAGCCATGTGGAACTAAACATACCAAATTTAAAGTTGATTGAACGATCAAAAATTGCCCATCATAGACTGGAAATTGCAATCTAGACTGAGCTGACAAATCTCTCAACAACCAATATTCAACCTGAGCGACCCAAACGCCTCTTGACCTACTCATCGGTATTCCCAAAAGGAAGCACTGGATACAACGAAATCCTTGTCCAATAGCTTCCCATCGTGAACATACCTCATGCATTCCTGAGCATATACATCTGATGGCAGCTTGCTCTGTACCCCGGTCTTGACCAAATCTTGAACCTGAGTCTCGCATACCCGAACTACAGATCCCTATTAACCATTCTTCTAAAACCATAAACTCGAACAGATTGATGATTCCTTTAAGCATAAAACCCAGTTCTCCCCCACTTAGGGTTCAAACTACCACCAACTGAAATTACAAGCATGCCAAAACTCACACTTGCTCAACCAGATACATAACATCCTTGACCCTTGGAATGAGTAACACAACATAATATTATCTTCCCGATAGAGACCAAGCAAACTCAAAGAGATTACAAAACTCAGATAGATTCCTTAGAATCTCCCCAATCATAACCGCCTCTAACATCAAGAATCCCCATGTGCAATAATTCAGACAGTCCATTCATGGAACCGATTCTCTATCTAGAAACAAATAGACTACCACACACCTTGTCTAAAAATCCCCAACCATTAATTCATTGCAAGAATCCTTCATAAATACAAGAGGCATCATTCTCATAATTGGGATACATCAAAGACACAAAATGTATCAATCCCGATTCACTTCCCTGATCACCTGAAACAATCAACTAGCACCTGGCCTGACTATAATCAAAGAAAGCAGATCCTTGATCTCATCTCAAGGCAACCATACCATAAGAATCATGTTGTTCACTCCTATAATTCCATACTTGCCGTAAAAACCACAACTATCTAGCCCCATGTTGGGTATGCATCCAAACTCTGAAAGTCATATGTCTACTCTCTTCCCAATTCATCTATCAATCAATCGGCCTCCGATTAAAACCTAAACTGACATGGCCACTAAGGCCCAAACAATCACCAGACCCATCCTCAGCGTGAATAATCGTAACCGATAAACCGAATAAGACGGACACACATTGCAACCAATCATGGTGCCAAACCATACTATCTACCCTCAATCCGCTCCTTAGAATCCCCAAAATTTTCCTTGATTCAAGTACGGATCCTAGGCTTTTAGTAGTACGAGCCCAATAATACCTTTCATAGCTATCCATACTTTCCTCAAGAAACATTTCAGATCCCCTAAGTAACTACTCATGCTGATACTCCAAAACCCGCTAAACAGTGCATCAATCACACCAAAGCACTTCCTAGGATACACATACATCTTATACTCACTCTGTTGAGAGTGGCTAATCATTCCTCGCTAGCCTTCTACAAACAATACTCACTCATGAAACTTTCACTAACCCTATAGTCGTGCGTGTATGCTAATCATACATAACATTGGATTCGATAAATAGTCGAATACTTGATTCTACCCTAAGCCCACAACCACACAAGGAACATGAAATAAGGCTAAATCAAACATTCTCAGGATATAAAATATTATTTATGTACGACTATGATGCACCCAGTAAGCAACCACAGTAATAATGCCAGTTCCATATAGCATATCAAGAAATTCTCCTAGGCTATCAAGCATCATGAATCAAGAAATTCTATCTTATAATTCCTGAAGATCCGTAGCCTACAACTAGCATGTAATTCTATGATATCATCAATATATAGAACAAGTGTGGGTATCTAGGGGAACACCGTCCTTGGATTCAACTAACTATACACATCACATCCTTTTTTTTATTAAAATCTTATACAAAACTTATTTTCTTTCAAAAAGATTACTAATGCCTCGGTTTGAGTTCAGACACACTTGATAGTGTGCCTGAATCCCTTAATCCAAGGGTTTGATACCAACTTGTAACATCCCAAAAATCATGATAATATTTTAAATTTTAAAACCATTTAACAAACCATAAGTACATGAACGCATAGAGATCATCCAATCTAATAGGTACTACAACATAACTAAACACACGTTGAACTAAAATCCTTAATTCATGAAAAAAGTATGAAACATCACTTTTCCCATTTTACCCTTTGACTCCAAGAGACAAACCTAGGGCTTAGATCACATAACCAATATTTTCAACATCCAATAGGGTCTGATTCCTATTCCCTTGAAGCCCAAGGCCTTTAATTGATCAATTTATTGTCCACAACCCCGAAATAAGAAACTTCTCGAAATAGGATGTTACGTATTACAATGAGATTCATGGTGGTTTGACCGGCGAATTTTGACCTATATTTACCAATTGTTACATTATTCTCCCATTGAAAGGAATGTCGTCCCAAAATTCAACTTGTAGGTGGATCATCATTAAACAATTGGGGGTACATCTGATCCTTGCATTCGTAGGTGATTTATCTTCATTTTTTAGAGTTCCATCGTACCTTCAGGATAGGAATATGACTCTATTTCATGAATTTGATTTCTCGATCCATTATCTCCACTGGTTCTTCGACAAAGTGGATTTTCTTGTTCACTTGAATTTCATCAATAATGATTACATGAGTGTCGTCAGACAAACACTTCTTAAGGTTTGCGGCATGGAAAACATCTTGTACCTTACATAGTTATTAGGACAGCTTCGATTGATAAGCAACAAGACCAATTCTGGAAAGAATTTCAAATGGTCCTATCTATCATGGATTCAATTTGCCATGTTTTTCGAATTGAATAACTCCCTTACAAGGTAAGACCATTAACATAACATTATATCTAACATGGAATTTAAGATGCTTACGTCTCACGTCAACATGGCTCTTTTGACGATTACATGAAACCTTCAATTGGTCATTGATTTTCATGATGTTTTTAGTGGTTTCATGTATTATTTCTGGCCTAGTACATAGTGTGTCATTTGCGTTCTTCCTGTCCAATTAGGTATCTTAAACTCTCCCCAACATATTAGTGATCAATATTTTAGTCCATATAGAGCCTCGAATGGTGTGACTTTGATGCTGGTGTGATAATTGTTATAGAAAAACTCAATACATGGAAAATTAGTATCCTAAGTGTTTCCTAAATCTATCATGCAGGCTCACAGCATATCCTTCAGAGGTTGGATGTTTCGTTCACTTTAACCATCAGTTTGTGGATGGTAAGTTATTCTCATGTCTAAGCGAGTTCTCAAGGATTGCTATAGTGATTTCTAAAAACCGTGAATTGAGTCTACTATCTCTATCATAGATAATAGAGATCAGTACACCTTGAAATTTCACGATATCTTCGAGGTATGTTCTGGTAAACTTTTCAAACTTATCTATTTCTTTGATGGGTAGGAAGTGGGCGAACTTTATTATTCGATCAACTACTACCCAAATTATGTCAAACCCACTAGGCGTTTTGGGTAGTTTGGTGAAGAACTCCATTAGGATTTTGTGACAACCCGTAAATTCCTATCTGTAAAGACAAGCCAATCAATCAAAAGTCAGACTTGTTTTTACTGTCTTTTAGCATAGTTAAGGGTCTGTTTTAGTGTTCTAAGCCAAGTAGATTCAAGGATTGTGTGTAGGGATGTGTTAACTAAAGTTCTTTGGGTTGCAAAAGAGTCGGAAACGTTTATGGCCGCAAACTAGAGTTAATGGCGGTAAACTCTTGGCAGCCGTGAACCCCTCCCCTATATATATATATATATATATATATATATATATATATATATATATATATATATATATATATATATATATATATATATATCGATTTCCTTCATTTCTTCATCATTCCTCACATCTTCAAGGCTGAAACTCATTTCTCTCTCAAGTATCATCAAGAACACTTCCATTTCTCTTCAATATTGTAATTGATTCTTCCATTGTTTCTTAATATCCTTCTTGATCTTGTGAAAACTTTTGATTTCATCCATGAATTCAAATCTTTTGGGTTAGATCTTCAAATCTTCATCTTTTCACCAAGAACACACACTTGTTCTTGAGCCGTGAACACCCCAAAGACCTCCAAAGTGTGAGTATCTCTTCTATTATCTAGTTATCCATAAGAAACACTTGATTCCTAGCCATGAAACAACCAACTAGTGCATAATCGTTAAGACTTTACGACCGTAAACTCTTCCTTTGGCTGTAAACCCTTCATAAGATCATGATTTTGGTCGTGAACCTTCTTAAGACCAATAATAGAACCGCAACCACTTCATAGAATCAAGTTTGGGCCATAAACACATCACGTGTTCTGGCTGTAAACTCTACCTTGGCTGTAAATACACTTTTTGTAGCCGTGAACTCCCTTCAATCAATCATATGTGATTGTAACACTTCATTTCAAGTGTTTCCTAGTCCATAAGGTTGTTTCCCTTCATGTTAGTGGTGTTAACACACTAATAATATACATATATCTATCAATATATGTCAATTAGGACTTGTTTGCGCCTCGGGACTTTATTCGTGGAACTTCTCATGCTTACCCGAATCTTCAATTGAATCACCCACATAAGCTGAGTTCATACCCCTATAATCAATCTTTTAAATGTTTTAAACACTTTTAAGGGGGGGGGGGATACAAGTTGAACACAATGATATTGTGTAAATATTTACCTATGATAACCATCACATTAAAATATTTCTTATGCTTTTAATAGTGATCAAATAAATTCAAAAAATCTTTTAAGTTATGTTACATAGTTGTTTATAAAACTCTGTTTTAAAGTACAGTCATAACTCAGTAGATAATCGAGTCTTTTCTACAAATCAGGGAAAGTACAAAACAAACATACTAGTAAACTATAATAGACATAGTTTAGGGTTCAGAACATACAATAACAAGAATAGAAGGAACATACAATAACAAGAACAGAAGGGACATACGATAACAAGAACAACGTAACAATAATGTGAAACCACTACTTCACGACATAGCAATGTACTTGTTATGTCGCGTTTTGTAACCAGAGTCTCTTGTAGGGAGAGCGGACATTGTGTGCATAGATCTATACGGGACTGACAATCCCGCATCCCGACTATTCGCTACAGTTTGGCCGGCAGACCAAGGGGTGACAAATGTCACATCAGTTTCGGCGCCAGTAGGTCGTTGTGTTAAATACTCGTCAATCAGTATGGTTATAACCACCTCACATTTTAACCTTAATTAACAAATTGGTTTTAAGGTAGTTAGTGTTTCAGTAGTTACTTTATACAACATTACTGTACACTTTCATTTTCCCATTACATTCATATAGTGATCTTCTGTGACATCCCCAAAATCTCGGCCAGAAAAGACCGATTTTCATTTATGCTTTTAAATATTTTCAGAGTAAATCCTTTTGATTTGAAAGAGTTGCGGAATTTGTTCCCAAAAACAAAGCATGATAAAACAATGTTTACCAAAGCATTTCATAAAAGAAATGTATTTTCATTATAATCAAAACTCGGGGTGTCATGTTCCGATACAGACCAATAAGCATAAATGAATACATTAAAAGTCATATAACGAATATAAACATATGCAGACTTGTAAACAAAACAACTTGATGGATCATCCATCTCATGCCCTTCCGCCACTTCCTGTAATACAATTTAAAACTGAGTGGGTCAGGCTTGGGAGCCTGGTGAGCATATAGGGTTTTCAACCCACAATAAATATCATATTTAATTTTCACCAACCAAAAATAACCCAATTACCCATTCCCGTTATTCTCACTTTAATGTCCCTAAAAACAACTAACATAAGGGACCTAGTCTAAGAATATTTCATCGGGGCGACAACACATGCTTCGGGGGTACCTCAGCAATATAAGTCAAATAAGGCAACCATGAGGGGGATGGAGTACAGCGAATGAACACCCAAGTTCATTAACACCTACAGGTGGCGAACCTGCTAATGTTTCCACAAGACTATCTAGAATAGCCTGTGGTCGTCATCTAAACTCCGCTAGATGACTCAATCAAACAACAACGAGGCCTCTCGTCTGTTTATTACACACCAACTGTCTACCCATGTTCTACCCAACATATTAGTAGATAAAAATATACATTTGTATACATAGTTTAAGAACCTATATAGCATGCTTTAATCAACACATATATCACATAACAGATGAGGCACACACACACATAACACATATCTCATAGAGAAATAATCAGATCTATAAGATAGAAGAGAGTGAATACACATTCACACATAACACAACCAAATATATACACATAGCACGTATTTTTGTATTAGAAAAAAATAACTACACACTCACTTGATCAGAATATGATCCGACAGCACTACGGCTTATAGAAGTAGTAATCCTCAACAGATCTGGAAGATCTCCTCGAAAATCGAACTTCTCGCGGGCAGAGCTTCGACTCGGGAACCGCACTTCTCGGGATCATCGGGATCTCGGGACTTGCCTCGGGGCTCGGGAATAATACCGGGGCTTCGGGATGGAATTGGCACGCAGAACGATGCAAAAGACTAGAGAGAAGAGAAGAAATGAACAATTAGGACTTGGCTGCCTTCGGATCCCCTTTTATAGTGTTGGACCCTCGCACAAACGCGGGGCGTAAGCCTGTACGCGGGGCGTACAGGCCTCCGAATCGTCACTGCATGCGTCATCCGAAATGTCGAGACTCTTCGGAGTACGCGGGGCGTACTTGAGTACGCAGCGCGTACCTTGGATCAGATCAATGACTCGCTTCGGATAAGGCTTCCGATTTTTGATTTAAATTTAAATACAAAATGATTAATAAACTTCGGAAATTCATAACTTCTTCATACCAACTCCGTTTTCGAAGTTCTTTATACCCACGGAAAGGTGAGACCACGATCTACGACTTTCGTTTAGACTCCGTCGGCTAATTTTGACTTTATTTTTATTAATTATTTTTAATAGGCCGCGACAGAAACTTTCGTTATAAATTCATAACTTAATCGTTTGACGTCCGTTCTCGCCTAACTTTTTATCGCTTCGATACCAACAATGAGATCTTCGATTCTCATTTAGTTTGCTTCGGCTAAAAACCGCTCGATCACAAATCGAGTAAAACAGGCTGCATATCGCTAAGCCGAAACTTCGATAAATCATAACTTCCTCATATGAAGTCAGATTTGGTTGTTCTATATATATTCGGAAACCTCGTTTCAACTACTACAACATAAATCAAAGATATTAAGTTTATTTTACACTTAAATTTTGACGCTTATTTTTATTTTTAATTAATCAAACCACATAATTAAGCAATTAAGCACAAAACACATAATACTCAAATAATACAATCTTATTATTTCAAAACGGGTTACAAAGGTTAACCTAGACCATTACATTGCTAAAAATGGCAAGCCCGGAAACACAGGCGTTACAATTCTCTCCACCTTAGAATGATTCCGTCCCCGGAATCACACATCAACAAACAAATGCGGATAGCGACTCAACATGTCACTCTCCGTCTCCCAGGTGAGATTCGGCCCATTCGTGTGTTTCCATCGGACAAGCACTAACCCAACCATTTTGCGTCGCAACTTCTTAGTCTCTCGGTCAACAATTGCCTCTGGTTCTTCAATCAACCTTTTGTTCTCATCAATTCTCAATTCAGAAATTGGAATTATATCGGGAACTTCTCCCGTGAACTTCCTCAAATAACACACATGAAAAGTGTCGTGAATTCCATTCAGTTCTTCGGGTAATTCGAGCTTTTAAGCTTGGTTCCCAACCCTCTGAAGAACTTTAAACGGTCCAATGAAACTTGGACTCAACTTTCCCCTTTTAACAAATCTTATAAGTCCCTTCCACGGTGAGACTTTAAGCAAAACCAAATCTCCAACCTCAAAAGTCATCGGTCTTCGCTTCTTGTCAGCATAGCTCTTTTGACGATCCTGAGCTGCTAACATTCTTTCCCTAATTATTTTCAACTTTTCAGCAGTTTGATGAACCATCTCCGGTCCCATAAACTGCTTTTCCCCAGCCTCAAGCCAACAAGACGGCGTACGACACTTCTGTCCATACAAAGCTTGATAAGGTGTCATCTTAATGTTCGAGTGAAAACTATTATCATAGGATAATTCTACTAAAGGTAACTGTTCATCCCAATTACCTAGGAAGTCCAAGGTACATTCTCTCAGCATATCTTCAAGTGTTTGTATTGTTCTTTCACTCTGACCATCAATCTGTGGATGGTAAGCTGTGCTTAAACATAACTTGGTACCCATTTCCTCTTGTAGACATTTCCAAAACCTTGAGGTGAAACGGCTATCACGATCCGATACAATCGTTAACGGAACACCATGAAGCCTCACAATTTCCTTCACGTAAGAATTCGCAAGCTTATCCATAGACCATTTCTCCTTGGCTGCTATGAAATGCGCACTCTTAGTGAATCGATCAACGACCACCCAAATCATGTCGTGACCATTCTTTGTCCTGGGCAGTTTAGTGACAAAATCCATAGCAATGTCTTCCCACTTACCCATAGGCACAGGAAATGGTTCTAAACTCCCATAAGGTTTCTGATGTTGTGTCTTGACTCTCGCACAAGTCACACACTCGGCCACATACTTTGCAACATCAAGCTTCATCGTCGGCCACCAGTAGTAGGGTTTCAGGTCCCTATAAATTTTAGTGCTACCCGGATGAATTGAGTACATGGTCTTGTGAGCCTCTTCCATCAGAAGATCCCTAATTCCTCCTGACTTAGGTACCCAAATACGATCTTGGAATACCTTCAGTCCATGACTGTTAGTACCAAACACCAACGTTTTACCCAAACGTTCCTCCTTTCGGTCATTTTTCTCAGAAGCTTCCTCTTGAGCTTTCTTTATACTTTCCACAATGGTCGATACAACTTCAATTCTCAACGCTCTTGGCCTCTTCCTTTCAAGATTTACCTTCCGACTGAGAGCATCAGCAACAACATTAGCTTTACCGAGGTGGTAAAGTATCTCGCAGTCGTAGTCTTTAAGTAATTCTAGCCAGCGTCGTTGCCTCATATTCAATTCTTTCTGATTAAAGAGGTATTGGAGACTCTTATGATCAGTGAAAAGTTTGCACTTCGTGCCATAGAGGTAATGCCTCCATATTTTCAGAGCGAAAACTACCGCTGCCAACTCCAAATCATGAGTCGGGTAATTCTTTTCATGCTCTTTCAGCTGTCGAGACACATATGCTATCACCTTTTCTCTTTGGGTCATAACACAACCCAATCCAACACCAGACGCATCGCTATAAACAGCGAAGTCTTCAACTCCAACGGGTAGAGAAAGTATCGGTGCCTCGCATAGCTTCTTCTTTAACTTCTCGAATGCTTCTTTATGCTTATCACTCTAAGCATAAGTAGCTCCTTTGTGGGTCAAAGCTGTCAATGGAGTAGCGATTGAAGAAAAGCCTTGGATAAACCTGCGGTAATATCTGGCTAATCCTAAAAAGCTTCGAATCTCCGTGGGACTTTTCGGTTGTTCCCACTTCGTCACAGCTTCGATCTTCGCTGGATCAACCATTATCCCTTCTTGGTTGACCACGTGACCCAAGAATTGGACCTCACGAATCCAAAAATCACATTTGGAGAACTTTGCATAAAGCTTCTCCTTCTTCAAAACTTCTAATACTTCTCGCAAGTGTCTGCCATGCTCCTCCTGGCTTTTCGAGTAAATCAGAATGTCGTCTATGAACACTATCACAGATTTATCAAGGAACGGGTTAGAAACCCTATTCATCAAATCCATGAATGCTGCCGGAGCATTGGTTAGTCCAAACGACATAACCAAAAACTCGTAGTGTCCATATCTAGTTCTGAATGCAGTCTTCTCGATATCTTGCTCTCTTACTTTTAGCTGATGATATCCTGACCTAAGATCGATCTTCGAGAAATAGCTCGAACCTTGCAATTGATCAAACAGGTCATCAATCCTCGGCAACGGATATCTATTCTTTATTGTTGCCTTGTTCAGCTCTCTATAATCGATGCACATTCTCATACTTTGATCTTTCTTCTTTACAAATAACACCGGAGCTCCCCAGGGCGATGAACTAGGTCTAATGAAACCTTTGTCCAACAACTCCTGAAGTTGCATCATCAGCTCCTTCATCTCCGTCGGTGCTAATCGATAAGGTGCTTTTGCTATTAGCGTGGTTCCTGGTAACAAGTCTATTCTGAACTCCACTTGTCTATCAGGTGGTAATCCAGGAAGATCCTCGGGAAATACTTCCGGATAATCACACACTACTGGAATGCTCTGCATCACCTTCTTTTCTTTCTTAGCATCAATCAAAAATGCTATATATGATGTACATCCCTTGGTCAAACACTTTCTGACTTTCATTAGAGAAATGATCCCAGAATTCACTCGCCGTTTGTCCCCATACACCATAAACGAATCTTTTCTAGGCGGGTTTACTTTAACTATCTTCTTCTTGCATAAAATTTCGGCATCATTGGCGCTAAGCCAATCCATTCCCAACACGATGTCGAAACCATTAAGTTCGATAGGCAATAACGCCTCGTGAAACTTATTCCCATTAAGGTCGATTAAGATGTCTTTCATACGATGGCTAACAGGTACAAACTTTCCACTAGCTACCTCGACTAATAAAGCATTATCTAGTCTATCAACAGGCAAAGCTAGCTTTCTACCAAACTCATGCGAAATAAAGGAGTAGTTGGCTCCAGAATCAAACAATATATGAGCAGGTAATTCGTTTACGAGAAAGGTACCTGAAGCGACATCAGCTTCATCCTTTGCAGCCTCAAGTGTCATCTGGAAGGCTCTCGCCTTCGGCTTTGGTGGAATGTTGGGCTTTGCTGCCTCCTTCTTCGGACAGTCTTTCAAAATGTGCCCCTCTTCATTACACCCAAAACACATTCTTTTGTTGTTCGGACATTCATTGGCAAAATGTCCGACCTTTCCACACTTGTAGCAGGTCACATCCTCGCTACATTTCCTAAAGTGCTTTTTCTTACACTTATCACACCACT
Organism: Lactuca serriola; assembly: GCF_051521515.1. Classification (NCBI taxonomy): domain Eukaryota; kingdom Viridiplantae; phylum Streptophyta; class Magnoliopsida; order Asterales; family Asteraceae; genus Lactuca; species Lactuca serriola. The sequence goes on from NC_136411.1 coordinate 79,005,369, forward strand.
TCGCTTCGCCTCCTTTTCCTCCAAACTTTTTCGAATCAGATTTCGAAAATTTTCCTTACTTACCGGAACCAAATGTTCCTTCAAACTTCCTTTTCTCACCAACATCAACCTTGTCGATGGTTCTCCTCTTGATCATGTTCTCAACAGACTTGGCAACCCAGATAGCCGCCTCTAGAGTAAGTGCCTGACGTACTGGCACCTCGTACTCCCATGGAAGTCCCTTCGCATACCGATCCACCTTTGTCAGCTCGTCTGGAACGATATGCAAGGCAAACTCCATCTTATCGGTGAAGTTATTGGTGTACTCATCCACTGACATGATACCCTTCGTCAATGTCAAAAACTTATTCTCCAACTCCAACAGATTTTGAGCCGAGCAGAACTTGCGCTTGAACTGCACCAAGAACTCTGCCCATGACAATTGCAGTGGCTCATTAGGGCTTAAGGTCTTCCCTAGAGTGTTCCACCAACGAACGGCTCCACCTCAGAATTGACGCACGGCATAGATAGTCTGCAATTTACCTCTGCAGCCACAAGTCATGAAGGCTAGCTCCATTTCGGAGATCCAATCCATAACCCCAATCGGATCCTCCTTTCCATTGAAGGTCGATGGTTTGCAAGTCAAAAAGTCCTTGTACTTGCATCCCATTCCATCATTCCTTCCTTCACGGTTATCTTGCCTAACTATCGGTGGGTTGGCTGGACCAACAGACCCACTGAAGTTTCCACCTTCCGAGTGGCCTTCATTTAATTCAGGCTCTTCCACACGAATCGACAGTTCTTCACGATTTTGTTGAAGCAACCGTCTAGTTTCATCCATCTAACGATCCAACATCGTCTGAATCATCAATTGCACACCAGCCATGGTTATTGGCTCAGGTGCTGCTGCTACGACAGGTATTGGCTCAATCACTGGTGGTTGATTCCTGTTTTCGTCAGCATTTCCAACTCCACTTCTTGTTCCCAACATTTTGATCTACACACCGAATAAGGTGAAATTAGATCCTCAATCATGATAGATAATTAAATCATCCTTATCACTCCGAAACGTTTACATGCTAGTTATAATATCGTAGACGTACTCTTAGAATCCTACACACATAAGGTTTCTAGATCCGGTCGGCAACAGACCATAGATCCGAACAAATAATATCATATATGGCAACATATAACATTTAGCACATAAAGCATTTTAGGAGACTTTCCTAAAATATACTAGTGCTCGTGTCTAAAACTCAACGGACACACATCTCAAAACTTCACTTACCATTCTAAGTTTAAGTCTAGAAATCCTACAAATTCCTAGTTCGCTTAAACTAATGCTCTGATACCAACTGTGACATCCCCAAAATCTCGGCCAGAAAAGACCGATTTTCATTTACGCTTTTAAATATTTTCAGAGTAAATCCTTTTGATTTGAAAGAGTTGCGGAATTTGTTCCCAAAAACAAAGCATGATAAAACAATGTTTACCAAAGCATTTCATAAAAGAAATGTATTTTCATTATAATCAAAACTCGGGGTGTCATGTTCCGATACAGACCAATAAGCATAAACGAATACATTACAAGTCATATAACAAATATAAACATATGCAGACTTGTAAACAAAACAACTTGATGGATCATCCATCTCATGCCCTCCCGCCACTGCCTGTAATACAATTTAAAACTGAGTGGGTCAGGCTTGGGAGCCTGGTGAGCATATAGGGTTTTCAACCCACAATAAATATCATATTTAATTTTCACCAACCAAAAATAAACCAATTACCCATTCCCGTTATTCTCACTTTAATGTCCCTAAAAACAACTAACATAAGGGACCTAGTCTAAGAATATTTCATCGGGGCGACAACACATGCTTCGGGGGTACCTCAGCAATATAAGTCAAATAAGGCAACCATGAGGGGGATGGAGTACAGCGAATGAACACCCAAGTTCATTAACACCTACAGGTGGCGAACCTGCTAATGTTTCCACAAGACTATCTAGAATAGCCTGTGGTCGTCATCTAAACTCCGCTAGATGACTCAATCAAACAACAACGAGGCCTCTCGTCTGTTTATTACACACCAACTGTCTACCCATGTTCTACCCAACATATTAGTAGATAAAAATATAAATTTGTATACATAGTTGAAGAACCTGTATAGCATGCTTTAATCAACACGTATATCACATAACAGATGAGGCACACACACATAACACATATCTCATAGAGAAATAATCAAATCTATAAGATAGAAGAGAGTGAATACACATTCACACATAACACAACCAAATATATACACATAGCACGTATTTTTGTATTAGAAGAAAATAAATACACACTCACTTGATCAGAAGATGATCCGACAGCACTACGGCTTATAGAAGTAGTAATCCTCAGCAGATCTGGAAGATCTCCTCGAAAATCGAACTTCTCGCGGGCATAGCTTCGACTCGGGAACCGCACTTCTCGGGATCTTCGGGATCTCGGGACTTGCCTCGGGGCTCGGGAATTATACCGGGGCTTCGGGATGGAATCGGCATGCAAAACGATGCAAAAGACTAGAGAGAAGAGAAGAAATGAACAAAAATTTTGGCTGCCTTCGGATCCCCGTTTATAGTGCTGGACCCTCGCACGAACGCGGGGCGTACGCCTGTACGCGGGGCGTACAGGGCTCCGAATCGTCACTGCATGCGTCATCCGAAATGTCGACACTCTTCGGAGTACGCGGGGCATACTCGAGTACGCAGCGCGTACCTTGGATCAGATCAATGACTCGCTTCGGATAAGGCTTCCGATTTTTGATTTAAATTTAAATACAAAATGATTAATAAACTTCGGAAATTCATAACTTCTTCATACGAACTCCGTTTTCGAAGTTCTTTATACCCACGGAAAGGTGAGACCACGATCTACGACTTTCGTTTAGACTCCGTCGGCTAATTTTGACTTTATTTTTATTAATTATTTTTAATAGGCCGCGACATAAACTTTCGTTATAAATTCATAACTTAATCGTTTGACGTCCGTTCTCGCCTAACTTTTTATCGCTTCGATACCAACAATGAGATCTTCGATTCTCATTTAGTTTGCTTCGGCTAAAAACCGCTCGATCTCAAATCGAGTAAAACAGGCTGCATATCGCTAAGCCGAAACTTCGATAAATCATAACTTCCTCATACGAAGTCAGATTTGGTCGTTCTATATATATTCGGAAACCTCGTTTCAACTACTACAACATAAATCAAAGATATTAAGTTTATTTTACACTTAAATTTTGACGCTTATTTTTATTCTTAATTAATCAAACCACATAATTAAGCAATTAAGCACAAAACACATAATACTCAAATAATACAATCTTATTATTTCAAAGCGGGTTACAAAGGTTAACCTAGACCATTACATTGCTAAAAATGGCAAGCCCGGAAACACAGGCGTTACATCTTCTCACATAAAAAGTAATGCAAACTATTTTCTAGTAGAGATAGTCTTAAACTCGGGAAAACTTACATCATTACAAAGACAAACAGAACAGTCGAGTGTTAGTAAATTCATTTAGAAAGGATGTGTGCTTTCCCCTTCATTTCCTGTTCCTTGTTTTGTTGTGGGCTTCGAGCGGATTCACCCAGTCTACTATCTATTCGATCTTAGCTATATATATTCCGTATAAACCAAGTAATCATAAGGAGTACCGGGTATGGGTCATTTAGTAGGCTAAACTAGAAAGTTATCAGTAAAATGGTTTAATTCATTATATTGTTTTCTAGTATAAAAATATACTTTTCAGATAGATCATTTAGTAGGCTAAACTAGAAACTTATCTGTAAAATGGTTTAACTCATTTTATTAAACCAGTATAACTTAAAGGACCTTTAGTAGTTATATTTTTTTAGAAAGATTCCCATTAAAAAATAGAAAGAACCAAAATAGAAACTAAATACTAAATCAAGGTGCATACGTGGGAAGGGGGCCTTACTACTTCTTCATTCGGGGGGGGGGGGGGGGGGGGAAGACTAGCCTCATGACTTCCCACTGGGCGAGAGGTGCACCTAACCCACCTACCTACTCATCAATCACGGTGTTCAGCTGACTTGCACTGGTAGACCCCTATTGTATTGGAATTAGGCGCCCATCTTTTGACTGTTGTCAAGTAATCTCTTCAATGTTAGATTCTACTCTATGTTAGAACATTTATGTGAATGCTATTCTGATCTAAGTGGTCTTACTCTATGTCCCGTGCTAGGAAGCATTACTCCTATTTTCATTCCAAATTCAAGAATACGACTGATACGATTGATTGGTCTGTGCACCTCTCTTATTACTTTTTTGTATTCCCCTGTTCTTCGGATACAATTCGATCCTTCTACGGCCAAATCTCAATTTGTGGAAAGCCTTCGATGGCTTCCTTATGAAAACATAACCTTTGGATGTTGTGGTTACGCTTTTGTTACGAAGGTTATCGGGGTCTAGGTTTATGGATGGATTCCCTAATCGAAAGTCCCTCCAACTTAATCAATATCAACAACATGTCGTGACCGGTTAGGCTTGGTTGATTTTGTCAGAAAAGAAAGTAGGTTTCGGGGGCTCATTGATTAGTACACCCTCGGTGATGGTAAGGTCGGGACCGTGGTCGTACGTCTCCGTTTTGCCAGCCTATCTTCTTTCTGAGATTGACAAGCCAGCTGGGTTGGTTTGGCTATTCTTTTCTATTGAAAAGGAGTCAGCTGTCTGCGCGAGTCATCTTCTTCTAGGCTCCGCTGGACGACACGACATTCTCGTTTCAATAAATAGATGTCGGCCGTACTTGTGATGGTTCCCAAGGATCCAATATGACCACTTCACTTAGGTCTACGTTGCCACGATATTTTTCTATGGAAGCGGGCAGGCTGTTATTCCGGAGGAAATGGGATTAGAACCCACGATTTAGCAGTTGGTTGAGCAGTCATGGCGGAAAAACACAAACAGCAAGCAAAGTCTTGGCTCGCTCTCATTGGGAGGTTGTTCAACCAGACTGACGAAGTTGAGTATTGACACAAACAATAAGAGGACGAGCTTCCTTTCTACTACCGAAAAGAGGAGTTTACCACCGCCTACATATTCCACTTACTCTATCCTCTTTGATCCTATTCCAAGGCGATGGATCCTATTTCACTATCCTTGTCTAGAAGGCGATTCGGTAGCATTGAATTACTATAATAAGGTAAAAGATCAAAGAAGTCTCTCTGATCGATCCCATTCCTAGTCTTCGTACTAAGCCCTGTTGCCTTACCCCTAATCAAGCTTGCTTTCAGCCGAGATCGCCCTTCAGTAGTTGCCCTCCTCGCCCCATTCAATAGAAAGTTGACTTACACGCCTTACTTGATACGAGGCTTCATGGAAAGAGATCCGAGAGTTTTGATAGTAGTGGGAAGAGTTTGAAGACTTTCCGCTCATCTCCTGCCTTCGACTTGAAAGCGAGAGGCTTTTCGCTCCTCTCCTGCTTGAAAGCTCTCTTTTAGTCGGAGAAGTGCTACATGTCGACCGTTAGGGAGACTACCGTCGACCGACCTGAGGAGGGAGACTACCGCCCCTGAGGGGCTTGTTGCAAGAGGCATCCCCTCAAATGAGATTTCTAAACTCTACAACCGCTCTGGTTTGAGCAATAAGAGCCTGCCTTCCGGGTACTATATTATATTTACTAGCTTCAAAGAAACTACTAAAAGAAGGAGTCAAAGCATCGGAGAGTGCTACCTACGAGTGAGTCACCCGCCTGGTTACCCGTCCTTATGAAGGAAGGTGCGCATGAAAGTCTTTACGGAAGACCATCAAATTACTGATTAGGAAGGTCTTTAAGGAATGAACTTCTATTACAGGGATTCTTTTATTAAGACATTTGGGCACTTGACAGTTGAATGCCTTGCAGTTAAAGCATTTCAAAGGTTTCCAAGGCTAATCCACTTTGATAGCTGGAAAGCAGTCAAGAATAAAGTCAACCTCTAAGTAATCTACTGTCCTAACTAAACCACCAAGAGCGGATAAGGCAAAAGGGTGTCAGCACCCACTCCTGGGCAAAAGCATGCTAAGGGCGCAACTTACTCCTTCAATAGCAGATTCAATAGCAAAAGAAAAGAAGCAAGGCCGGCTACCACGAAGACTAATCAGACGATAGATGGCACTCGGTTTCCTAACTCATTTACTTGACTTTCAGCCTTTCATTTTCGGCAGCTAAGGAGGTTGTCTTCTTTAAGCGAGTGAATGACTAATAACTAAGAATGGTGCTTTCCTTTACTAATATAATAGAATAACCCCTTCTCGATAAGTAAGGTAGGTTGGCTGTGCTTAGGTCTCCTTCTCTTGTTGAAGGCTTTCCTACTTCTAATAGAATCTTCTAAGGTCATCTCCTCTTCAGCTTCTGAAGTTACCACGGTCTGTCATCAAACCTCATAGGCTAAAGAGAAAGCTAAACAGGGGTTCAAGATTGAGTTCACTGGCCCTCGGAAGTTCGAGCGAGTTAAGCTTTCTTTCCTTCGTTTATTCCCTAATCCTCTTAACCGAGTAACTTCCATCCTCTGGCTTTCTCCAGTAGGTAGCCCCTAGAGCAGTTATTCTATAATATCTTAGTTTATACATCAGGGTTATATATAATTAATATCCGATAGGCAGTTGGATTTGTGCTTTCCGCCTTACTTCCTATTCCTTGTTTGGTTGTGAGCTTAGGGCAAATTCACCCATTTAAATGTCCGTTTGATATTAGATTGTATATAGCTTGTATAAACTAAGTGATTATAGAAGGAACTATTGTGGTTACCATCTTTACTAAAGGAAATACATGATTTTCTTAAAGAATGTTTTCATCAAATATAAAGAACTATTACAGTTAACTCCATAAGTAAATGAGTACGCCAATGTTATATACAGTGAAGATCTAACAAATAATGGGATGTGTGACTTCCGCCTCATTCCCTGTTCCTTGTTTGGTTGTGGGCTTAGGGCAGATTCACACAATTGAGTGTCTGTTTATTCTAAATTGTATATAACTTGTATCCATTTTGTACTCATAAAAGGAACTATAGAGTCATTTTTTACTTTTATTCATCATACCAGAAAATTTAGGATTTTCTGGAGGAAAATGCGAACTTTTCTAAAGAACTTATAGTTTACTTTTCATCACTTAAATACTTATGAACTCACCAGCTTAAATGTTGATCTACTCTTTCAAAATAACTTGTATTCTCAGGAAACTAGTAGACAGATACGCGCTCTGGGATTTAGAAGATGAAGTATAGTAGCTTCATGTCTTGATTTGTTATTTACTTTTGGAGTCAATATCTTGTGAATCACATACTTTGTAAACACTTTAATATTAATACAATGATTGTTTGTTACTTTGGTTACTATGATGCATGTGTTGTGATACTACATATGACGTCCTCTGCCCCAGAACGTTTTCATTGTTCCGGTTTGGGGGTGTGATAGATTTGTTCCCACTTCCACTTGGGTATCTCTAGTTGTTGGATTAAACCCGAGGGCTTCTAATGTTCTGTCTTGACCTTAGATTAGGTTAGGTATTTTCCCACATAAGTGGCTATTTCAGATTTCATATTCGGCTATCAATAGAATTTCTTTAAATCTAGGTACATCTTATTGAAGGCTGGATGGATGGAATACCTTGATTTTTGAGCTTTATCCAAGACTAAGATTCTAATATAGAAGCATTTAGGTTTCCAGATCCGGTTCATGAGGTATCATGTTCCGTCATCTCTAAGTTCAAATTATTTATCCATTCCCCACAAGCCCTTGTCTAAAATGTTTCTTCTTTCAGAGCTTCGAGTGAGGCTTCGCAAATTTGTGCAACAAGGTTAGAATTGATATTCATAGTTAATGCTCGCACCCGTCAAGGTTTTACATGTTCCTACCAGCACAAGGAATCTTCCAAAAAACTTTCCTTTCTATGATGATAACGAATCTCACATTAGTAATCATTTAGTATCTTGACTGATCTCCACTGCCTCAGACTGAGTTATTTTTTATCAAAGATGTGTTGATGACTCTTGTGATCCGTAAAGATAGTACATTTCGTACCGTACATGTAATGTCTCCAAATTTTTAAGGAAAACACTACAAGTCATGGGTAGTATAATTGTTCTCGTGCACCTTGAGTTATCAAGAAGCATAAGCAATCATCTTGTCCCTTTGCATTAGTACGCAACATACTCCTTGATGAGACGCGTCACAGTTTACGACAAAGACTTCAGTTCCTTTAGAAAGTGATAGAATTGGTGCACTACACAACATGTGTTTTAATTTCTAAAATGCAATTACTTGCTTGTCTTCCCAATTGAACTTTACTTCCTTCTGTGTTAATCCTTTGAGCGGTTTGGCTATCTTGGAGAAGTTCTCAATGAATCTCCTGTAGTTGCTAGCAAGGCCTAAGAATTGGCGTACCTCATTTGGTGTTTCTGGTGCTTCCTAATTCTTGATGGCTTCTATCTTTCAAGGGTCTACATGGATCCCATTATTGCTCAGTACATGCCCTAATAAGTGTACTTCCCTGATCCAAAATTCACATTTAGATAACTTTTCATACACCATCTCATTTCTCAACAGTTCTAGTATTTGTTGCAAGTGTTGGCTGTGTTCTAATTTGGTTCATCAGTATATCAAAATATCAATGATGAATACAATCACAAATTTGTCCAAATAAGGTTTGCAAACACGATTCCTGAGGTCCATGAACACTGTTGGGGAATTTTTTAGTCCAAAAGGCATAACCAGAAACTCATAGTGGCCATACCAGGTTTTGAATTTCATCTATAGGATGTCTTCTTCCAACACTCTTAGCTAATTGTATCCAGATCTCACGTCTCTTTTGAGTGGTAGCTTGAGCCTTGGAGTTGCTTGAATAAGTCATCGATTCTTAGGAGTGGGTAACGGTTCTTGATAATTAATTTGTTCAACTCCTTATAATTGATACACATCCGAAAGCATCCGTCCTTATTCTCTACAAATAAAATTGGTGCTCCCCAAGGCGAGAAGCTTGGTCTAATAAACCCTTTGTCAAGAAGTTCTTATAGTTGGCTTCATAGTTCTTGCATTTCTAAGGGTACCATTATGTAAGGTGATTTTGTTACTGGTGCTGCCCTTGGAATTAGGTCAATTCGAAATTCGACGTGTCATATCAATGGTAATCCAGGCAGATCTTCAGAAAACACGTTTGGGTAATCACACTTGAGGTATGTCTTTAATTTTTTTTACATTTCTCTTTTCTTATCTACGAGGTGAGCCAAGAAATTATAACATTTGTTGTGTAGATATTTCTGAGATTTAGTGCAAGAAATGACTTATAAGTTCTTTCCAGACTTATCGACGTGGATGATTAATGCTTCACCGTTAGGCAAGGGTAGTCAAATGGAATTTTCATAACACAAGATTTCGACACAGTAGGGAGATAACCAGTCCATAATGGTGATGACATTGAATCTCCCAGTGGTCATCTGCATGAGATTGACGTGAAAGGTGTGGTTGTTAAAGATTAATAGGCAAATTACTAAGATTTCCTTAACACTTCATATTTGTCCATTGGCCATTTCTCCTTCATATGTTACATCTAACTTACTAGACTCATGATTTAAGAGTTGTCTAAATGTAGGAGTTATAAAAATTTTATCATCACCTAAGTTGAAGAGTATTATAGCATATAAGTTATTGATGGGGAACGTAGCAGTCACCACTACAGGACCCAGAATGGTGTCCCTATTCTTGATCACAAATTCCCGACCTCGAGTATTCCTGTCCATGTTTTTTAATTTCAAGCAGTCACATTTGAAATGTCCCGTCTCCCCACATTCATAATAATTTCTTCCTCCTCCACCACTCGATCCTATACCAACCCTTGAATTCCCCGCAACAGCTGCTGGGCTCTTATCGAAATTACCTGTGTGTCCTTTTTTGTTGCAGTTGGTGTAACGGAAGCATTCACCAACATGATGTCGATTACATTTGTTGCATTGCAGGTAGGGATGCAAACGAGCAAGCTACTCGCGAGCTACTCGAGATCGGATCGTTAAAAGATCGAATCGAAACTGATTTTAAAAGAGCCCGAGCCGAGCTTGAGCTTAATATTAAGCTCGTTTATTAAACGAGCTCGAGCTCGAGCCTGTGTCACTAAGCTCGATTAGGCTCGCGAGCCTAAACGAGCCTTTATATAAAATAATTTATTATTATTTTTGTATATTAAAATAAAAACATATTTGGGGATTAGGGATTTAGGGTATTGGTAAACGAGCTTCTTAACGTGCTCGAGCCGAGCTTAAGCTTATTTAGGCATGTCAGAAAAAAATCGAGCCAAGCCCGAGCCCGAGTCGAGCTTGTATAATTATTTATGAGCTCGAGCCGAGCTTAATACAAGAAGCTCGAATCGAGACGACCTCGAGCTCGAGCCTTGTATAACTTAAACGAGCCCAAGTCGAGCCTGACCAGGCTCGGGCTCGGCTCGGCTCGTTTGCACCCCTAATTGCAGGTGCCTCCCAATATAGCTCTTCTATTGTATCGGTGTTGGGCTTGTTGTTGTTGTTGATGAATACACTGTTCCCACTTCTTGTTTCTTTCGTGACGATTGCTTAAAGTTCCTTCCTCCAGATTTGCACTTGTTTAATCTAGATCTAGGGGCTTCAACCTTTTCTTCCATCATGGCTCTGATGATTTTAATTTTGGTTAAGCGGACAACAATATGTTTAGCACTGTCGTATGTTGTTGGTCTTGAGGAAATGACTATCCCTTTGATCTGTGGTGCCAATCGCAGATGTAATTAATGCTCCATTTTCATATACTCTGGAGTTACTAGGCCTGAGCACAAAATAGTCATGTCATTGAATCTGGCAGTGTAAGCAATGATGTTGGAACCTTTCATCTATAAGATCTAGAGCTCGTGTTCCAGAGTTTGTACTTCATCCTGGGGACACTACTCCTCGATCAGTAACACCTTCAACTCTTCCCATGAAATATTGTTGGCCTCATCGATACCCATTGTAGATGCATTTTGATTTCCACCAGTTTAGTGTTGCATCCATGAACGTACATGCAGCAAACCTGACCATGCAGTCCCCTGGGCAGAAACAAATTTGGAAGACTTATTCCATCCTTTCAATCCAACCGTTCATACTAATAAATCCTTCGTTTCCATAGAAGTTTTTGGGTTTGCAGTACATATAGTCCTTGTATGTACAAGTTCTTTGAGGCCCTCTTTGATCTCCACGAGAATTACTGTCGCGTCCATTACCTTTACCACCATTTTCCACCCCGTACGTTCCATTTCGAACTGTTGCGGCGTTGGCTAACGCAATTGTAACGCGTTGGGATATTAATTGTTCCAGTTCGGACGAGCTCTTAGGTAGCCCTCCTTGAGGTGGTGGTGCTGGGAGTGTTTGTTCAGTTTGAGGTGGTGGTTGCCCGCGGTTTATTCAGACACTTTTTCTTCTCGGAGGCATGTTAAATGTCCTATTATTATTAGCAAAAGAGTATAAGTTTGTGATGCTTCGTTATTAATCAGAGTACAATGTTAAATGACTTATTATGTTCATAAGAGTTCACAAATTTCAAGCTAAGCGCATAGTTTATACAATTGTTCAACAAGTTCAGGATTTAATATAACATATACATCGCTTGCCTCCTATCACCACCTCCGGTTGTGAATACATGCTCCGCAAGCCGTCATAGTTGCGACATGATCCGCTAGTCGTCATTGTTGCGATGTTACAATTGGGAAGGCCTTGGCTAGGATGTCGAGGTTGTTGATAGGCCTCGTGGTGTTGGGTTATGCTTTAGACAGGCAATACATGCCTTAGTTTATGCCTGAGATAGTCATCGCCGGGTGCGTGGGTCGATGACAACAACTAGGCCAAGGGATCGATGCCAATGTTGTTGGTTTAAGGCACCTAAGGCTTAGTTACCACTCCATTATGCTAGTGCCCAATACATATCAAATAGGATTTTCATGTTTTGTGTTTCTCTAATTTCTAGGTATTTACTACTTTACAGTATAAAACTACAATGGGAAATAAAAATATCATAATTATTACAAACACGTTTAAAAACCAGGCAAACAAAAAAATATTACATTCATCATGTGCAAGCATACATTCAAACAAAACCCAAACATAGCAAAACAACACATAAACATTTACATATTTTAATAGTTTATTATTAAATCACGTGTGTGATTAGTAACATAACAATATATTACTATAAAGTAAATTATTAAAAACTATTAAATATTTAATTTTAAATTATTTTAATCGTAACAATATCTATAAAAAATGATAACATGAACAATAAAAATAAATTGAAAAAGTAATCACAAAGTCTAAAAGTTATTGTGATACTGCTGTTGGTAATTCTATGATCAAAAAACAATTAAAAAAAAATCATATACAATTGAAAATTTAACAGATCAAATATTTAGTAATTCTCAAATATGGATCCGAATAGAACACTTTTGATTAACTTAGAGCAACATATATGATATTAGAATTTCATGTCTTAAATTATGGATCCTTTTCATGTAAGAGCCGGTAATCAAGATTGATTACTGCTATCAGTATCAATCCAAGTTGATACTAATGTCTAATTGTTATTAAACACCAATAACAAAAGGCAATTTTCTTCTACTGTTCTTGCATTGTGTCCCTCAACCAAGGAAAGGGAGAGAGGGCTGGAATGCAAAACAAATGGAGAGGAAAGGGAGACATTTCAGTAGGGTTTCTGTTCAAATACTTACAATATATTGCCGGCTTTATGAAATCACTACAAACCAATCCATTTAAGTATATTCATTTTATTTAATTAATTACTATTAGTCCATTAATTGACTTATTAAATAAGTTATTTCTTTCCCCTTTGAGTAAATTACACGAATGGTCCCTATGGTTTAGGGTAATTTGCACGTTTGGTCCCTAATTTTTTTTTAACTCGGAAGGTCACTACTGTTTGTTTTTGTTACACGATTGGTCCCTGTCTTACCTAAAAAGACTATTTTGCCCTTGATATTTTAATTTATTTAGATAAACACACCCCAACCCCACTTTCATCACCTTACCTTACCTACCCAACCATTTTTCCTTATTTAAATAATAGTCTTTTTTAGGAAAGACATGGACCAAACGCGTAAAAAAGCAAAAAGTAGGGACCAAGTGTGTAACAAAAACAAATAATAGGGACCCTCTGAGTTAAAAAAAATAAGTTAGGGACCAAGCGCGCAAATTACCCTAAACCATAGGGACTATTCGTGTAATTTACTCTTTCCCTTTTCGTAGCACCAACTGGAGTCGTTACTAAAAAGCTCGAGAGATTAGACGACGATTTTTGTGGGGAGGCTCAGAAAATAACTCAAAGATACACAAGAACAGGGGCGTTGTAATGGAATCAAGTACATGTGGCGTCTGTAGAGTGTAGAGTGGCAAAAGATACAGGGGATCATATCCTAACCTCATGCCTACTAGCGAGAGAAGTAAGACACTCGATTCTCCAATGGTGCAACATCTAGGCGACTGAGTTCCAATCAGTTTCAAACATCATCGATTTCGCCTCCAAATGAGGTAACTACCGCAGGAAGAGAAAAAGGTTAACGCCGATATTATTAGGGACCCTGTGGTGTTGGAAAAAAACAGACCACAAATGGTGATCTGTGGTTTTGTGGTCTCACCACTGATGAAGATTACTAGGTAAATGCTCTTTGTAAAAGGATAGACAAACGCAACCCTAAGATGGATGGAAAATTTGAGTGGTTACAAGAGGTTCCAATTAAAGTCATGACTTTCGTATGGATTGAAAAAATGGGTAGAATTCCAATAGCTGCGGCGCTATCGAGGTGTGGTATTAACTTGAACTCCATAGTTTGCTGCCAATGTGATGATGAGGAGCAAACTGTCGACATGTACTGGTTTGATGCACGTATGCCAAATCTATCTTGGAGTGGATGCTCAGATGGTGTAACATTCCTTATGTAAATGTGAATGAAGTGTTAGATTTTGCATCAAATTGTGGAAATTGCACTAAATAAATAAATAAGAGGTTGTTGGGAATTTGTTAGGGTGTTATCTGAAGTATTTGGAAGGCAAGAAACGAAAAACTATTTAACAACAAACGGCTGAATCATTCTAAAGTTGCTGACACTCTCATGTCTTCAACTTATTTAAGGGTCAAACACAGGAAAAATAAAAGGTTAGTTGGGTAGAATAGAGCAATTGTCCCTTTACGGGTCTTTAATCATTTTTTTTTAATGTTTTGGCAACTTTTCTTTCGTGTATTTTTTTATCATGTCTAGCATCTTGTTAGGTTTGGCTTTTTTTTTATTATGTTATTCGCCTTTTCAAAAAAGTTATTTAGTTTTTTTAGAACGGCTTATACATTCACATACAAGTTTACTCGTAAATCTAGACCGGACTTAAACCCTTAAGTGTTGATTTAGGGGCATATATCCGTCAATTTTAGATACCAATAGAAAAAAAGGGGAGTAATAAATAAGTTATTTAATTTGATTTACTAGATAACTACCTTTATTTATTTGTTTTATTTTTCATTTAAAAAATGACAAATAAACTGTAACATCTAAATTCTTGGGTATGTATTATATTATTTATATATTTTGATTTAATCGAAGGGACTCTGCGAGTTGGTGGATTTACTCGTCGAGTAAGGGCGCGATCAGGTGATGTGTTTAAATGAATGGACTCGACGAGTCAAGCATTGGACTCGCCGAGTCGGCGTTGCGGAGGAAAACCCTAATTGTCCGGGTTTGGGACCTATTTAAAGAGCCTTAGGGTCTTCAATTGTGGCTATCCTTACCCTGGAGAAACCCTAAATCGTCCTTGAGAGCTTAGAGAGTAAAGAAGAGCCATCTTGAGCATTTTGGTGTGTCATTTCTAAAGAGAAGATGAGATTCTAGCAAGAGGGACCAGAGGGGGTTGATGTACTGAGGTTATGAAGCCCGGAGCTTCACTTTGAGGTAACAAACCGGACCATTTCTCCTGTTTGATGTTGATTTCATGAATGTAGGGTTTCTTAACCATTCTGTTTAGAGGTTTATGGAATGTTTGAGGTCCCATTGTGGAATAAGCCTTAGATCTGGACCATGGGAGGTCCAGGGAGTCCTTTATGTTCAGCTTTACGTAGTCACATAGAGAGTTTGAGCCTAGGTTTCCAATTAGATGGCTATTTCTTCATTTATGGCTCTAATCATGATGCATGGACGTAAAGTTTGGAACTTTACGTGATTTGTGGGTGCTAGAAGGTTAGATCTACAAGTTGGTGAAGCAGATCTGACCTCAGAAGGTCAGATGAGTTTGGTCATGGAGGAGACTCGCCGAGTCCATAGGAGGACTCGACGAGCCGGATCAAGTTTACCCGAGTTTCGTGATCAGTTGAGACCCGACGAGTTTGGTGGGTGACTCAGTGAGTCGAGTGAGACCTTGTGAGGAATCTGATTACGCGTGTGGACTCGCCGAGTCGTTGCCTGACTCGACGACTCTGGTCAAAGTTGGACCGTTGACTTACGTTGACTCTTAGGGTTTGGTCAACCAGTGGACTATTGGGCCAGGGGAGGGGTAGAATGGTCTTTTACCCTTCTAGGAAGCATAGTATGAGGCCTGTCTAGCCTTTGAGAGCCGCTGCTGATTTAGAGTTATTTATTCTATGTGATTAGGTGGCGGCTAGATCGATATTTCGAGTTCGAGACTTTCGAGAATTACCCGAGGTGAGTCTTCTCACTATACGTTACCTTGAGTGGTAGTTATGTGTGACTGGAGGGTTTTATGTGCTTACATTGAGTATTATGTTATATGTGATATGCTATGCATCATGTCTTTGTGATTTATGCTATATGGAGTTTATAGACCGGACCGGAGGATCCAACGATATAGACCGGACCGGAGGGTCCAACGATACAGACCGGACCGTAGGGTCCAACGATACGACTCTGGAGGGTTCTACTGAGACACACCGACCAGAGGGTCATATTGTATCCTTGAGTGGCGTATGTGTTGTATGTGGTATTTTGGGGAACTCACTAAGCTTCGTGCTTACCGTGTTATGTGTTATGTGTTTCAGGTTCTTCAGAATCGTTGGAAGGCGGCAGCTCGATTGCACACACACACACATAAGAGAAAAGAGTGATGAATATAGATTCTGGAATTTCATAATGTTCTGAAAACCTTGTTGATGATTTTTGAATAAAAAGTGTTTATATAGGATAATGTGCATTTTTTTGAAATAAAAATGAATAAAATAAATTTAAAATTTTTCGGTGTTACAAGTTGGTATCAGAGCCTTGGTTTGAGGGATTCGGATACACCTTCAGGTATGTCCGGACTCAAACTGAGGATTGAGAAAAAGGTTTTCAAAAGAAATGGGTTTTCAAAAGAAAAAAAAAATAAGTAAGAGAATTTATAAGAGAAAGAGATAACGAGCAGTGTGTACAATCAGCCAGCGCCCGAATAGTGATTTCCCAAAAATACCCTTACATTGTGTGTTATGAGTAATATGTGAAATGTTATATATGCTATAGAGTAGGCTAGGTATTTCATATTTTAGCGCTAGTGTGGCCTGATTTGTGATGCCTTAGCCTAGGAGTTACTGTTATTTATGAATTGCTTTTGTGTATGTGCGGATTATGAGTATCTAGCAGGAATCCTATTTAGAGAAGGATTTGAGCAGAGGAGTAATCTAGGAGAGATACCTAGATGAGCATTTGAGGATCCTTCTGAGAAGGTAGTCAGATACCCGCGAGGGGTGGAGTTGCTTGAGCTCGGTGACGTCTTTGATTACGAGTGTAGCAAGCGGAGTTGTAACCTATAGTGGTTATACGTGTTGATAAGGGACTATTCGATGCCAGAATGCTGCTTGCTTCATGCTTTGTGGAATTCTCGGTGATGGGAGTCGGCTACTAAATGAATATGACGATATTCAGGAGATAGACGGCTGGCATCACTAGGAGTTCTTCAGCAGCTGATGGCAGGAAGGTGTGGGAACCTAGGAAGAGCCTGGGAAGTGATATTTGTTAGATAAGTAGGCGGATAATGGAGAGTATTCGCAGGAAGAGTGGCCAGCAGGGCGGAATTTGTAAGTGAGGAGGTTGAGCAGCTACTTAAGAGATCTGGGATGATTCATGAGAAAGTATGGGTAGATGTGGAAAGTAGTATGGGCCCGTACTACTGAAAGCAGAGGACCCATACTCGATACATGGAAAGTTCCTGGGATTCTAAGTAGCAGATGAGAGGGATCGTATGGTTTGACTACCATGATCAGTGGCAGATGAGAAGGGATTGTATGGTTTGAGTACCATGCTTGGAAGCAGGTTGGGAAGTGATGTTATGGTTCGAGTACCATGATTTATAGCAGGCAGAGAGGTAGCAACATGGTTCGCGTACCATGGTTGCGATGATTAGTGTTACTAGCCCTACCAGTTATGCCATTAAGTTGATTATACCGAGATCAGGTATGAGAGAGTATGCGGCTTGAGGGCCAATTTAAATGAGTTCGAGGGAGTATGCTTGAAAGAGAAATGGGATTCGTTTTAAGAGGTTTTATTTGTGAGGTGCTAGTGGAAACTGCACGGCTTAAGGATAAGTGGGATGATGTTGTTGAAGAAGCGGGGTTCGAGTCAAGCCATCGACTGGTGGATGACCATCACCTTCTATGGCGAGAGTTACGTGGTTTATGTTCTTGAGAAGGGGAATGAGCTATCGAGTTTCTATTTCCAGAAATTGGAGGCCGTGGAGTAGTACTAGTGGTGATCTTTTCAGGGTGTTTGAGCGGTTTGTATGTGGTGAAGTATTTCCTGTACCATAGAGCCAAAGGTGGAAACGGGGAGCCTTGGGTGAATCGGGGCAATTAGGATGTCCAGTTATGGGGCGGTATGAGGTCCTGAATGATTAAAGGGAGTCATGAGGAGAAGTTATGGGGGATTCGTCTGTGATTCGGAGTATTTGGTGTTTCTAGGTTTCTAATCGGGGTGATCATCAAGCGTTGCGTAGCTCAATCAGAGAATAGATGTGATGTTATTAATGGAAGCAGTTTGTGGATGGATTGAAAGTGCGCCAATTGGCGATGGTTCGAACCCTAAGTGGGGAAGAACCAGGTAATTGCTGGAGGGATTTGAAAATTGTGCAGAGGCAGTTAGAGGACTGGTTATAGTGATTTTGTGGCAGATTCATGGGTTCAGGGCTAAATTGGTGGATAGGGCGAGGTGCAAGTGAGATGATGCCTGTCGTGCATGATCAGGAAGGAATGAGTGATTCTATGGCAGGTGGTTGTTGGTTAGAGAGGTTGTTCGGGTCAGAATTTCAGGGTGTAAAACAAGACGAGACAGTTAAGTCCTTGAGTTCAGAGAGCAGTAGCAAAGGTTGACAGGTATATGTTCAGAATGTGATCTCCTCACCCGGAAAAGCAACAATTAGTATGTTAGCTAATTTTGGAGACGATATGAGTAAGATGGTATGAGTAGCGATCGGCAATGGGTGAATTTTCGGGTCCTTGTAGTCGAGTTACAGGTTAATAGCGATGTCATGTGTTCAATTTGGAAAGCGAATACTTCGAGGTTGCAAGTGTTGCAAGATGAAGATTGATTTCGAGATTCTAATGAAGGGAGGCAGTATCCGTGTATGATGCTGTGAGTGTGAGATCAGTGTTTGAGATAAGGCATCGTGGGAGGTTGTGATGGTGTACTGAAGTATCGGAATATGCGTTCATTAAGTTTGCATTATTTTGGAATTATGAGTCAGAGGCAGATAGTGGGTATCAAGTGAGTACGGTTCCGGTGAGAACCCTATGGCCAAATGACATCAGGTGAGATTATTCGGGAAGGTGGTTTGCAGCAGGGAAAGGTGTGTTCGGATGTTATCAGACATAGCAGTGCATAGATTGAGTAGGTGTGTACACCCACGCCTGGCCGGTCCGCAAGGCATAAGTTCATGATCGCGGTGTGGCGTCTACGTGAAAGTGGGATTATGAAGAGGTAAAGGCTGGTGCGGTAAGACTGTGGGGAGCCGCAGTTCAGTGGCTTAGAGCAGAGGTTGTAGTGATGCTACGGGGAGCCGTAGTATTCACGGATCAGAGAGGTTAGAGTGATGCTACGGGGAGTCGTAGTATTCACGGAACAGAGAGGTTAGAGTGATGCTACAGGAGCCGTAGTATTCACGGATCAGAGAGGTTAGAGTGATGCTACGGGGAGCCGTAGTATTCACGGATCAGAGAGGTTAGAGTGATGCTACGGGGAGCCGTAGTATTCACGGATCAGAGAGGTTAGGGTGATGCTACGGGGAGCCGTAGTATTCACGAATCAAAGAGGTTAGGGTGATGCTACGGGGAGCCGTATTACTCACGGATCAGAGAGGTTGGGGTGACGCTACGGGGAGCCGTAGTACTTACAGGTCAGAGAGAGGTTGTAGTGATACCACGAGGAGCCGTAGCATGCACTAATCAAGGAAGGGTTGAGATACTGCGAGGGTGGTAGTACTCTCTAGTCAGTAAGAGAATGTTGGGATAACTATTATGTGATCAGGGCATAACGCGGAAAGGTTGTTTGGCTTGGGTAGCTCAAATATATGAGGTATGGGAGCCTGATGGTTAAATCAGGGACGAGATTGTGGTTATCTCATTTGTCTGGAGTGGTTATATTGGATGAAATCGTGGTTGTTGTAGATGAGTGAGTTCAGTGTGGGTTGCGAGTCATCAGTCTCGAAATGAGTGGTTCTTGGGGCGAGTGGTCCAACCCGAGGATTGATCAAACTCTTGAGATGAGTTTGATTTTAGTAGTGCGCCGAGAAGGCGATATGAGGTTTTAGATTCAGATAATGAGTACTTTTCTGAAAAGTTAGTTGTCATCTGGAATTAAGACCAGAGGTTCAGTGTTTGGATGGGATAGTGCAGTGAGTTACATGAAATTCTTGAGCCTTAGATGTCAAGTGTCAGGAGTGAGTTGATATTCGAGTGTGGATTTTTGTGTTCGCTGGGGATAGTGAGAATTGGTGACTTGTGTGTCACCATTGATTGAAACACTTGTTGTGAGAAGGAAGTGGTGGGTCATGCATGGATCTTCTTTGGAGGTTCAATAGTGAAAGTCGTGGGTAACCTGGTGCTCAGGGTTAGAAAGGGAGATCTGGCAAGAAGTTGAGGCTTGAGATTGCTATACGTCAGTAGATGATTTTGATTAAACATAAAAATTTCCCTAAGTTCGAAGGTAAGGTTTTGAGAGTCTTTGCTCAGACGAGATTTCAATGATAGTGCAGGGGATAGGTTCCCTGTGTAGCGTGATCCTTTCGCTCCTTTGAGCGGGATGAGGAGCACGTGGTGCGAGTGGTATGGATGATCGATAGCCGATCGATGGTTTTCGTTAAGAAGAATCAGAGGAAGCAGTGAGTTGTCAGAGTTGATGATTCTGGTAGAAGGTGGCATGAGGATAATTCGTACGGGAGGTGCCCTCTTTAGTGATATTGGTGTGGTATGAGATCCTTCGATGGTATCTTACGGGTTATTGGATTCTAATTATGTGGGGTCAAGGAGCGATTTCGAGGATGAAATCTAATTCAAGTGGGGGAGAATTGTAACATCCAGATTCTTGGGTATGTATTATTTAATTTATATATTTTGATTTAATTGAAGGAACTCGGCGAGTTGGTGGATTTACTCGTCGAGTAAGGGCACGATCAGGTGATGTGTTTAAATGAATGGACTCGACGAGTCAAGCATTGCACTCGCCGAGTCGGCGCTGTGGAGGAAAACCCTAATTGGCCGGGTTTGGGACCTATTTAAAGAGCCTTAGGGTCTTCAATTGCGGCTATCCTTACCCTGGAGAAACCCTAAATCGTACTTGAGAGCTTAGAGAGTAAAGAAGAGCCATCTTGAGCATTTTGGTGTGTCATTTCTAAAGAGATGATGAGATTCTAGCAAGAGGAACCAGATGTGGTTGATGTACTGAGGTTATGAAGCCTGGAGCTTCACTTTGAGGTAACAAATCAGACCATTTCTCCTGTTTGATGTTGATTTCATGAATGTAGGGTTTCTTAACCATTCTCTTTAGAGGTTTATGGAATGTTTGAGGTCCCATTGTGGAATAAGCGTTAGATCTGGACCATGGGAGGTCCAGAGAGTCCTTTATGTTCAGCTTTATGCAGTCACATAGAGAGTTTGAGCCTAGGTTTCCAATTAGATGGCTATTTCTTCATTTATGGCTCTAATCATGATGCATGAACGTAAAGTTTGGAACTTTACGTGATTTGTGGGTGCTAGAAGGTTAGATCTACAAGTTGGTGAAGCAGATCTGACCTCAGAAGGTCAGATGAGTTTGGTCATGGAGGAGACTCGTCGAGACCATAGGAGGACTCGACGAGTCGGATCGAGTTTACCCGGGTTTCGTGATCAGTTGAGACCCGATGAGTTGGGTGGGTGACTTAGTGAGTCGAGTGAGACCTTGTGAGGAATCTGATTACGCGTGTGGAGTCGCCGAGTCATTGCCTGACTCGACGAGTCTGGTCAAAGTTGGACCGTTGACTTCCATTGACTTTTAGGGTTTAGTCAACTAGTGGACTATTGGGCCAGGGGAGGGGTAGAATGGTCTTTTACCCTTCTGGGAAGCATAGTATGAGGCCTGTCTAGCCTTTGAGAGCCACTGCTGATTTAGAGTTATTTATGTTATATGATTAGGCGGCGGCTAGATCGGTATTTCGAGTTCGAGACTTTTGAGAATTACCCGAGGTGAGTCTTCTCACTATACGTTACCTTGAGTGGTAGTTATGTGTAACCGGAGGGTCTTATGTGCTTACATTGAGTATTATGTTATATGTGATATGCTATGCATCATGTCTTTGTGATTTATGCTATGCGGAGTTTATAAACCGGACCGAAGGGTCCAACGATATAGACCGGACCGAGAGGTCCAACGATACAGACCGGACCGTAGGGTCCAACGGTACGGAACTGGAGGGTTCCGCTGAGACACACCGACCGGAGGGTCATATTGTAGCCTTGAGTGGCGTATGTGTTATATGTGGTATTTTTGGGGAACTCACTAAGCTTCGCGTTTACCGTGTTATGTGTTATGTGTTTTAGGTTCTTCAGAATCGTTGGAAGGTGGCGGCTCGATTGCACACACACACACACACAAGAGAAAAGAGTGATGAATACAGATTCTGGAATTTCATAATGTTCTGAAAACCTTGTTGATGATTTTTAAATAAAAAATGTTTATATAGGATAATGTGCATTTTTATGAAATAAAAATGAATAAAATAAATTTAAAATTTTTCGGTGTTACATAAACCAGATATTATTTATTTATTTTAATGAATAATAACTTTATGAATTATAAAATAATGTTTATTTCATATCATTTTAATCAATTTTATAGTTTCACGTATATTTAATATATTAACGGTAAATAAAAAAAATAAGAAATTAATAAACTAGTCAAAATTCCTAATAATTTTTTCATTTATAGCCAAAAATTAACACTTATCCTAAACTAATCACAAAAACCGTAGCTTATTAAGGAAAACCTACAGTCAACGTGGCCAAAAGAAAGTTGACTACTCTTTCGGACATTTCCGACAATGAGCTGGTGTCTCCTGGGCTCATCTACTCTATCAAACCCATCAACCCAATATATATAAAGTTGTAAAATTCATTTAGATTATTTTTCATACTTTTGAAGGTAAAAAAACTCTCTCAAATGTTCCAAACAACAACCACGCATGTGTCGATTGTTGGAGTAATTTTTTTTATTCCTGATTATGACTAGATCTTATACATTGAGTTTTAATTTTCAAGAAAAAAAGTCATACGCTTCATACGAAACCTACGGTGTACAAGTATGTAATGCACAGATTGTGCATCAAGTGCTTGTACACCATAGGTTTCTTATGAAACCGTAAGTTTTTTAAAATATACTCTTTGCAAAACCGTAGACGCATTAGAGAAAACTGTAGGTTTCTTAAAGCCTATAGTTTTGAAAAGAAAAATGAAATAATAATAATAATAATAATAATAATAATAATAATAATAATCTTTAAATATACGTTGCCGAAACCGTAGGTTTGAGGTGAAAGT
The DNA here is from genome assembly GCF_051521515.1 of Lactuca serriola. Taxonomy (NCBI): domain Eukaryota; kingdom Viridiplantae; phylum Streptophyta; class Magnoliopsida; order Asterales; family Asteraceae; genus Lactuca; species Lactuca serriola. The sequence goes on from NC_136411.1 coordinate 79,028,432, forward strand.
GTAGGATAATTTTGTAACCTATGGTGTTTTTTGGTTAGTTTGGGATAAATACTAATCTATTCCTAATAAAAGACTTCTTAAACTGCCACGTGTCACCCTTATAGTCCTTACTGTTTCCACATGTCCTCTTTTAATTTTCCCAAATTTTGTTTTCCCGCTCATTTCTCTTTCCTTTGTTAACGAATGTCATCCCCAAAAATCAGGAATCCAAATTTAAAACCTAGTTGTTATCCCAATAAATCAGGAATCAAAATCTCTATATTTATACTATGTGATTCCATTTACGCCTTTCAAAAATCAACAGTCAACATCCACAAATTGTCCCCTTTCGATTTTGAAACAACTTCAATTTTCTTTTTCGTCTTCTTCTTGTACTGAATGTGTTAATCTGTAGTTTTTTTGGGTTCAGAATTTTCTCGATTAGGGGGTATGTATTGCTTCTAAGGTTATCGTCTTATCGATACCATCTACAATTTCTATGATTTTCCAAGAAAAAATTTATACCAGGTAAGTAACTCTCTTTATTCTGATACATGATCATCTGGTTATCGATTCTCTTTTTAGTTGAGATTCATAGACTAAAATATCCTATCGGAATCAATCAAAACATTTATCTATTAAAGCACACTTAATCCTTAAAGACAAGGTGTTTGCTGAAATGCTAGACTAAAAATTAACTTTGTTGGACTATAATCTTCCTGCTCAGCATGAACCTCGAATGAATCTTAGGTTCCACTTTTGATTTACTGTTAATATCTTACGCATCCAATATTTATTTTCACAACTTCTACCATTTTCCTATAATTCTAAACGTACAAACAATGAAGTTGAGAGGGAATTTTAATGGAAAATAGGAAGTTGGTATTCTTGGCATCTTATACATGAAAGTCACTCAAGGAATCTTGTAACGAGATTTTATGTAGGACCATGTTGCACTTGGTTTGCAATTGTTTATTACATGAGGGGTTGATTTCTCTACAAAAGGGAATTGTTTCCAGTTTCTACATAATGATAGGCCATTTTGTCGCTGCTTAAATTATGAATGTGGTAGACTACACCCAAATAGTTGATTTCATTATCCCCCTTTCATCATCTTCTGCACAATATTTGTTACACATTTACAAGATTTGGATTGCTGACTACACAAAAAAAAATGACTTCATTAATCCACTCCTTATGCCCCTGTTTTCTTACAGGCTTCTGTTATAATCTTGATTACTTACTTTTATGTCATAAATCTAATATTTATAAAGGGTTTCATGTGAACATATGGCAAGAAGTTCAGCTGGAAAAGGTTATTTTGGGTATTTTATAAATCAAGTTAAAATGTTATAACCAGCCTAATAAAACCTACAAAGCGTAGAATATGTCCCAATTCTTACAACCAAAAGGGCCAAAACCTGGTTTGAGTTATTAGTTATCTTCTTACTTTCTTGGGAAACCTCTTAGGTGACATAAGATAGAGAATAAATTTGGAATGTCCCCTGTTAAAATTTGCCAGCTCATTCACATATTTGTACTTCAAATATCATAAATTTGTAATCTCTGCATACAAAAACTAAGCTCTGTTCAGGATTATGATGAATTTGGACAGTATTTATCCCTATTAATTTTTGGAATGTATGCTTCCTGTATAACTCATTTTTCCCAATGGTAATTTTCGATCGATCAAGTCAAATTTTGTAACTTAAAGAGATCTAACTATTATAAACCAGGGAGTACACCTTTAGCATATATCTGCTACTTATCCGGCCAATGGCAGGTATAATCAATAATATAGGAGAATTGTTCGTGTTGCAGTGCTAGATCAACTTTTCTCAATTCCTCCACCATTAATTGTAAGAAGCTTCACTTAATTTTGTTAAATGGATATGCATTTCATGTTTTTCAATATTACTTTGTCATGTCATCCAGCTATACGCTAACAATCTTCCTTTTAGAGAGAATTCATATTGCATATTATATATTGCATGGTTTAAGTTATCATAAGTAGTGTGAGGTTCTATTTCTTGAGTAACATTGCAAATCTTATTATTTTTCTTTAAATATATATTTAGATCAGGTTTTTGGGTCTACAACCACTACGCATCATGTGTATGATATTGCACCCAAACATGTTGTTAGTAGTGCTATGGAAGGCATTAATGGTATGTTATCTTTTCTCATCTCACAATGTCTTCAATTTAGTACTATGTTATGGATCATTGAAGCCGCCAATTTTTACTCTTTTTAAAAGTAAAATGTGCTCTATTTTTTTTTTTTTTTTTTTTGCCAAGGAGAAAGTAATTTTTTTTTTGGATTTTGAAACTGTGTTTCTTTGTGTACTTAACTCATGGAACATGCATTCTTTGTGGGTTAAGGTGCACCTTTACTCATTAATCGTGTTTCAAAAAGTCTTAACCATTCTTCTCATTAGGGAACTAGAGAGCTAATAAATCTTGGATGTAGGAAATATTTTCTTTAAATGAATGGTTGTGGGAAATAAGTCAAAAACTATATTAGCGTCTTAACGGATGAACATTAAGAGTTTTAGAATTATAGTGCACAACCTTTGCTTTAAATCCTTGACTATGTAAGACATGAATCCTTCTTGCAAGCGTCTTTTTAGTTTCTATCAAATCTCAGTATGTATATCTTTCTTATATATTGTTTGATCCATTATAAGAACAAGAACTATATTTGCATATGGTGTGACAAGTAGCGGGAAAACTCATACCATGCATGTAAGTATCTTTTTGTATTCCAATGAATATTTTTATCACTTTATTATTATATTCCAGTCAATTTATTTTCCATTGGCAATAAAGCATGCTTTTAGTATCATGCAAGAGGTATATGTGCATTGCTAAACATGTGACTCCACTATTTTTGTTTTTTTTTTATTAAAATAATAATTATTTATCCTCATGTATTTTCAGACCACATGTCGTGAATTTCTCTTTCGCCTCTCATATTTGGAAATATACAATGAGGTGAGCTTCTGAAATATATTTTTTAGTGATCCATTTGTTTTGGATTACTATTTAAAAAGGAACCATAATCTCTATTGGTCTTTTTATCGGCAAATCTATGAGTCTTTTTTTGTAATTATATTGTCTTAAGTTTTTGTTTTTTTAGGTTGTTAATGACTTGTTGAATCTAGCAGGACAAAATCTAAGAATAAGAAAGGATAGTCTAAGTAAAATTCTTTAACTTCTTTACTAATACATGTTTTATCATATTATCTCCATACAACTTCAAAAAATGACAAAATGGTCATGTTAACTAAAAAGGATAAAACCCAATTTTAGAAATTTATAAAATTTTGTACAATTTTATTATTTATATCAATTTTTGTTTTTGTTTTCTTTTAAATTTATTTTGCATTCTACAAAATGAAAATTTTCTAACATATTTACAAATACAAATTGCCGATTGGATATTTAAGCCATTATGTTTTCTTAATTTCAACCAATCATTATATCATTATGAAATTATTGACAATATATATATATATATATATATATATATATATATATATATATATATATATATATATATATATATATATATATATATAAAGTTATTAAATTTTTTATAATCATTGCTCAATAATTAAGTTATAATTTAATTAAAATTATTTTTAACTTTCTATCCGTGGTGTTCACATGTTATAACCTAGTTATTGGTTATAAATGAGTACATCATTGCCTATGCGCATGTTCATTACTGAATTAAGGACTTTGACTTTTTAGCTTAATATATTTCAATTCCTGTGTTTAACAATAACATTTTACATAACAAGTTTGCATATTAAAATGGTTGTATACGATTTTATTTTATTCTTTTTCTAGATAAAACAATCCACTACAATAAAAAAAAATCTATGCATCATAACTGATTATTTTTTTTGTTTGTATACAAACTTATCATGAATTTAATACTTTAAGTTTACCATTGCATTACCAATAAAAACACACTAATATTTTATGAAAACATGAAATCGTAGCATTTGTATGGATATCACATGTGTATTAAATAAGTTGGTGGCCATGAGTTGAGGATATAGGTGGTACACCTCATTTGAGCACCAACTCTTCTCTAATGGCATTTAGGATTTTTCTTGGAAGTTTGTGTATTTTAGAAACTCTATGATTTCTTTCAAGGGAAATATGACAAGCAGTTCAGCAACTTTATACACTTTTAAACTTCTGAGTTTCGGAGAGTGGAGCTCGAGTGCTCAACAAACATGAAGTGGCGCCTACGTGGTATGGCAAACACCGTGCCTCATCTATGGCATGGAGCTTGGCAAACATCAATCCGGTAGAATCTTGCCATGTTATCCCCTCTCTTGCCTGTGCAAAAGTGATGTAGAGGTTGGATGCTTGTTTCATCACTCCCACCAACCTTATTAAAACTCATTGATTATGTGAATGACAATTAAACACAACCTTTAAAATTTTATTTTAGTAACTTTCTACTTTTCTTTTATTTGATTTACCACATTACGACCTACTACTATTTTCACATTACTTGCTTATCTGGATGTTACATTTAAATTTTAAAAAATGTATCATTAAACAACTTTAGACACTTATATACTTCTAAAACCCTTTGACTTTCCGCTGAGAATTAATGACAATTAAGCACAACAGGTTTTATCGGAGTTTTTGTCATAATAGGGTTTTTAAAAAACTTTTTTCCATTTTAGTGTACTTTCAAAAATATTTAGTATTTTAGTATTTCTTTTCATTTAACTTTATTTTTAGTTTAAATATCCGATTTTATCTATTTCTTTTTTATTTCATCCTTTTAATGTTTTTTTAAGCAATAGTTTTTATTTTAGTTTTTTTTTTACTGTTTTTTTAATAACATTTTTTTTTCTATTTTAAATATTTATTTCTTTTATACAAACCTTTGATCATCAAAATTTAGCCATCATAACGTAAATATATTTTAAAAAACAAAAACTTCAACATTACGTATACAATGTTTTTAAAATAAAAAAAAAACTCAACATTGTTTGTTAAAAAAAAACCACAATTTAAAAAACTCAACAATATTTGTTACATTACACTCAAATTGCCAACGATAAACTAACTTTTTTTTCTTCTTTATTTATTTTTTACATTACATTCATTTTATATTTAATTTTTCTAGAACAAATAAAGATCCACCTCCATTTTAGTAATAATTTTTTAATTATTTTTAAAAATGTATTAAATAGACAAAATTATTACACATTCAAACACTTAATAAAATAAATACAACTTCAAATTAATACATTTCAAATCACAAATAGATTCCTATCCAGCAAAATATTCAAACTAATATATATTAAATATTCAAATTACCATAATGTCATAGAAAAGATCACTTAGGTGGTGTTTAATTTTTGGTAAAAAATATTTTTTTAACCTCTTATGTCTACTCGGGAAAAGATGTTTGAATAAAAAGATGTTTATTTTTCAAAAGATGTTTACCTTTTTAACTATTTGTGCCGCATCCACAACAACTTCCGACGCCTCCACAAACATCATTGGGTTTTTTATGAAAACTTTAAAAAACAAATATTTGTTTACCAAGACTAAAGGAATGGAAAAAAAAAACCTTTGTTCCATATTTTATTTCACGGACATGGAAAAAGACCAAATATATTTAGATATTCAATAACAAACACCATCTTATTGCTGGAGAGTATGTTGAAGATACACAATTAAATAAACTTTTTCATACGCCTTATTTTGAATATTTTTTATTGGACAATATTATATTTGTGATTTTATATACGTTAGTTTGAAGTTGTAATATTTTACTAAATGACTTTTCTAATAGTTTTATTTAATTTATATATTTATAATACCTCTTAAAAAATAGAGTTGATGGTATAAAAATATCAAAAAAGCAAAAAAAAAAAAATTAAGTATTAAATAAATATGGATCTTTTAGTTCATAAAACAATTAAACAAAAAATAATAATGGTGTAAATAATAGAAAAGATTGAAAAATAAATTTGCGTACATAATTTCAAGGGAACTAGATTTTGGGGAAAAAAAGGAAGTTTACAAGATTTTAGTTAGAAATGTATTTATTCTTTTGAATATCTAAAAATTTAATATAGGGGCAATATTGACTACCCGTGAATTTTCGGTAGACAAAACAAAAGTCACCATGGAAAACTCAATCCCTTAATACTACTATGGTAAATATTTTTGAAAACACACTAAAATGGTAAATAGTTTTTTCAAGGACCTTAATATGGACAAAAGCTCCGTTTTATCGTAGCAACCCTCTACCCTGCTTTTATTTGATTTTACCACATTAGAACCTACTTTTAGTTTAATCGCAAACATTATTTATTGGGATGTTATATTTCGAAAAATAATATCGTTAAGCCAATCTATTCGGTTGATAGTAGGGGTGAGCATCGGAACCGGTTACCCGCCTTCGAAACCGAAACCGTCTCGGAACTGCCGGTTCCGGTTCTCATTTTTTCGGAACCGCTATCCGCTGGGTACCCGCCGGCACCGATATATATATATATATATATATATATATATATATATATATATATATATATATATATATATATATATATATATATATATATATATATATAAAGAATATGTACAGTACCAATTTTTTAGTTAATATAGTAGAATGAATATTTGGAGTATTTAGTATTATCAAATGGAGTTTATCAAATGGAGTTACATACTGTCCAGTAGCTATATATGTTTTGTTTGTATTTTGCTTAACTTTTCTAAAGCACAAGGATAAATCATTGAAAAATCATGATTGTTTACTATTATTTATGTTTAAGCTTCGTAATAAACATTCAAAATATTCAAATGAAAAACAAAATACTAAAAATGTTTAAAACAACCGGGTACCCGGTACCGGAATTGGTTCCACCGGTTCCGGTTCCTATATCTCAAGAACCGTCGGTTCCGGTTCCAGATGATTAAGGCGGGTACCCGCCTATGCTCATCCCTACTTGATAGAACCAATTAATACTAATGTACCGTGATTTTTAATCACATAAACATTAGGTCAAATGAGAAATGGTGATTGAGAATAAGGAAAATAATGTTTATCATTAAAGTTAGTTTCTTTTTCTTGCTCATTATTCAAAACTGTTAAAAACTATTATGCCCATGTTAAGTCGTTTTTAGCCGAAAAATTAAATAAAGATATTGGCAGGGATATTACGTGACATAAATGTTGTTTTAGAAAGGTTGCAGCTTTATTTTTATTTAAAAAATACTACCGAACTTAAAGATTAACATTTTTTTTTGAGAGAGAGAGAATTAAGGGGAAATGACATTCTAAAGAGAATTTTGTCACGTCTAAATTGTCATTTTTGACAAAATGAAAAGGTAAACGGTTATCTTTTATGTCAATTTAATTAATAAAGTTTTAAATTCAATAAATTGTACATCTCATTAAGATAGATTTTGTGAGGTCTAAATGATCATTTTTTACAAAACCAAAAGGTAACCAGATTACTCATTTAATAAAGTTCTAAATTCAATAAATTATACATCTTATCAACGTCACCCTTACCCCGTCTACTTCTACCTTTTGTCTAATAGATACAACGACTAACTTTACCAAACTCAAAATATTTACATAACCAACCCCCAAACTATATACAACTATACACATTTGTCTTAAAGTAAATATATTCTATTAGTGATGAACAAACCTACTGCCCCCTTTATTGTGATGCCCTGGGTTGTGGCCCGACTCGCCCTAGGATTGGGCCATCCCTGTGGAGGGAACATAATAAATATTGAAATTTTAGAGTTTATCAAGGTTCATAGGTGTTAAGAAGGTTGAAATCTTCAAGATCCATGCTTCTTTGCCCAAGCTTTCATGCATTACCACCAAAGAACGCCATAAGAGCATAAATGAGCACCAAAATGAATTTAGGAGAGAGGATGTGTTTCAAACATCATAAGGGAGGCTAGGGTTTCTTTAGAGATAATTTAGACGGTTCGTCTCAGCTCGTTTAATAAAGTGACAAGCTCCCATCTTCGTCTTTGTTCAAAATGATGAATACCGACAACATCTAAAAAAACCTAGAGTAAATTACACGAATGATCCTTATGGTTTAGGGTAAGTTGCGCGTTTGATCTTTAACTTATTTTTTTAACTCGGAAGGTCCCTACTATTTGTTTTGTTACGTGTTTTGTCCCTACCTTATCTAAAAAGACTATTTTGCCCTTGATTTTTTAATTTATTTAAATAAAGACTAAACTGCACAAATTGTCCCTATTGTTTGTCAAAAATTCTTACTTTGGTCCAAAAATGTTTGGATTGACATTAGAGGTCCAAACTTTTCATTTTGTTGCAAGTTTGGTCCAATTTGCTATAAACTTTTTTATAATGACGAATTTGACCTTACTTTTTTTTTCAGTTTTTTTATTATTTAATGATATTTCTGATTAAAAAAATAAAAAAGAAAATTTTTCTTTTATATTTTATTTTTATAATTTTTTATAACAAAAAAAATAAAAAATAAAAAAATGAAAATGCTCTCTCTCTCTCTCTCTCTCTCCCTCTCTCTCTCTCTCTCTCTCTCTCTCTCTCTCTCTCTCTCTTTCGTTTCATACATAAACACAGATCCACCTTTAAGAACATGAAGAAAGTCTGCTACTCCCCTCCTTTCTTCGGCGAAGCAGATCTTTCGGTCAACACCATAAACACCGCTAAACCACCAAAAATCAACAATTTTGCCAAGAAAAATCGAGCCTTCAGAAAATCATCATCATATTCATCTTCAAACCACCATGAAAAATCACCACCATTGAGAACGCATCATCCCTATCTACCTTGTTCTTCTATTTATCTTCTGATCAAATTGCATCTAAAAAATATTAAGAAAGAAGGTTGAAGAATGAGGGACTGTGATTGAATGGGGAAGTGTCGTTTGTAATCGAACAAAAAAAATAAGAAAAAGAATAAAGGTCAAACCTACAGTCGAGTTTGAAGAAGGAGACACAGATGAAATTAATGGAGGTGGTCGAATGATCGTCGAATTCAGATCTTTTGTAACTTGATAATAACAGAGTCAGATCTAGAAATGGACACACACACACACACACATAGGTCTGGGTTGGGGAAGAAGATCATCAAAGTCGAACCCTTTGAACCCAGATTCATTGAAGACGTTGCCTACAGGAACATTGTAGATTTGGTGCACCATTCAAAGTGATTTCAACAATCAATTTCATCTCCTCTCAGCCTTCCTCCTTCTTCCTCTCTATTCGGAACGGATGAATGAAGGCTAGGGTTTCGTTGATGGTTGTTCACAACAGTGGAAGGGAAGGCGACGGGTTGGTGAAAACGAGAATAAAGGTTATTGGGTGGAGTTTTACGTCAAGCAGGTAGCAATGGTGGGTGTTTGTACTATGGAATCGTGTATCGAAAGCAAGAGTAGGAGGAAGAAGATGAGATCGATGGGAAAAAATTTGGGGGAGGAGAGAGAGAGAGAGAGAGAGTTTACATTTTCATTATCTATTTTTTTTGTTATAAAAATTATAAATAAAAAAATAAAAAAAAAAGACAAATTTTCTTTTTTTCTTTTAATGAGAAAATTCTTTAAATAATAAAAAAAATGAAAAAGAAAAAAGTAAGGGCAAAATCATCATTATGAAAAAGTTCATAGCAAATTGGACCAAACTCGCAACAAAATGAAAAGTTTGGACCGCTGATGCTAATCCAAACTTTGTTGGACCAAAGTGACAATTTTCGACAAACCACAAGGACCATTTGTGCAGTTTTGTCTTAAATAAACACACTCTCAACCCCACACCTTTATCCTACCTTACCTACCCCATCATTTTTCTCTATTTAAATATGAATCTTTTTAGGTAAGACATGGACCAAATGCGTAACAAACAAACAGTATTGACCAAACGCATAACAAAAACAAATAATAGGGACCTCCCGAGTTAAAAAAAGAAATATGTTAAAGACCAAACGCACAAATTACCCCAAACCATAGAGACCATTTATATAATTTACTAAAAAACTATCATGTTCGTTATCTTCTTTGGGCCTCGACTTTTGCATATTTAAAATGTTGGTTTTGAATCGAGTTTAGTTAATCAATTTGTATAGGGTTAAAATTATAATTGTAAACATGTGAAATTCTGTTTTTGTCATTTTAACAAACACCTAGTGGGTAGAAAGAAAGTTTCCTGGTTGGTTATTTAAAGGTGTCTTGGCTTTGGGGAGTGGTCACATCCAACCCACCGAAAAAGTGTTGTCACTTGTTTGTCACTTCAGTTTCATCACAAACCCACTACCAACCCACTAAACATTGGAAATGGTTACCACTCCACAAATTCCTTTTATTTATTTATTTTTCATTTTTTTAACATTAAATTAAATAAAAAACAAAATACAAACAATAATTGAAATAAAAACCATAATTTAAATAAAAAACACACATTACATTAAATTTAAAATCACATTACATTAACATAAAAAACACAAATTAAAATCCTAAAATTCTTAAAAAAACATAAAAAAATAAAAATCCTAAATTACTTAAAACCATAAATATTAGAACTTAAATTTCATATTTCTCCCAGACTTGTCGTTGAATTTTAAAAAATGTCGCAAGATTTTCCGGGTCCATATCAGGTTGAGGCTTTGTGTTTATGATTTGAAGTTCGGTAAGAGCTATTTATTGGCGACGAGCTTCCTCCATTGATTCGTATTTTTTTTCTAGAAAACTAGAGTTTTATCTATGGATGTCGCAAGCTCGCCTTCACTAGTTTCCGATGCTTTTCTGCTTGAAGACGCACCATTTCTCGCTTTGTCCCTTCTCAATGGTCGACCAAGTTAGACATCCGGTGGGCCCTCCCCCTCGGTGGCGTCGAAGTCATCGTTGAGGTCGAGTCCAAAACCCATGTCCAACTCGGATGCTCTTGTCCTTTTCTTGGAATCGGTGGTAGATCCCGAATGCGTCATTTCCGGATATAGAACCCATTTTGGACCATTATGCCAACTTCCCACGCTTTTTGGTGGCTGAACAATTTACCATTGGTGGTAATTTGTATTCGTAGGCCGCGGTTGCTAAAATGTTAAAATCATTGCTACCACTTCTATGCATGTTTTTAAGCTTCTCAAATATCCCATTGAATTTGGTGCAAGCCACTCGTAATCACGCCATTTTGCGTTGATCGAGTCGTACGTCCGCTTTGTTTTCTTTCCTAATAATGCGTGGAAATGATCTAAAATACGACACCAAAACCTTTGACCCGTTTGCGAGCTACCGACATCCCCGTCTTGCGATATGAAAATCCAAGCTTTCACTAAAGCTTCCTCCTCGTCTTCGTTCTATGTGATAGTTCTTTTTTTTCTTGGATCTTTTGTTTTTTGTTTTTTTTTTGCCTTCGACAAGTTGGTTGTTGTGTTTCTTGGACCCATTTATCGTCGTCATCATTGTCGAGATTTATAGGTTGAGATTCAGATAGTGAGACTTGAGATGGTTGAAATTGTTGAGGTATAAAAAAAGGATGTTGAAATTGTTGAGAATGTTGTTGTTGAAAAGCTTGGAATTAAGGTTGATTGAATTGTTGTGGTTGTTGTTGGTAGAAGTTTAGAGGGTATGAAGTGGTGAATAGAGGTTGTTGTTGAATTGTGGAGGTTAACAATTGCATGTAGCTAACATTTGCATTTTGAGTATTTGAGGTGTTTTGATTTGGATCTATGTAGAGAGAAAAAAAAATATAAAAGAGATATGTGTTTTTTGTAGATGGTAATAAAATGTAGAGAGTGTTTTTTGAAGTGTAAATTGTAAATAGAATAGTAGGTAATTTATAGGCGAAGTTGAGTTTGTTTAAATTTAAATAAATAATTTTTTTAATTGTTTAAATGGTCAAAAGACCGTTGCCCCACCAAAATCCATCTGTTGCAAAAAGAAAGCTTCTTATTCGTCGTCTCGTCGCTTCTCCGAAGCCACGTCATGCGCACCCGGCCGGACTTGGGGGCGGTGTTCACGTATGGGGAGGAGCGCCACATCAGCCCAAGACGCGTGAAAATCCCGCCATACCGGTTAGCCTTACTTCAAAAACCAATTCCAAAAGTGTAATTCTTGGAGATTCAAACGACAATTATGAAGAACTTCATTGAAAATAACTAAAATTGCACAAAGAAATAGGGGGTCATTATATACAAAGATCATGTTAGTCGTATATTGCAACAACTGAAAAATTATCATGTTCATCATCTTCTTTAGGCCTGAACTTTTGCACATTTAAAAGCTTGGTTTTGAATTGAGTTTAGTTAATCAATTTGTATATGGTTAAAGTTATGATTGTAACATGTCAAAATCTATTTTTGGAATTTCAACAAACACCTGGGAAAAAAAAGAAAGGTTCATGATTTGTTATTCTAGGGTGCTTGCTTAAACACCTAATTATGAAAACGTGACTCTTGAAGATCCAAACAACAATTACAAAGAACTTCCTTGAAAATCAATAAAATTGTACAAAGAAACAAGAGATGTCATTATATATGAGGATCATGCTAGCCATATATTTATTTAAGCTTTGTTTATTTCTTACATCTCGTTCCCGAGTTCAACATAACGAGAGAGAAAAAAATGGGTGGAAATGAGAAAAAAATAAAAGAAATTTGTGTTCCTGAGTTTCATTAAAAGAAGGAAGTAGAGAGAGAAATGGAATGATCACTGTGACATCCCCAAAATCTCGGCCAAAAAAGACCGATTTTCATTTATGCTTTTAAATAATTTCAAAGTAAATCCTTTTGATTTGAAAGAGTTGCGGAATTTTTTCCCAAAACAAAACATGATAAAATAATATTTATCAAAGCATTTCATCAAGAGATGCATTTTCATTATATAATCAAAACTCGGGATGTCATGTTCCGATACAGACCATAAAGCATAAACGATAACATTACAAGTCATTCAACAAATATATACATATGCAGGCTTGTAAACAAAACAACAAGATGATTCATCCATCTTACGCCCTTGCGCCACTTCCTGTAATACAAATAAAACTGAGTGGGTCAGGCTTGGGAGCCTGGTGAGCATATAGGGGTTTCAACCCACAATAAATAAGTTATATTTAATTTCACCAACCAATCACTATCCCGATTACCCATTCCCGTTACCCTCACTTTACGTCCCTAAAACAACATCTATCTCAAGGGACCTAATCTAGGATTTTCATCGGGACGGACATCATTGCGAAGGGGTTTCCTCAACAATAGATATCCTAAAGGCAACCATGAGGGGGATAGAGTACACCGGTGAACACATCGTTCACAACACATACAGGTTATGAACGTGCTAGCGTTCCAAGGGACTGTCTAGAAAGAGTCCGTGGTCGTTATCCATACTCCGCTGAATAACTAGATCAACAACAACAACAACATCGAGGCCTCTCATCTGTTTATTACACACCAACTATCTACCCATGTTCTACCCAACATATTAGTAGATAAGAATATATATTTTCATACATAGTTTAAAACCTGTATATCATTTTCATTCAATATATATTCCACATAACAGATGAGGCATACCACATAACACGTATTTCATAGAAAACAAATCAGATCTATGAGATAGAATAAACTGAATATCCATTCACGCATACAACCACAAAATATACACATAACAAGTATATCGTATAAAATACTTCATAGTTACGCGTTAGAAGAAAGTAACTACACCCTCACACATATAAATCACAATTTACTTAATACACTCAAACCGTACTTGTATTATTATCGTGTTTATGAAAGGTAGTATACACTCACTTGATCAGAAGATGATCGGACAGCACTACGACTTGCAGAAGTAGTAATCCTCAGCAGATCTGGAAGATCTCCACAAAAATCGAACTTCTCGCGGGCAGAGCTTCGGCTCGGGAACCGCACTTCTCGGGATCTTCGGGATCTCGGGACTTGCCTCGGGACTCGAGAATAATACCGGGGCTTCGGGGTATTTCTGGCACACACAACGATGCAAAACGGGAGAGAGAAGAGGGAAAATTATCAAAAGAGCCGGCTGGCCTCGCATCCTATTTATAGGAGGCTGGAGCCTCGGAGTACGCGGGGCGTACAGGCGTACGCGGGGCGTACGCTTCCGAATTCATCACTGCATGTGTCATCCGAAGCCACTTGCTGTGAGTGTCAACACCTTCGGAGTACGCGGGGTGTACTCGTGTGCGCGGGGCGTACTTCGGATCGGATTGCTGACTCCCCTTCGGATAATGCCGGATTTAATGATTTATTTTAAATACAAAATAATTAATAAACTTCGGAAATTCATATCTTCTTCATACGAACTCCGTTTTTGACGTTTTTTATATCCACGCGTAGGTGAGACTACGCTCTACAACTTTCGTTTAGACTTCGTCGGCTAATTTCGACTTTATTTTTATTATTTATTTTTAATAGGCCGCGACAGAAAAACTTCGTTATAAATTCATAACTTCTTCGTTTGACGTCCGTTCTCGCCTAACTTTTTATTGCTTCGATACCAACAATGAGACCTTCGATCCTCGTTTAGATTGTTTCGGCTAAAAACCGCTCGATCTCAAATCGAGTATTTCAGGCTGCATACCGCTAAGTCGAAACTTCGATAAATCATAACTTCCTCATATGAAGTCAGATTTGGGCGTTCTATATATATTCGGAAACCTCGTTTCAATTACTACAACATTAACCAAAGATATTAAGTTTATTTTACACTTAAATTTTGACGCTTATTTTTATTCTTAATTAATCAAACCACATAATTAAGCAATTAAGCACAAAACACATAATACTCAAATAATACACTCTTATTATTTCAAAACGGGTTACAAAGGTTAACCTAGACTATTACATTGCTAAAAATGGCAAGCCCGGAAACACAGGCGTTACAATTCTCTCCACCATAGAATGATTCCGTCCCCGGAATCACACATCAACAAACAAATGCGGATAGCGACCCATCATGTCACTCTCCGTCTCCCAGGTGAGATTCGGCCCATTCGTTTGTTTCGATCGGACAAGCACTAACCCAACCATCTTGCGTCGCAATTTCTTAGTCTTTCGGTCAACAATTGCCTCTGGTTCCTCAATCAACCTTTTGTTCTCATCAATTCTCAATTCAGAAATTGGAATTATGTCGGGAACTTCTCCCGTGAACTTCCTCAAATAACACACATGAAAAGTGTTATGAATTCTATTCAGTTCTTCTGGTAGTTCGAGCTTGTAAGCTTGGTTCCCAATCCTCTGAAGAACTTTAAACGGTCCAATAAACCTTGGACTCAACTTTCCCCTTTTACCAAATCTTATAAGTCCCTTCCACGGCGAGACTTTAAGCAAAACCGAATCCCCAACCTCAAAAGTCATCGGTCTTCGCTTTTTGTCAGCATAGCTCTTTTGACGATCCTGAGCTGCTAACATTCTTTCCCTAATTATTTTCAACTTTTCAGCAGTTTGATGAACCATCTCCGGTCCCATAAACTGCTTTTCCCCAGCCTCAAGCCAACAAGACGGCGTACGACACTTCTGTCCATACAAAGCTTGGTAAGGTGCCATCTTAATGCTCGAGTGGAAACTATTATTATAGGAAAATTCTACCAATGGTAAATGTTCATCCCAATTACCTAGGAATTCCAAGGTACATGCTCTCAGCATATCTTCAAGTGTTTGTATCGTTCTTTCACTGTGATCATCAGTCTGCGGATGGCAAGCTGTACTTAAACACAACTTGGTACCCAATTCTTCTTGTAGACTTTTCCAAAATCGTGAGGTGAAACGGCTATCACGATCCGACACACTCGTTAACGGAACACCGTGAAGCCTCACAATTTCCTTTATGTAAGAATTCACAAGCTTCTCCATAGACCATTTCTCCTTGGTCGCTATGAAATGCGCACTCTTAGTGAATCGATCAACGACCACCCAAATCATGTCGTGACCATTCTTTGTTCTGGGCAGTTTAGTGACAAAATCCATAGCAATGTCTTCCCACTTACCATAGGTACAGGTAAAGGTTCTAAACTCCCGTACGGTTTCTGATGTTGTGTCTTGACTCTCGCGCAAGTCACAGACTCAGCCACGTACTTTGCAACATCAAGCTTCATCGTCGGCCACCAGTAGTAGGGTTTCAGGTCCCTATACATTTTAGTGCTACCTGGATGAATCAAGTACATGGTCTTGTGAGCTTCTTCCATCAGAAGATCTCTGACTCCTCCTGTCTTAGGTATCCAAATCCGATCTTGGAACACCTTCAGTCCGTGACTGTTTACATCGAACACCAACGTTTTGCCCAAACGTTCCTCCTTTCGGTCATTCTTCTCAACAGCGTTGCTCTGAGCTTTCTTTATACTTTCCACAACGGTCGAGACAAATTCAATTCTCAACACTCTTGGCCTTTTCCTTTCAAGATTGACTTTCCGACTGAGAGCATCAGCAACAACATTAGCTTTACCGTGGTGGTAAAGTATCTCGCAGTCGTAGTCCTTAAGTAATTCTAGCCAGCGTCGTTGCCTCATATTCAATTCTTTCTGATTAAAGAGATATTGGAGACTCTTATGATCAGTGAAAAGTTTGCACTTCGTGCCATAGAGGTAATGCCTCCATATTTTCAGAGCGAAAACTACCGCTGCCAACTCCAAATCATGAGTCGGGTAGTTCTTTTCATGCTCTTTCAGCTGTCGAGACGCATATGCTATCACCTTTTCTCTTTGGGTCAGAACACAACCCAATCCAACTCCAGACGCATCGCTATAAACAGCGAAGTCTTCAACTCCATCGGGTAGAGAAAGTATCGGTGCCTCGCATAGCTTCTTCTTTAGCTTCGCGAATGCTTCTTTATGCTTATCATCCCAAGCATAAGTAGCTCCTTTGTGGGTCAAAGCTGTCAACGGAGTAGCGATCGAAGAAAAACCTTGGATAAACCTTCGGTAATATCCGGCTAATCCTAAAAAGCTTCGGATCTCCGTGGGACTTTTCGGTTGTTCCCGCTTCGTTACAGCTTCAATCTTTGCTGGATCAACCATTATCCCTTCTTGGTTGACCACGTGACCCAAGAATTGGACTTCACGAATCCAAAAATCACATTTGGAGAACCTTGCATACAGCTTCTCCTTCTTCAAAACTTCCAACACTTCTCGCAAGTGTCTGCCATGCTCCTCTTGGCTTTTCGAGTAAATCAGAATGTCGTCTATGAACACTATCACGGATTTATCAAGGAAAGGATTACAAACCCTATTCATCAAATCCATGAAAGCTGCCGGAGCATTGGTTAGTCCAAACGACATAACGAAGAACTCGTAGTGTCCATATCTAGTTCTGAATTCAGTCTTCTCGATATCTTGCTCTCTTACTTTTAGCTAATGATATCCTGACCTTAGATCGATCTTCGAGAAATAGCTCGAACCTTGCAATTGATCAAACAGGTCATCAATCCTTGGCAACGGATATCTATTCTTTATTGTTGCCTTGTTCAACTCTCGGTAATCAATGCACATTCTCATACTTCCAACTTTCTTCTTCAGGAATAACACCGGAGCTCCCCAGGGTGATGAACTAGGTCTAATGAAACCCTTGTACAATAACTCCTGAAGTTGCATCATTAGCTCCTTCATCTCTGTTGGTGCTAATCAATAAGGTGCTTTTGCAATCGGCGTCGTTCCTGGCAACAAGTCAATACGGAATTCCACTTGTCGAACAGGTGGTAGTCCAGGAAGATCTTCGGGAAATACTTCCGGATAATCACACACCACTGGAATATTCTACATCACCTTCTTTTCCTTCTTAGCATCAATCACGAATGCTAAATATGATGTACATCCCTTGGTCAAACATTTTTTGGCTTTCATCAATGAAATGATTCCAGAATTCACTCTGCGTTTGTCCCTATACACCATAAACGAATCTTTCCCAGGCGGGTTTACTTTGACTATTTTCTTCTTGCATAAAATTTCTGCGTCATTGGCGCTAAGCCAATCCATTCCCAAAACGATGTCGAAACCATTTAGTTCGATAGGCAATAATTCCTCGTGGAACTTATTCCCATTCAGATCAATTAAGATGTTTTTCATGCGGTAGCTAACAGGTACAAACTTGCCACTAGCAACTTCGACTAATAAGGCATTATCTAGTCTATCAACAGGCAAAGCTAGCTTGCTACCAAATTCATGCGATATAAAGGAGTAGTTGGCTCCAGAATCAAATAAATTTGGGCAGACAATTCGTTAATGAGAAAGGTACCTGAAGCGACATCAGCTTCATCTTTAGCAGCTTCCAGTGTCATCTGGAATGCTCTCGCCTTTGGCTTTGGCGGAATGTTGGGTCTAGCTGCCTCCTTCTTCTTCGGGCAGTCCCTCGACATGTGTCCCTCCTGACCACAACCATAGAAAACTTTCTTAGTGAGGGTACATTCATTGGTATAGTGCCCTGGCTTTCCACATTTGTAGCATGTGTTCGCCACCTCACATTTTCCATGATGCTTCTTCTTACATTTGTCGCACCATTTCGCTTCACCTCCACTTCCCCTCGAACCAGACTTCGAGAACATGTTTTTCTTGTTGGACCCTGAAGTTCCATCGAGCTTCCTCTTTTCACCAACATCTATCCTTTCCAGACCCTTTTCCTTCTGCTGGGCCTCCACATTCTTAGCTGCACGAACAACCGTTTTCAGAGTGGTTGCCATCTTGACTGTCGGACCAAAGTCGGCAGGCAGTCCATTAGCAAACCTCTCAATCTTGGAGAGTTCCGTTGGCACTAGGTACGGAAACAACTTCATCTTCTCAGTAAATGCAGTAGCATAGTCATCTATGCTCATCTTCCCCTTCTTCAAGTTTTGGAACTCATTGTTCAGATCAATCAGATCTATCTCTGAACACTACTGCACCCTTAGTTGTTCCAAGAACTCCTCCCATGACATTTTCAGGGCTTCTCCTCGTGGCATAGTATCTGCCAACAACTTCCACCAACTCAAGACTCCAGTCTTCAGTTGTCTAACCGCAAAGACGGTCTTCTGTTTGTTGCTACAGTCGCAACTTTCAAATACCATCTCTATCTCGGAGATCCAATCCATTATCTCAACAGGCTTTGGGCTCCCAGAAAGACTTGGCAGCTTGGCGCCCAAGAAGTTCTTGTACATTCGCCCATCCTTGTTGTTTCTCCTTTCCGGATCGTTCCTTCGTTCCCCTTGAGTCCCAACTTGACTCATCATGCGACTATTGTTCCCTTCCTCCGATTGCTCGGGAATCAATTCAGGTTCCTCAATAGGTATGATAGGTTCATCCCTATTATCATGCAACATCTGTCGCATCTCCTCCATTTGTTCGGCTAGCATAGCTCGAATCATGGCTTGCACCGCAACCATTGTTATTGGTTCTGGTGCTGCTGCTACAACAGGTATTTGCTCAATAACTGGCGGTTGATTCGTGTGGAGGTTAACAATTGCATGTAGCTAACATTTGCATTTTGAGTATGAAGTGGTGAATAGAGGTCGTTGTTGAATTGTGGAGGTTAACAATTGCATGTAGCTAACATTTGCATTTTGAGTATTTGAGGTGTTTTGATTTGGATCTATGTAGAGAGAAAAAAATATAAAAGAGATATGTGTTTTTTGTAGATGGTATTAAAATGTAGAGAGTGTTTTTTGAAGTGTAAATTGTAAATAGAATAGTAGGTAATTTATAGGTGAAGTTGAGTTTGTTTAAATTTAAATAAATAATTTTTTTTAATTGTTTAAATGGTCAAAAGACCGTTGCCCCACCAAAATCCATCCGTTGCAAAAAGAAAGCTTCTTATTCGTCGTCTCGTCGCTTCTCCGAAGCCACGTCATGCGCACCTGGCCGGACTTGCGGGCGGTGTTCACGTATGGGGAGGAGCGCCACATCAGCCCAAGACGCGTGAAAATCCCGCCATATCGGTTAGCCTTACTTCAAAAACCAATTCCAAAAGTGTAATTCTTGGAGATTCAAACGACAATTATGAAGAACTTCATTGAAAATAACTAAAATTGCACAAAGAAATAGGGGGTCATTATATACAAAGATCATGTTAGTCGTATATTGCAACAACTGAAAAATTATCATGTTCATCATCTTCTTTAGGCCTGAACTTTTGCACATCTAAAAGCTTGGTTTTGAATTGAGTTTAGTTAATCAATTTGTATATGGTTAAAGTTATGATTGTAACATGTCAAAATCTATTTTTGGAATTTCAACAACACCTAGGCAAAAAAGAAAGGTTCATGATTTGTTATTCTAGGGTGCTTGCTTAAACACCTAATTATGAAAACGTGACTCTTGAAGATCCAAACAACAATTACAAAAAACTTCCTTGAAAATCGATAAAATTGTACAAAGAAACAAGAGACGTCATTATATATGAGGATCATGCTAGCCATATATTTATTTAAGCTTTGTTTATTTCTTACATCCCGTTCCCGAGTTCAACATAACGAGAGAGAAAAAAATGGGTGGAAATGAGAAGAAAATAAAAGAAATTTGTGTTCCTGAGTTTCATTAAAAGAAGGAAGTAGAGAGAGAAATGGAATGATCATAGTGACATCCCCAAAATCTCGGCCAGAAAAGATCGATTTTCATTTATGCTTTTAAATAATTTCAGAGTAAATCCTTTTGATTTGAAAGAGTTGCGGAATTTTTTCCCAAAACAAAACATGATAAAATAATATTTATCAAAGCATTTTATCAAGAGATGCATTTTCATTATATAATCAAAACTCGGGAAGTCATGTTCCGATACAGACCATAAAGCATAAACGATAACATTACAAGTCATTCAACAAATATATACATATGCAGACTTGTAAACAAAACAACAAGATGATTCATCCATCTTATGCCCTTGCGCCACTTCCTGTAATACAAATAAAACTGAGTGGGTCAGGCTTGGGAGCCTGATGAGCATATAGGGGTTTCAACCCACAATAAATAAGTTATATTTAATTTCACCAACCAATCACTATCCCGATTACCCATTCCCGTTATCCTCACTTTACGTCCCTAAAACAACATCTATCTCAAGGGACCTAATCTAGGATTTTCATCGGGACGGACATCATTGCGAAGGGGTTTCCTCAACAATAGATATCCTAAAGGCAACCATGAGGGGGATAGAGTACACCGGTGAACACATCGTTCACAACACATACAGGTTATGAACCTGCTAGCGTTCCACTGGACTGTCTAGAAAGAGTCCGTGGTCGTTATCCATACTCCGCTGAATAACTAGATCAACAACAACAACAACAACATCGAGGCCTCTCATCTGTTTATTACACACCAACTATCTACCCATGTTCTACCCAACATATTAGTAGATAAGAATATATATTTTCATACATAGTTTAAAACCTGTATATCATTTTCATTCAATATATATTCCACATAACAGATGAGGCATACCACATAACATGTAGTTCATAGAAAACAAATCAGATCTATGAGATAGAATAAAGTGAATATCCATTCACGCATACAACCACAAAATATACACACAACAAGTATATCGTATAAAATACTTCATAGTTACGCGTTAGAAGAAAGTAACTACACCCTCACACATATAAACCACAATTTACTTAATACACTCAAACCGTACTTGTATTATTATCGTGTTTATGAAAGGTAGTATACACTCACTTGATCAGAAGATGATCGGACAGCACTACGACTTGCAGAAGTAGTAATCCTCAGCAGACCTGGAAGATCTCCACAAAAATCGAACTTCTCGCGGGCAGAGCTTCGGCTCGGGAACCGCACTTCTCGGGATCTTTGGGATATCGGGACTTGCCTCGGGGCTCGAGAATAATACCGGGGCTTCGGGGTATTTCTGGCACGCAAAACGATGCAAAACGGGAGAGAGAAGAAAGAAAATTAGCAAAAGAGCCGGCTGCCCTCGCATCCTATTTATAGGAGGCTGGAGCCTCGGAGTACGCGGGGCGTACGCGTCCGAATTCGTCACTGCATATGTCATCCGAAGCCACTTGCTGCGAGTGTCGACATCTTCGGAGTACGCGGGGCGTACTTTGGATCGGATTGCTGACTCCCCTTCGGATAATGCCGGATTTAATGATTTATTTTAAATACAAAATAATTAATAAACTTCGGAAATTCATATCTTCTTCATACGAACTCTGTTTTCGACGTTTTTTATATCCACGCGTAGGTGAGACTACGCTCTACAACTTTCGTTTAGACTTCGTCGGCTAGTTTCGACTTTATTTTTATTATTTATTTTTAATAGGCCGCGACAGAAAAACTTCGTTATAAATTCATAACTTCTTCGTTTGACGTCCGTTCTCGCCTAACTTTTTATCGCTTCGATACCAACAACGAGACCTTCGATCCTCGTTTAGATTGTTTCGGCTAAAAACCGCTCGATCTCAAATCGAGTATTTCAGGGTGCATACCGCTAAGTCGAAACTTCGATAAATCATAACTTCCTCTTACGAAGTCAGATTTGGGCGTTCTATATATATTCGGAAACCTCGTTTCAATTACTACAACATTAACCAAAGATATTAAGTTTATTTTACATTTAAATTTTGACGCTTATTTTTATTCTTAATTAATCAAACCACATAATTAAGCAATTAAGCACAAAACACATAATACTCAAATAATACACTCTTATTATTTCAAAACGGGTTACAAAGGTTAACCTAGACTATTACATTGCTAAAAATGGCAAGCCCGGAAACACAGGCGTTACAATCACTTTCCCTCCTAACTTTCTTTCTGATTTAGGAGGATTTAGAAACAAAGAACAAAATAATTAATTTTTCTTCCCCTTCTCTTCAATTCGGGAATACAAAATAAAATTTTGTTTTCCTTTGCTTTCTTTTCTTTTCTCTCCTAACTTTCTTTTCTATTCTTTTCTTTTCTTTTGTTAAACTCGGGAACTAGGCATTATAGTTCCTAAGCCCATGTATGTATTTACCTTTATATGCTAGATATTCCAAATATATTTTTATTCAACCTATTTGTATTTTGAGTGTATATTTCAATAAGAAGGCAAAACACAAGTTGTGGGAAAATACTGATTGTAACATGGTATTAGGCTACTTCACACAACCATAGTCGATCCAACTATAACGTATTTTTTCATCATCTTCGTTGATATTCCAAGTCACTACTAGCGGTTGCAGGTCTTCTCCTCATAACCTCATCATATTCTCTCATCAATGTTCATCTTGAAAAAGAAAAGACTCGGGTTCTTCCAATCAACACCCTAATCCCACATATAAAATCCATGGGTTACCAATATTAAATCATATGTCCCTCTTCTTCTTGACATGAATCAATTGAATTATGATGCATTTAAGAAACTTTTTAAAGTCGATGTCTTGGTTATAATGTATATGATCATCTCGATGGCTCTACGATACTCCCTGATGATCCGGAGTGGCTCAACTCCACCATCATGGAGTATTGCAACCGAATCAAGAAAATTTCTGATCTTCTTGCTAATATTGGAGCCCTGGTGCCTGAATGCAACCTTGTCACATACGCTCTCAATGGTCTATCCGAATAATATTTTCATGTTAAATCCACCATTCGATACACCTCACATATTCCAACCTTTCTTCAAATGAGATCAATTTTCACACTTGAGGAACGTGACCTACGAAAGACTCACAACCGTCTCGTTTAAGCTACACACCAAGAAAGTATCTCCTCCTCCCAATTCCTTCAAACCGAGCATCAAAATTGCCCTTCAAATAATCATGGTAGTAACTTTGGTGGACGTGGTGGTCTTTGGAACCATCGTGGTTGTGACAGGGGGTTGCTCAAGTTGAAGAGGTGTCAGTCAACTAGGACGTGGTGAAGGCTTCTTTTCTAAAGGTCAACATATTTGGAAGGATATCTTCCATGGATGGTCATGGAATTTCACCCAGCGGCTACATGGGCTGCTTCCTTCTCAACATTCTTTTAGTAGCAACTGACCCAATAGATCACTTCGGCCCCTCCAAGCCCATAACAACAGCAACATCTGCACTGGCTCAACTTGCCAACAACCCAACAACAAGCCTTGATGTGTGGACAGCTCAACAACATGTAATATATCAATATTTAAGTGATCAGCCCACTAAATTGCCTCAAGCTTTTAGCACAATGAGCCTCCAAGACCCGAGAAATTTGGATTAGTACATGGATACCTGGGCAACCGCGTACCATTATGTCGAAACATGTACTCTCAAGTCTTTTAGCAATAAGTGCACAAATTCAAATTTTTTGGTATTAGTTGGGGATAAATCTCGTATTCCAGTCACTAAATTGGGTCATTCGGCTCTTCCTAATAATCCATATACCCCTTTATCTAAAAAAAATGTCCTTATTACTCCTCAAATTATCAAAAATCTTGTTTATGCTCATCCTCTGAATCGTGATAATAAATGTTCCATTGAATATGAAAAATTTGGTTGTTCTGTGAAGGATTTTCTGACCAAGCGAATCCTCCTTCGATGTGATAGCATGGGAAATCTTTATCTGGTTGCCAAGCTGTCTCTACAAGCTTTTATCACAATCAACTCCTCTTTGTGACACCAAAGATTTGGTCATCCCGGTCTACCTGTTCTCAAGCATCTTATTTCTAGTAATTCAATTTCGTGTAATAAGAGGGATTATCCCTCTTTATATCATGCATGTCAACTTGGAAAAAATGGATGTTTATCTTTTCATTTGTCTTCAATTGAAGCTTTGTTTCCTTTTCAAGTTATTCATTCAGATATGTGGATATCTCCTTTAAAAAGTCATAGTGGAATAAAATAATACGTGCTTTTTCTTGATCAATTTTTGCATTTGTGTGGATGTATTCTATTAGAAAGAAATCATATGTATTTTCCAAGTTTCTTCATTTCCGAGCCTACATACAAAATCAATTTCAACTGACATTAAATCTCTTCAATGTGACAATGAACAAGAATATGACAACACAAAATTTCACCAAATTTATGACACTCACGGTATTTATATGTGTATTTCATGTCTTTATACATCTAAACAAAATGGTAAATGTGAATGCATGCTTCACATTGTAAACAATATGATGTGCACCCTTCTTTTTCAAGCCCACATTCCTCCTACCTATTGGATTGAGGCCCTTCACATGGTTTCCTATCTTCTCAACATATTCCCATCTACCACATTAAAAAAATGCCACTCCTTTTCATAATACCAATAAGGCCCTACCTACTCTCATCTATGTGTCTTTGATTTTCTTTGCTATCCTCACTTAAACACAACCAAGAAACTTGAGCATCGGTGCGTTCCTTGCATTTTCCTCGGATACCGATCACACCACAAAGGGTTTCATTGTCTTAATCCATGATTACACAACAAAGGCTTTCGTTGTCTCAATCTTTACACAAAACAAATAATTATCTCCCATCACATCACTTTTGATGATACAGTCTTCCCTTTCGGCTCCATGACTTCATATCGTTCCCCGGCCATAACTTCCTTGATATTGATGACTGTCAAAGTTTCTTTAATGACTTGAATGTTCCTTCCCATCCTCTTGGGTCCATGCCGTCTTCGGCTCCTATCCAACAAACTCAAGCTTCGTCTATTCCCACTCACAGTCCCGATGCACCTGCACATGTGTCTTCTATTTATAATGTCATGGCAGCTGATCCCCCTCACTCTCGGTCAACCTCCAGCCAAACAACCATCTCCTCAATCAGCCTTTGAGCTACCTCTATCCACTCTTGTTAGAACTTTTGTCAGTCGTGTACCTCCCCCTCATCCTTTTTCTCCCAAACACTCTCACTCCATGGCTACTCACGTCTCTCATAGAATCCAAAAACCAATTGACCGCATAAACCTTCATATCAACACCATTTTCTCTTTTTCTCCCATTTCACGCACTTATTCTGAAGCATTCCAGGATCCTAATTGGTTCAATTCCATGAAAGATGAATATAATGCACTTATTTCTAACATAACTTAGGTACTTGTACCTTGGCCTTCAAATGCTAATGTTACTAATTCTATTTGGTTGTTCAAAAAGAAGCTCACTGTAGATGAATCTTTATCTCGCTACAAGGCATGGTTGGTTGCTAATGGGCACAGTTAGTGCCCCGTGATTGACTATGATGAGACATCAATGTGGTTGTTAAACCAGCCACCATCTGGACTATTCTTAGTCTGGATATCTCTCACCATTATCCAATTCATCAGTTGGATGTGAAGAATGCTTTTCTTCACGGGCATTTACAGGAAATCATATACATGCATAAACCTCCCGGGTTTCATGATTCTTTAGCACCTGATCACGTATTTATTCTCTAGTGGTCTCTTTATGGTCTTAAACAAGCTCCTCGAGCATGGTATCATCGGTTTGCTAAGTTTATCACTCGATTCAAGTTCATAAATAACCATTCAGACTCATATTTGTTCATTTACAGACAAGGTGATCACATTACACATCTACTTCCTTATGTTGATGATATAGTTCTGACTGCTTCTTCCACGAATCTTCTTCATTAGATCATTACCATATTAAGGTCGAAGTTCGCTAGTCCAAACTAGGCTCTCTTAATTACTTTCATGGTATTGTAGTCAATAGATACCACCATGGCAAGTTCCTATACCAGTAGAAATATGCCTTTGAGATACTTGATCGTGCAAAGATGTCAAACTACACATCAGCTCGTACACCTGTCGAAACCACTAGTAAATTTAATGGTATAGGATTGCCTGTGTTAGATCTGACTCTTTATCACTGTTTAGCTGGTATTCTTTAGTATATGACCCTCACTTTGTGACATCCCCAATTTCTCGGCCAGAAAAGACCGATTTGTTTATGCTTGTTTTTAAAATCAGAGTAATATTTTAAAGAAAACAGTTGCGAAATTTGTTCCCAAAACAAAATATGAAAAAAATTTATCAAAGCATTTCTTTAGAGAAATGTATTTCCATTAAATAAAAAAATATCGGGATGTCATGTTCCGATATAGACCAAAAGCATAAACAGCAAAAATAGACCTTACAACAGTCATTTATAACTACTGATCTATTAATCCAAAATCTCTCGTCAAGTCCACCGACTTATACTCTTGTGCGATTACCTGTAATGCAAAGAAAACTGAGTGGGTTAGGCTTGGCAGCCTGATGAGCATATAGGGTTTTTAACCCACAATAATATAATTATTATATTTAATTATCAAACAATCAACCCAATTACCCATCCCCATTATCTTCCTTACGCTTAAGGGTCTACCCTAAGAGTCATCTATTCGTTCACTCCGTATTAGGCACTAAGACAATAGCTACCAAGGTTCCTTCGTAAAGCACTAATTCCATAGCTGCTATGGTTCATTCATCGGGTACTAAATCCATAACTACCAATGTAGGTACTAAGTCCATAGCTACCAATGTTTATTTAACAGTACTAAATCCATAGCTACCAACGTTCGTCTATACGGTACTAAATCCATAGCTACCAAGGTTTATCTATACAGTACTAAATCCATAGCTACGGAGGTTTATCTTTACAGTACTAAATCCATAGCTACCGAGGTTTATCTTTCGTCTCATCCTCAAACTCATCCTTCATCACACACCAACTATTTCGTCTACCCATGTTCTACCTAACATATTTGTAGATATAAAATACATATACAGTTTAACTCATTTAAAACCTATATAAAACATCCATTCCACACCCATATCCAATAATCAACAATATATAAACACATAGCACGTATTTCATAGCAAATACTTCATATTTATGTGTTAGAAGAAAGTGACTACATACTCATCCAAAACATATACTTAATACATTCAAACAATACTTGTATTAAAATCGTGTTTATGAAAGTGACTATACACTCACACATATAAACAACTTTATATTATACACATAACACGTATTTCATTGCAAATACTTAATATTTATGTGTTAGAAGAAAGTGACCACACACTCACTTGATCAGAAGATGATCAGACAGCACTACGGCTTGTAGAAGTAGTATTCTTCGGTAGATCTGGAAGATCTTCACAAAAATTGGCTTCTCGCGGGCAGAGCTTCGGCTTGGGAATCGCACTTCTCGGGATCTTCGGGGCTTCGGGACTTGCTTTGGGTCTTGAGAATGATATCGGGGCTTCTGGATATTTCTTGCACGAAAAACGAGGTAAAAACGCGAGAGAAGGAAAGAAAATGAGCACTGAAACTCGGCAACCTCGGCTTCCTTTTATAGGGGATGGAACCCTCGATTACGCTGGGCGTAAATACATATAAATTGGGGGTATGCAACGTCATTTGATGCATATGTACTCGAGTGACGTCATTGCATGCGTAGCTGAGGCGGTTCACGGGTACGCTGGGTGTACCCCAAAATTACGTTGGGCGTACTCGATTAAGCAAACTTCAAACTTGTGTAACTTTCGCATACGAGCTCCGTTTTCGACGTTCTTTATATCCACGCATAGGTGAGACTATACTCTACAAATTTCATTTAGATAACCAAGACTAAATATCTCTCTAATGTAAATTCACTATTTACATCGCGTTGTGTCGTGCCGGTTCTATCGCGAAACTTCGACAGGTCATAACTTCTTCGTTATAACTCGGATATCGGCGTTCTTTATATTTACAGAATCCTTGTAAAATATACTAAAAATTAGTTAAGATTAATCCTTTTAAATAATATTCCATCAAAAAGTAATTTTTTGATGCTTATCGTCTCTAAATTGAGTAACCCGGATCTACGGGCGTTACACACTTGCCATGATATCTTCTATGTTGTTCAACAATTTATCCTATACATGCATAACCAACGAGAGCCACCCTTTGTAGCTCTCAATCACATCCTTTGTTACATTCAAGGCACTCTTGATCATGGATTATAATTATATGCCACTCTATCTCGGGCTCTCTTCGCCTATTCCAATGCTGACTAGGTTAGGTGTCCATCTACTAGGAGGTCTACTTCTGCCAAAACATTTTCTCAGTCTTCTAAGATACATGGTACCATTTCACACTCTAGTGCAGAGGCTGAATACCGCAGGGTTGCGAATTTTGTTTCCGAGATGAGTTGTCTTCACAACTTTTTGTGAGAGTTACTATATCCGCCTCTTATATGACAATCCAAAAATTTTATTCTGTAAAAATTCAACCTACTCATTTTGATCTAACTTATTTAAATAGATTTAAACCCTAACTTGTTTTAAAACTTTTAAATTTAAGATTTGTTGAATTAGAAGTAAAATATAAAGAACATTTTTCCAAATTGAGAAACTTCACATGGGGACCGCAAACGAAGCTTGGACCGCAAACACACTCCGAGCCGTAAACATGCCTCACAACCGTGAACCAACCTCGAACCGTGAATCTTCGGTTTGCGGTCGTGATCTCGCCTTCAGCCATGAACACTTCCCTCGGCCGTAAACTCCTTCGGCTCCCACACTCTTCCTTATATATATATATATATATATATATATATATATATATATATATATATATATATATATATAGATTTGACCAGAATTTTGTTCACTTCTCCTCTTCTGGCGGCAAATACTCAATTCTCTCTTAAGTATCATCAACCAAAAACCTCCTCTCTCCTCAAGAACATGCGAAAGCTTCCTAGAAACTTGTAAGAATCACACTTTGATCTTGAAATCAGCTTCCAAACACTTCCAATCTTCACACTTTGGGTTGTGAACTCAAGAACACTTGGTGTATTGGGCCGTGAACACCTCCACGTGGTCGTGAACACACCCAGCTGGCCGTGAACCCTTCTTGCAGCCTTCAAACTTGCTCCTAACACCTTTGTTGTAAGTTATACTTACAGAATAGATCGAATTCCTATTATTGTTATGATAATAGTCATTAATAGAATACGTATATGTTGCATAAACTACTATTTAGGCCTTGTTTTTGTCCTGATATCTAGCTAGTCGAAAACTTCCTAAACCGAACCTTGAATCGAATCACCCACAATATGGTAAGTTCATACCTCCATATTTTCCAATCTTTTTAATGTTTTAAGGAGGGGGGGGGGGATACAAGTAAAACATAAGATTGCTTGTGTTTAAAAACATAATCTACTTATTATGTTTTCTTACTGTTTAAATGTATTTGAACTTGAAACTTGTTAAAGTCATAGAAATCAACTTATAAACTATAATATGTATGGTTTATGGATCATAGGATCTATTTTACAAAAATCTAGGTTAAAACATGGAAATGAACTTATAAACATGGTTTATGAAACGAAAGGAAATATTTTTACGAAATTACTTGTTAATTATAAAAAGGTTTCACATTTTATGTAAATAATTATATAAGATTGTGAACCAATCGATGTACCACTCAGGGTACCCATTCGAATCTTAATTATGACCAGAGTCTTCATAAGGGAGAGCGCGAGTTGGTGTATAGATCTATACGGGACTAACTTTGTATTAGTATGGTTATAATGAATATTCACAATAGTATTAACTAATTATTTACATAAAGATATCATTTCTTGTTCCATTTTGGTTGTGGGCATAGGGAAGATTCACCCATTCAACTTTCTATTCGATCTCGGTATTATACAACTCATGTGTACTAAGTGATCATAGGAGGGTAGTATCGTCACATCGAGTTTTCAGGGTAACTACATGTTCAAATAGGGTTACTGATAAACAAAATTGGTTATCATTAAGCTAAGTATGGTAATTATGCTTGTGCTTCTCAGTCTTGGAGTGTTTAAGACTACAAATCGGTTTTATAGAAAATATCAGATTTTCTATGGTTTACATCGTTATTTTGGAAGATACACTTATTTACAAAAGGTTTAATATTATTTTATTAAACTAGTATTACATAAAGAACCTTTATGGTTAATTCTATAATTCCTTAGTTTATACATTCAAATTATATATAAATAATATTAGATAGGCAGTGGAATGTGTGACTTCTACCTAATTTATTGTTCCTTGTTTGGTTGTGGGAATAGGGTAGATTCACACATTCAACTGTCCGTTCGATATTAGGTTATATATAGTTAGTATAAACTAAGTGATTATAGAAGGAACTATTGTGGTCACCATTTTATCAGAGATTCATTAATGTTAATTATGTATTTACTTGATGAATACATTAGGATTATATATAATAAACATCCGGTAGACAGTGGAATGTGTAACTTCCACCTCATTTCCAGTTCCTTGTTTGGTTGTGGGCTTAGGGCAGATTCACACATTCAACTGTCTAATCGATTTGTATTATATATAATCAGTATTCACCAAATGATTACAGAAGGATTAACTTCAGTCATTTACTTTTAATAAAATATAGGACTTTCTTAAGGGACTTTTTCAAATTAAAGGATCATTAAACTTAATGTTGAATCTACTTAGGGAATACGTCAGGGTTAAATACATGAGGATCCAACAGATAGTGGAATGAGTGGAATCTGCCTCATTTCATGTTCCTTATTTGGTTGTGGGCCTAGGGCAGAACTACACAGTCGACTATCTGTTCGATCTAAATGTATATTACTTGTATTCACTAAGTACTCGTAGAAGGAAAAATCATGAATTGTTTTACTTATCATTTAACAGCAGAAAATATAGGATTTTTTGGAGGAACTAGCGAAATTTTCAAAAGGATAAAGGATATACTTTCTATAACAAAAATACTTACGAACTCACCAACTTTAATGTTCACACTTTTTCAAACGAATTGTATTCTCAAGGTCGTTAATAGACAGGTACTCTCTCCTAGGTGTTGCGAAGATGGAGCTTTACGTCTTATCTTTTGTTGTACTTTTTATGTATTCCAAGCAATGTTTTGAACATAATGTGAATATTATATTATCAATACAATGGTTGTTGTTACTTTGATTACTATGATGCATGTCTTGTGATACTTAACATGACGTCCTCCACCCTCGAACATTTCTGCCGTTCCAGTTTGGGGGTGTGACATCTTACAGCTAATATGGTTTACTGTGATAATGCAAGTGTTGTTTACCTCTCTAATAACCCGATGCAACATCAAGGTGCCAAGAACATAGAGATTGATCTATATTTTGTTTGCTATCTTCCTCCCAGTATGCGGATATCTTTACCAAAGATTTTCCAGCATCTTTATTTCTTGACTTTAGATCCAATCAGAACATTCGTTCTCGATCTCCCGTTCCAACCATGAGGGGTTGTTAGCCATGTATTTATTTATGTTTTGTTTATTTGTTATAGTTCCTAAGCCCATGTATGTATATAACTTTATATGTTAGATATCCCAAATGTATTCGTATTCAACCCAATTGTATTTTAAGTATATATTTTAATAAGAATGAAATACGGAAGTTAAGGGAAAATACTTATTGTAACATATCAGTTGTAATTAACTCCAATAGAAAATTTGAACATCAGCAAACCAGTTAATTATGGAAAATGAGACCGCCATGGTAATTATCGAAGAGAAAAAAAAACATTGAAGAATTAAGAGATGGTAATGTTTCTTGGATTAGATGTCTAAGCCCAAAACTATTATTGGTATGTACTCGACCCAAGAGTAGCATGATCCGTTTGGGTTGCATATCATCAGGACAATTTGTTAGGATTGACTTTTGAGAAGAGGTTATATATGATTTATTAATATATTATAAGTTCTAATATATTGATATGAAATCATATGATTTAATTAGTATTGATCAAGAATTAGTTTGGAATTAATTTAGTGATCAAAAGAGACTAATTAAATCTATGGGGACTAATTATGGTAATTGGTTATATTTATATGTGTTGGGCTTATGATCCATATTGGACTACGTTTATGTATGGACACATAAAGAGTTGGGCCACATGAACCATGGATCATAAAACCCATGGACCCATGACTCTTGTAATCCTACATTTAAATATAAGCTGCATAACCGAAAAACACTACTTCTAGTTCTTGGAGCTCATGGAGGTGGTTTTTGGTGCATGGAAATTCTCTCTCAATAGTCACATTTTTCCTAGGTGTGTTGTGATTCCATTTGAGGTGCAACACTTGGGGCATTAAGTTCTTAAAGGCCAAAGTCTTTCTAGCAACATCAACAACATCAAGAGGTATGTTTAAAACTTGTTTTATTATACATATGTTATTTTCATGCTAGTTGTAGGCTTAATGCTTTGGAAACTCTATTACATGTATAATTTGAGAAAAAAAATAGATCCAAGGCATTTAGGGTTTTATGTTCACCATAGGATGTTATAGTATACAAAACCCACCAGTGGTATCAGAGCCATGGGTTGTTTTCTATTATATTTGATGTTATTATTGGTTTTCCAAGAAAAAAAAATTGAATTTTTGCATTCTGTCAGCAGGACTGTAATGCCCCGATCCTGAGGTATTTATTTATTAAGAATTTATGGATAAAAGCTCTACTCGACGAGTTGGTCGACCTACTCGTCGAGTAGCAGCGGGGTAAGAACGCATGTTTAGTGACCTACTCGGCGAGTCCACTATTGGGACTCGGCGAGTAGGAGCTGGCAGATGAAACCCTAAATACCGGGGTTTGCACCCCTATTTAAAGGAGCCTCAGCCTCCTTTGGGCTTCCTTACAGTCTTTGAGAGCCCTTATAATCCCTAATTCGTGTGTGTGTGCCTTGGAGTGGTTTCGAAGCTTGGAAGAGAGGATTTTGGAGGAAGGGAGTTAAGAGTGCAAAGGAAATTGAGGCAAGAAAGGAGGGGGAAATGGGTTTTGCCTCAGCTAGCATCTTTGGAAGGTATCAAAGTGCCATTCTTACTTCATTTTCTTTCCTCTTGTTGAGTTCTAGGGCTTTTTATGGATTTTCAAGTTGGGATGTTGAGCTATAGGCTAGATCTGAAGTTGTAACTTTAGATCTGGACCCTCCTTGGGTGCTAGAGTCATAAAGTTGTTGTATTGGTTGTAGATGAAGTCCCTCTTGGACTAGAAGCTCCATTAAGGACTTAAAATAGACATTTGGAGCCTTTATAACCATGCATGTACGTAAAGTTTGCAAGTTTACGTGGTAAGTATGCCCTAGAAGCTTAGATCTGTGATTTGGAGCCGCTGCATGGCTCAAAACAAGTATGTATGGAGAGAGGAATAGATGGACTCGGTGAGTCGCAATGATGACTCAGCGAGTCACATGAAGATGGTCATTGAACTCGGCGAGTTGGATGGACAACTCGGCTAATCTGATGAAGATCACCATAAAACTCGACGAGTTGAAGAACAACTCGGCGAGTCGGATGGTTTTTCCTTTGATTAGGCATGCTTGTGTACCCGTCGAGTTGCAAGGAGGAAACTCGATGGTGGCCCTTAAGGATTTATCAGGATTCGAAGGAACTCGACGAGTCACTCCGATGACTCGGCGAGTTGGAATGTGCTCCATGGACTCGGCGAGTTGAGGTCAACATGGACTGTTGACCTTGACTGAGGACTCTGACCTCGATCAGGAATTACTAAGTGATTATGGGGTGTCTCATAAGAGTAAGAACTTATGAGTATATTGTGCTATGGTTATAGGTGGTGGAGCTGGTGTCAAGTGATCCGATAGTTGGAGTTTGCATTTCTATTGACATCTGCGAGGTGAGTTATCCTCACTATATCGATAGGGTCTACGGAACCAAGGCCGACCCTTTATGATTTACATCCTGGGTTAGGATGGTTGCTTTGTTATTGCCATGTTAGATTTCATCCTGGTTTAGGATGGGTGTTATGTTATTGCTTTGATAGAATTTATCCTGTTTAGGATGGTTGTTATACTAGAGATCGGTAGTTATGGTATGCTACATAAGATTCTGATCTATTGGATCGGAATCAGGATAGATAGTATGTTATGCTTTTATGATCCGTGAGGATTGGTATGTTAGTGACCTGTTAGGTCGATACTCTAGCTATGGGTGAAACTCTAAGATTGATGGTCAATGAGATAGATAAGTTTGCTAAGTGTACATACCAATATATGATAGTATGCATACATGGTTAGTTGCTTGTTGGTTAGGTCGAGGCAGTCCTGCTTTGTGCTGAAGGCCAACACACCCTCTGAGCAGTCCGGGGAGACTTTAGGCCCACGCAGCGGACCAGTCATGCCGAAGGCTCGGGATAGATTCAGATAGACTGTAGGCCCAGTAGGGTAGACCAGTTCGGCCGATGTTCCAGTATGTATGTTATTTGATTGATCGTTATGGCTATGGTTTCTGCCAGTGTGGTATTGGTATTTTGGGGGTAGCTCACTAAGCCCTCGGGCTTACAGTTTTCAGTTTATTGTTTCAGGTACTTCAGGAGAGCGAGGGAAGGCGAAGGCGTGACCGTACCGCACCTCATCCTCATGATCTATTTTGGGACACTCTGATGATAAATGAATTGGAAATGTTTTGTAAAAACAATTACTATTTGACTCTTTTGTTAGTATTAAAAATTTAAATTTGGCGTAAATTTTATGGGTGTTACAAGTTGGTATCAGAGCCTTGGTTTGAGCGAATTGGAGGAACACTCGTGTGAATCTAGTCTCAAACCGAGGAGATTTTTGGGAAATAAGTTTTATAAATGGTTTTCAAAATAAAGGATGGAGGATGCAGAAGGTACGATCAGCCGGAGCCTGTAACTAATCCCCAAAATACCATACAATTATTTGATATTCTGATATGATTAGAACAACATGCTAGTGCTAGGTTAGGTATTTTCAGGAAACGCATGATAGATTGGCCTGATTGTATGATACCTATTAGCCTAGGGTTTCTTGTATATGGGATTGACATCATAAATGTAGATGTTTAGTGTATGCACCACGGCTGTGGATAGTCAAGATCTTATAGCCTGAGAATGTCCGATTCGACCTTAGTGTAGGATCGGATATTCGAAAGTCTATCGGGTCCAGCACTATGTGCAGCCAGTGCACACTAGCGCTACAGGGGATGATGGAAGTTTCATGGATATGTGAGTGGTGCGGAACTGCAGGATCAGTTACTAGTTAAGCGATGTCCCCTGTTAGTAAGGATTGAGCGCTGATTATGTTAAATACAGTTTAGGGCGTTGTGGTGATACTTGACACAAATATGGGTAGGTGTGGAAGGTAGTAGGGGCCCATACTACTGAAAGCACAGGACCCATACGCGTATCAAGGAAGTCACTACCCCTAGGGTTTGAGGATAATTGGTCTTCCGTCATTATATGATCTGTCTGAGACATTGAGTTTGTTTGCAGTATGGTGGTGACGAGACGTGTTGCTTCGGGATCCGGATCAGGATCGGGACCGGGATCAGGGTCAGAGATGGAGGATTGGAGGTGCCGGTGGCACCTGAGCCTGTGGTTCAAATAGCGACTGAGGAGTTGGATGCCCGGATTCAGGAGATCATGCACGATGAGATTGCTGCTGCGTTCCGAGCGTAGCTGCCAGAGATGTTTGGGTCAATTAAGACCACGATGGTCAAGTATTTTGATGAGCGGTATGCCGCTCTAGCAGAGACTGCTGCCGCTGCAGGCACTTCGACTCTAACAGCTGCAGGGGTTGGAGGAGGAGGAGCCGACAGGGCTTTCCAATACCGGGACTTCGACAATACGAAGCCCCCGACATTTGATGGTACACAGGATGCTATACGGGCTATGAGGTGGTTATTTGACGTGGAGGGATGTTTCTTCACGTGTTCGTGTCCTGCTGACCAGAAGGTCAGTTGTGCCCTGAACCTAGTGAGGCTTGGGGAGAAGGACTGGTGGAGGCTGACTACTAGGTTGTATACTGATGATCAGAGGGTTGCTACTACCTGGGAGCAGTTCCGGGATATGTTTCGCACCCGCTATGTTACGTGCGTGGAACGGGAGCGGCTTGTTCAGGAGTTTTTGACCTTGAGACATGATGGAGAGTCTGTGATGGAGATTACCCGTATGTTCACGGAGAGGGCTATGTTTTTCCTGGAGTTTGCTTTAGAGCAGTCTCAGATGACTCGTTATCTGAGTATGCTCAAGACGGATATTCGACAGTTTGTGTCTACTCAACGATGTGATACCCTCCTGGACCTACAGGAAGCCGCGCGGCGGCGTGAATTGGAGATAGAGCTGCAACTGAAGGAGCAGTGTCAGGCACTGGCACAGTCTCAGCCGGCGCCTAAGCGTTCTAAAACCGCTGATACACGGTCCGAGGGTCATCAGAGTCGCACTTGTGGAAAGTGTGGCAAGGCTCATTCAGGGGTTTGTCGAGCAGGAGGTGGGTGCCACAGGTGTGGCAAGGAGGGGCACTATGCCAGGGACTATCGTCAGTCCGCCCCTCCAGCAGATATGAGGATTTGTTTCCATTGTCATCAGGTTGGTCATGTGAAGACTGACTGTCCGCAGCTCGCCGCCAAGCCGGCGCAGGGTTCCACGCTAGCTACTGTGAGGATTGGAGATGGGAGGCCATTCAAGATGGAGCCTCCGAAGGCTCAGGGTCGCGCCTTCCAGCTCACGGCCGAGGAGGCCAAGGCAGCACCAGATGTGGTTGCTGGTATGATTCTATTCTCTATCTCAGTTATTGTATTGGTGCTATGATTATTGGTGCTATGCTTTGGTTTTATTTGACTCGAGGGTTCAGTGTGCTGATAGATGATCTTGAGTGCCCGTTGCGAGTTTCGATCGCCAACGAGCACGGGATTTCTACTTCTTCGGTCTACCGAGGATGCAAGTTGGAGATTTTCGGAGTGTCTTTCCCGATAGATTTGATTCCTATTCCCATGGGAGATGTATACGTGATTGTGGGAATGGATTGGCTTAGCAGTTTTGGCGCCATGATCGACTGTGAGGGTCAGCGGGTGGTGGTTCGAACCTCAAGTGGGGGAGAACTGGTGGTATATGGTGAGGGCATCAGGTCGGGATCAGGGTTCTGTTCGGCGGCCAGGGCTCGACAGTATATTCAGCACAGGTGTGCCGGTTATTTGGCATATGTGGTAGATAAGCGAGTTAGAGAGTAGCTCTCTGTATCAGAGGTCCCGGTGGTTAGAGAGTTTGCTAATGTATTTCCGGAGGAGTTACCCGGAGTGCCTCCAGTGAGGCAGGTTGAGTTTAGGATTGATCTAGTGCCAGGTGCGGCCCCTATCACCAAGGCGTCGTACCGTTTGGCACCGCTAGAGATGCAGGAGCTGTCATCTCAGTTGCAGGAACTGATAGGTAAGTAGTTTATTCGTCCGAGTAGCTCACCCTGGGGAGCACCGATCCTCTTCATCAGGAAGAAGGATGGTTCGCATTAGATGTGCATTGACTATAGGGAGTTGAATAAGTTAACGGTAAAGAACCGTTATTTGCTCCTGAGGATAGATGATATCTTCGACCAACTACATGGTGCATCTTGGTTTTCCAAGATTGATTTGAGATCAGGTTACCACCAGGTCAGGGTGAGGGAGGAAGATGTGGAGAAGACCGCGTTCCGGACTCGTTATGGTCATTACGAGTTCGTGGTGATGCCGTTTGGACTCACCAACGTGCCAGCAGTGCTCATGGATCTCATGAATCGAGTCAGCAGACCGATGCTCGATCGCTCGGTCATTGTGTTGATAGATGATATCTTGGTGTATTCCAAGACCCGAGAGCAGCACGAGGAGCACCTCAGGGAGCTGTTGGAGGTGCTGCGACGAGAACGGCTTTATGCCAAGTTCTCGAAGTGTGAGTTCTGGTTGCGGGAGGTTCAGTTCCTTGGACATCTCGTTAACCAGGATGGGATTTTAGTCGATCCGGCCAAGGTAGAGGCGGTTATGCAGTGGGAGACTGCGAGATCTCCCTCAGACATCAGGAGTTTTCTAGGCTTAGCAGGGTATTATCGGAGATTCATTCGTCATTTCTCCAAAGTTGTTGTACCCCTCACTCGTCTAACGAGAAAGGGAGTGGATTTCTGGTGGGGCCCGGAGCAACAGAGGGCATTTGAGACCCTCCGGCAGCGGTTATGCGAGGCGCCAGTGTTGACACTCCCCGAGGGAGTGGAGGATTTCATGGTATATTGTGATGTGTCCATCGCAGGTTAGGGGCAGTCCTCATGCAGAGGGGGCGGGTGATATCTTATGCATCACGTCAGTTGAAGCCGCATGAGACGAGGTACCCCACACACGATCTTGAGTTGGGAGCGGTATTCTTCGCTCTCAAGATATGGAGGCACTATCTGTACGGGGTTCGTTGTACCATATACACGGATCACAAGAGTTTGAGGCACATTATGGATCAGCCGAACTTGAATATGAGGCAGCGCAGGTGGCTGGATGTAGTCAAGGACTATGATTGTGAGATCCTTTACCATCCTGGTAAAGCGAATGTGGACGCGAACGCCCTGAGCCGCAAGTCAGCTGGTTCTTCTACCCCAACCAGGTGTATGAGGATAGCGGTGGGTTCCCCACTGGTGGGTTTGGTCAGAGATGCTCATATCGAGGGTATGAAACCGGAGAGCAGGAAATTGGAAAGCATTAAGGGCGAAAACGCCCGGTTTGTTCAGGATAGCCGCGGGCTCCTGACCCGATATGGTCGGGTCTGGGTTCCGATGACCGGAGGAGTTAG
Source organism: Lactuca serriola (assembly GCF_051521515.1). Lineage (NCBI taxonomy): Eukaryota > Viridiplantae > Streptophyta > Magnoliopsida > Asterales > Asteraceae > Lactuca > Lactuca serriola. Next base: position 79,067,904 of record NC_136411.1, read on the forward strand.
CCAGACAGTGATGGAGGAGGCTCATAAGTCTCATTTTTCTATTCACCCGGGGGCTACCAAGATGTACCGAGATTTGAGTTTGAGTTATTGGTGGCCTGGTATGAAGCGAGATATCGCTTGGTACGTTGAGAGGTGCTTGACCTGCAGAATGGTCAAGGCCGAGCACCAGAGGCCGCATGGTAAGTTGCAGCCCCTGGAGATACACATGTGGAAATGGGAACGAATTACGATGGATTTCGTCACAAAGTTGCCGAAGATGGCAAAGGGATTCGACACTATATGGGTTATCGTGGATCGATTGACCAAGAGTGTCCATTTCCTAGCTATTCGGGAGAGCTTGTCGGCAGAGAAGTTGGCCGACCAATACGTCCTCGAGATTGTGTCTCACCATGGGGTTCCAGTTGTTGGATTAATGTCTAAATCCATAACTATAATTGGTAAGACTTGACCCGACCCGACATGGTCCATTTGGGTTGCATGGCATCATGCATTTGGATAGACTATAATGAGAGAAATAACACTTAAGGTTTGTTAATATATTATAAGTTATAATATATTAATAAGATTATTTAATTAGTATTGATCAAGAATTAATCTAGAATTAGTTAAGTGATCAAAAGAAGACTAATTAAATATATGGGTTGATTGTGTAAATCATCCATACTTGTATAGTGGGCTAATGCTCCATGGATTATCAAGTTGGGCTAAAACCCATATGATGCTCCATGGATGCTCCATGGTGTATTTGAACCCATGAATCCAAGGAAATGGAAAGCCATGACAATTAGGGTTTACCCTAATTGTAACAACTATATAAGATCATATTCTTTGGGAAAAATTGGCACTATGTGTGTGATAGAAAGGGCTAGCCGATTTTTATGAAGTGTGATGTTATCTCAAGTTATTCAACTGTATTTGGTGTTGTGTGAACCATTTGAGGTGTCACACTTGGGGCACTAGGCACTCAAGCTTCATGAAGTCATTCTACATTAAAAGAGGTATGTATTCTAACTTGTTATGTTTCATATGAATCAAAGTTTTGTATGCTAGTTAGTATAATACCTTGGATATTCATATTTGCATGTATAATAGAGAAAACATAGATCCAAGGTATTTAGGGTTGCATGTACACTTAGGTGTGTTAGAATGCTCAAAACCCATCAGTGGTATCAGAGCCTAGGCTTGCTTTCTCTTATACTTGATGCAAATAGATTTTTCGAAGCCAAGAATCTGGCAGGGCCTAAAACTCGACGAGTTCATGTTTTAGAGCATGACCTCGACGAGTTCCATGAAGAACTCCACGAGTTTTGCCTCCAGACAGCATACTTTTGGGTTTCTTGGCTAGAATTGGACTAGGAACATTACCATAAGCTGTTTTAAAACCTATAAACTTGTTTTTGATGTGGTAATGTTCATTCTAAACCAATTTCAAATATAATTGTCAATAGATTCATGTTTTGTGTTAGTTTAATGGTTAGTCTAATTACATGAAAAAGTTTGATTAAATTTTCTTGTTCTTATGAGTTGCTTAGATTAATAGAAATTGTTGCTTTCAATCCATTTTAATCTAAGAGATGATTCTAAAATGTGTTTATGTAACTTGTCCTCAAGTTACATGAAAAGTCACATTAAAGTTTCTTGAAACTCATAAAAGTTGGCAAAGGTTACAAATATGAAGAGTCTTGTTCTGATTAAATGGTTTTATGACTCCATAACTTGTCCTCAAGTTATGGAGAGTCAAGAGTCACTTCATTAAGTAATAAAATGTGTAACTTTAATTAATTCCATAAGTTACAAAATAAAGAAAAGTTACATTCTTTAATAGTTTAAAGTCTTCCATAACTTAAGTTATGGAACTTGAAGAGTCTTTTAATTAAAACTACTTTAAACACATAAGTTATGGAATTAATTAGTTTTGAATAGTTTCAAAACTTGCCCTCAAGTTTTGGAATTTGAAAAGTTTCCACTTATGAATACTTTAATTCCAAGTTAGCCCTTAGAATTTTAAAAGTAAAAATTCAACCCTTATACTTTATAATATTATAAGTTAATAATATTTATATATATGTATAAGAGTAAAGTCAGTCTTACTGTTAGTAGGCCTCATTCACGAAGCCGGTCTATAAGGGGGTATAAGGTTACTGCCTATAAAATGGCAGTTTAATGGGTGTCCACTCTCACCCACCGCTTCCTTGACTGGTGGAGGGTCGTTAGCCGAATGGGTAGGACAAAGACTATAAGTTCTCCCTTCATTAAATGTATTAATGATAAATACTAAGTAACTAAACACTTATAATTCCCAATCTTAGTTACTTAGGAAAATGTGAATAAGGTGCTAACCCATGAAATTACACTTTACACTTTGCTTAAGTCAGTTGGCGGAGCATGTGTGGTTTACCGGCACACTGGATTGATTTAACAAGGTAGGCAAAGGGTTTCTTAAAGTTTAATCATAGGCCGGTGGAGCATGTGTGGTTTACCGGCACATCGGTTGGGTGATAAACATTTAAGAGTACCAAGTAATTTGCATGGTTACTTCACACCTTGTTTTGTGATCCTCGGCATCCCAGTCACAAAACTTGAAGGGCACACTTGAGATTGAAACATGCCATTGAAAAGTTCAATGAATCTCAAAAGATCTAGGAGTTTCAAATCCAATTAAAACTTAATTATATTTCGTTTTTCATGGTGGAAATTGGTAAATCGTCATTTACCTACCTTCAACTATTTTATAACTTGGATTACGGCATCCCTCCTCCAGTTATAAATAGGTTGTTGCGTCCTAGCCTTAATATTTCATATTGGGTGTTATATTAAGGACTTTAAATCAACTAAACTTGAATATCTCCCAAAAGATGTCTAGTTCAGACATCTATGATCTTCCCAAATCTCTTGGAACTTCACTTCCCCCACCTCCTCCAATTATTCTCCCTAACCCACAAGTTCAAGATCACTCAAGTCCTATTGGCAAGGCAAGGTCTAGGTGTGATCACATCTTGGAGATGAAGTCACATATTGACAAGCCGGGAGAGTTAGGTGTCAAAGTCTTGAGAAAGTTGGATGTTTAATCACTTTCTAAGTCACATAGTGAGTTCCTTTGGGACTCCTATGAAATAGACTATGACAAGACCCTTAATGATCTTATCTATTTGCTTGGTACTGCTGAATCAGCAATGATTTGGAAGGCTAGTAAAGCAAATGTGATTAGGAGATCAACTTTCCAAAACTTTATGGACAGGGACAATAGTGACACAGGAAATCCAGAAAAGCATTCTCTTCCAAATGGAAAGGGATGGGCCATAGTCAACTCGGTTGACCAAATGGTAAAGAGAAATGCGAAGTCTGTTATAGTCCCATGTACCATTATCAAAGAGCCCATATGTTAAATTGGCAAAGGAAAGGGCATTGGTTACGAAGCTGCCAAACTTACCTAAGGATGGTAAAGTCAATGGGTTTGACTTTATTTCAGGTAAAGTCCATTTGTCTAACTCTGTTAAGTTTCTACTCTTAGATTCTTATTACATTATGTGACTGGGTCATATAGTGATGTTTTAAGAATCAAAGAAAAAGTGGAGAAGGAAGTATATGCTGATTCTGATCGCGAAGATGGATTTTGATCGCATGGTTAATGATCAGAATTTTGAGCAGGTGCTTAAGAGTTATGATAAATTGCTTAGGAATAGATAACAACAAGTTTTCATATACATTTGCATTGTAAGGATTAGTTTTTCCGCAAAGTTTTCAAAATAAAAGGAAAAACTTTTGATTTTATTTATTTTAAAATATCCTTACAATGGCATCTGTGAAAATTTTTGTTGCTTATAAGATTCCATTAATAGCAAGAGTGGAAATATGAAATTGATTCTTTCATTTGTGGTAATGTCTAAATTTACCAAATAAGAAAAGATTCTCATCACCCAAGTTTCAATTGGACCGGGACTTGGAATCATGCATGTTGTATAGCATGATGAATGAGAACTTTCAAGCATTGAAAAATTAAGACTAATTACTTGTTCACATGGATGTGTGAGTCAAGTAAAGGACTAAGGGATCGAGTACACATTCTTGTGCACTGATCAAGCCCACCATAAATAGTTGATAAGACTATTCGTCATGATTTACTAAAGCTTAGTAAATATGGTTATACTTACAGGCTTAAGTGTAATTCTGATACATTGGAAAATTTTCGATGTATGGCAGAACGAATGAGAAGAATCATATTAGGAAGAAGGATAAAAGTTTCTCAAATCTGAAAAGATGGGAGAGTACTTTAGTATCATGTTATATGATCATCTTAATGATTAAGAGACCTTATCACAGTTCATCCTCTAAGTGCATTCTGATAGCTAAGAAGAGGAGCTATTTGAAGTGGTCAAATCAAGAAGATGAGTCATACTTCGTTCCAAAACAATTCTTAGAGTCATACTCCAAGATTGTAACTTGAGTGACATATCTTAAATAAGGTTTATTAACACTAGTCAAATGTAAGAGTTAAAGGTTATCTACTCTTATACATTTGAAATTGGTAAGTTGTGATGTTTTGGATAAAATAGAGACCAACTTAGACTAATTGTGTGAAGTGAATGTCTTGATAAAGAATCCTCACTATCCCTTGAATATTTGACAAGAGAGTCTTATATGTCAAGAGGACAGTGGGAGTCTTAAAGGTCTTGAAAGTCTCAAGAACTAATCAAGAATAAAACCTGAGGTTCTTCACTAGCACGCGACTTGAGATTTATAACCTATTGTGTTGACATATTTTGTGTCCATTCCAATTAGAGTTGGCTTTGCATATGAGTTCTTAGAGCCCTCAATTGGTTGCACAGCTACTTGGAAGCTATGACAGGCCCTTGTGCTACCAAATGGCAAGAACTTAAGATTGCACAAGTTCAATCCATACGAGTTTGGATTTATCACTAACCTTGTCTTGTGATTATGGTTTTGACAAATTCATATGGGTAGGAACTCATACACCATAAAAATCTAAGTGTCATAAGGTTTCTCTCAGATTCATGAAAATGATGGTGAGGAAACACTTCCACTAAGTAGATTTGTAAGTAGATAGTAATCTTTGCATTCTCAAAGTTGTTAGTAGGCACACTAACATTGACTTATGAGAAATAGCAAAGGTCTAACCAATTGAGTCTATGATTACGACATTCCTTTTCATAGTTCTGAAATTTTTAAGACACACCTGTGAGCTATCTAAGATAAGGTGTATGATTTTGATAAAGTCTTATCAAAGCAATCTAGTATCAGAAATCTGAACATTGGTAAAAAAAGTCAATAGCTAATTTCTGAGTACATGTCAAAGCTAGTGGGTGCATAAGTGTTATGCTAATAATCATCATGTTAGTGGGAGCATGATAATTATTATAAGTATTGCAAGTTAGCAATGTTAATTATGGAAAATAAAAGTTTCAATTCATGAGGTTGCAGGGGTTGAAAAAGTTGTTTTGCTATAATTAAGGGAGAGGAAATTATACTTCATTTCAATTATAAAAAGATTATATTGACTTTATAATCATTCTAAAGAGCTTATATTGAGATTTTAATCACCTTTAGTCAAGAATATATATATATATATATATATATATATATATATATATATATATATATATGAATTTCATGTTGGATTGGTTCAACTTAAGAAAATTCTATATATTGCGTTCTCAAAAATTCGATTATGATTACGACATCCCTTTTCATAGTAAAATTTTGAGAATATGAAAAAAAAATATTATGGAAAAAGAATGGTCTAGAACCATGTCTTTATGTGAAACATCATGAATCGTGTCCCATTTACTTTGGGTACAAGATCGATTACTTGTGCTATAATTTTTATTTTTTCTGAATTTTTCAAATGCCTTGGGGCATTAAGGGGGAAAATGTCTAGAACTGGATATGACTAAAGTGATTAAGCAATTGTCGAGGATAATCTAAGGTTTACCAAAGATTGGTTGCTCAAGGACAGTTGGAAGTATAGTGTGAATTTTAGAAGGGCCATATTGACATAGTCTGAAAAGAGGCAACTCTTGTTCAGAAGTAGTAGTCAAAATGGGAATATAGAGTTGTCTCCATAGATAGAAGCAATCTGTTTAAGGTTAGAAAGATCTTAGTGCAAGAAGCATGTTCAAAGCAATGCATACTTTGAACATAAGGCTTTGTGTCCATGGAGTAGGTCTTCATTGGAATACCCTGTAATGGTTGTTGGCAAGTCTTTGTGACTTTGTACACATTCATTGCAAGAGGGTAGTGCATTTAAGTTTAAAGCCTAACAAGATTTCGATTTGGGAGTGTGAAATTAGAATCATTGAAAGTTGGGTCAATTGGTTTGTTTCACAAAGTAAGGATCATAGATAAACATAGAGTGCATACTTGGTGTATGGAAAAGCTATTGTTTAGCAAAACATAGTGTACATGCTTGGAGCATGGGACAACTAGTGTTTTTAATTCAAGTATAAAGTTGATAAAATCGAAACAATGAATAATGAGTAATCAGTATGGTGATAAATAGAAAGTGTTTTATTTATATTCATAGGTTTTGATACCATATTAGATTCATTTATTCTTTTTGTTTCACTTTGCATGTTTTGACTTCCATAATAACCAGGTTATTCTTCCGGAATGACTAAGTTATTCAAAACCATCCACAATCGGTCATATGTTGGAAGTAGATATGAATCAAGACTGTCATGGGTTGGCTTGTAGAGGTCCAAGTTGGTGGACAAAGTTGTGCTACAACGCTCATGAGTGCTCATAAGTTCTGAGTACTGAATTCAACCCGCGCTCATTTGAATCACTTCATGGATTTTATCACGAGTGATCATGAGACGATAATATCTTATATTCTTCAAACCTAGAGATATGAGTTGTTACTATGAGGTGGTTATACATTGATTGCACGAAACCGCATTGGTAACTCGATGTTATAAAACGTGTCTTTGTGTATGATTCAACAAGTAGCAGAACAAGCCATATGAGTCGATGTTTATCCATTCCTTTTACCTTCGGGATAAAAGCGATATCTGTGGGCCCCTCGATGATTTAATGATGATACATCTGAGTGCTTGGCCAAGCCAGGACTGATTTAATTTGTTCAATCAGTCAGTCATCATAAATCGGAAATCAGGAAACAACAAATGGACAGTGAGAATGATTTACAATCCATGTCTCAGTCCATATGATATCTAGAATGGATGAATATATGATCCCTTATCTAATGGACAAGTCATTGACAAAGGTCAGAGATCATCGACAAGGTCAGAGTTCGACGGAAGCTTTTGAGAGCTACGATTGCAAGTTGGTTCTTGAAGTCATACACAATAATAGTTTTAGACTTATCCGAGTGGGAGACTATTGGATTAATGTCTAAATCCATAACTATAATTGGTAAGACTTGACCCGACCCGGCATGGTCCATTTGGGTTGCATGGCATCATGCATTTGGATAGACTATAATGAGAGAAATAACACTTAAGGTTTGTTAATATATTATAAGTTATAATATATTAATAAGATTATTTAATTAGTATTGATCAAGAATTAATCTAGAATTAGTTAAGTGATCAAAAGAAGACTAATTAAATATATGGGTTGATTGTGTAAATCATCCATACTTGTATAGTGGGCTAATGCTCCATGGATTATCAAGTTGGGCTAAAACCCATATGATGCTCCATGGATGCTCCATGGTGTATTTGAACCCATGAATCCAAGGAAATGGAAAGCCATGACAATTAGGGTTTACCCTAATTGTAACAACTATATAAGATCATATTCTTTGGGAAAAATTGGCACTATGTGTGTGATAGAAAGGGCTAGCCGATTTTTATGAAGTGTGATGTTATCTCAAGTTATTCAACTGTATTTGGTGTTGTGTGAACCATTTGAGGTGTCACACTTGGGGCACTAGGAACTCAAGCTTCATGAAGTCATTCTACATTAAAAGAGGTATGTATTCTAACTTGTTATGTTTCATATGAATCAAAGTTTTGTATGCTAGTTAGTATAATACCTTGGATATTCATATTTGCATGTATAATAGAGAAAACATAGATCCAAGGTATTTAGGGTTGCATGTACACTTAGGTGTGTTAGAATGCTCAAAACCCATCACCAGTTTCCATAGTTTCCGATCGGGATGTCCGATTTACTTCCCGTTTTTGGCAGAAGTTCCATGAGGAACTAGGTACAAGACTGCACTTCAATACAACGTTCCATCCACATACTGATGGGCAGAGTGAGCGGACCATTCAGACCGTTGAAGATATGTTGAGGGCATGCGTCATCGATTTCGGTGGGAGTTGGGATTCCCACCTACCGCTTGTGGAGTTCGCCTACAACAATAGTTACCATTCAAGTATTGGTGCCCCGCCGTTCGAGCTGTTGTATGGGCGGAAAATAGGACCCCAGTTTGTTGGGGCGAGGTTGGGCACAGGGTGATGGGTCGGACAGAGGTAGTTCTGCAAACTACTGAGATGATACAGCAGATTAGACAGCGGTTGCAGACCGCTCAGAGTCGACAGAAGAGTTATGCCGATCGACGCCGATCTGAGTTGGAATTTTAGGTGGGTGACATGGTTCTCCTAAAGGTCTCACCCTGGAAGGGTGTGATCCGTTTCAGGAAGAGGGGAAAATTGGGACCCCGATTCATTGGGCCGTTCATGATTTTTGCCAGGGTTGGCAAGGTGGCTTATAGGCTAGAGCTTTTGGAGGAACTTAGCCGGATCCACAACACATTTCATTTTTTGCAATTGCGAAAGTGCGTCATGGACCAGGAGGCAGTGGTACCTTTGGATGACATTCAGGTCGATGAGCACCTGAACTATGTGGAGAGGCCTGTAGCTATCTTGGAAAAGAAGAAGAAGATTCTGCGGAACAAGGAAATACCTTTAGTAAAGGTGCAGTGGGAGCATCGGAGGGGATCCGAGTGGACGTGGGAGCTGGAAGCGGAAATGCGCGAGCATTACCCGACATTGTTTTCTTCAGCGGACTTCGAGGACGAAGTCTAGTTCAAGTGGGGGAGAATTGTAATTCCCCGATCCTCAGGTATTTATTTATTAAGAATTTCTGGATAAAAGCTCTACTCGACGAGTTGGTCGACCTACTCGTTGAGTAGCAGCGAGAACGCGTGTTTAGTGACCTACTCGGCGAGTCCACTATTGGGACTCGACGAGTAGGAGCTGGCAGATGAAAACCTAAATCTCGGGGTTTGCACCCCTATTTAAAGGAGCCTCAGCCTCCTTTGGGCTTCCTTAAAGTCTTTGAGAGCCCTTATAAACCCTAATTCGTGTGTGTGTGTGCCTTCGAGTGGTTTTGAAGCTTGGAAGAGAGGATTTTGGTGGAAGGGAGTTAAGAGTGCAAAGGAAATTGAAGCAAGAAAAGGGGGGGATTTTTTGAGTTCTAGTGCTTTTTATGGATTTTCAAGTTGGGATGTTGAGCTATAGGCTAGATCTGAAGTTGTAACTTCAGATCTGGACCCTCCTTGAGTGCTAGAGTCATAAAGTTGTTGTATGTGTTGTAGATGAATTCCCTCTTGAACTAGAAGCTCCATTAAGAACTTAAAATAGACATTTGGAGCCTTTATAACCATGCATGTACGTAAAGTTTGCCACGTTGCGTGGTAAGTATGCCCTAGAAGCTTAGATCTGTGATTTGGAGCCGCTCCATGGCTCAAAACAAGTCTGTATGGAGAGAGGGCTGGATGGACTCGACGAGTCACATGAAGATGGTAATTGAACTCAGCGAGTTGGATGAACAACTCAGCGAGTCCGATGAAGATCACCATAAAACTCGACGAGTTGAAGAACAACTCGGCGAGTCGGATGGTTTTTCCTTTGATTAGGAATGCGTGTGTACCTGTCGAGTTGCAAGGAGGAAACTCGACGGGTGGCCCTTAAAGATTTATCAGGATTCGAAGGAACTCGACGAGTCACTCCGATGACTTGGCGAGTTGGAATGTCCTCCATGGACTTGGCGAGTGGTCGAGTGCACTCGGTGAGTTGAGGTCAACATGGACTGTTGACCTTGACTGAGGACTCTGACCTCAATCAGGAATTACTAAGTGATTATGGGGTGTCTCATAAGAGTAAGAACTTATGAGTATATTGTGCTATGGTTATAGGTGGTGGAGCCGGTGTCAAGTGATCCGATAGTTGGAGTTTGCATTTCTATCTACATCTGGGAGGTGAGTTATCCTCACTATATCGATAGGGTCTACGACACCAAGGCCGGCCCTTTATGATTTACATCCTGGGTTAGGATGGTTGCTTTGTTATTGCCATGTTAGATTTCATCCTGGTTTAGGATGGGTGTTATGTTATTGCTTTGATAGAATTTATCCTGTTTAGGATGGTTGTTATACTAGAGATCGGTAGTTATGGTATGCTACATAAGATTCTGATCCATTGTATCGGAATCAGGATAGATAGTATGTTATGCTTTTATGATCCATGAGGATTGGTATGTTAGTGACATGTTAGGTCGATACTCTAGCTATGGGTGAAACTCTATGATTGATGGTCAATGAGATAGATATGTTTGCTAAGTGTACATGCTAGTATATGATAGTATGCGTACATGGTTAGTTGCTTGTTGGTTGGGTTGAGGCGGTCCTGCTTTGTGCTGAAGGCCAACACACCCTCTGAGCAGTTTGGGGAGACTTTAGGCCCACGCGGCGGACCAGTCATGCCGAAGGCTGGGGATAGATTCAGATAGACTGTAGGCCCAGTAGGGTAGACTAGTTCGGCTGATGGCCCAATATGTATGTTGTTTGATTGATCGTTATAGCTATGGTTTCTGCCAGTGTGGTATTGGTATTTTGGTGGTAGCTCACTAAGCCCTCGGGCTTACAGTTTTCAGTTTATTGTTTCAGGTACTTCAGGAGAGCGAGGGAAGGTGAAGGCGTAAATGAATTGGAAATGTTTTGTAAAAACAATTACTATTTGACTCTTTTGTTAGTATTAAAAGTTTAAATTTGGTGTAAATTTTATGGGTGTTACAAGGACCCGCCGAGTCCACTGGGTGACTCGACGACTTGCTTGACGATACTCTTGTACTCGTCGAGTGCATCAAGGGACTCGACGAGCTGGCTGTCCTCAGTGCAGATTTTCGAGTTTTTTTTGGCCTGTTTTGGATTAGGATCATTACCACAAAATGTTTTTTTTCATAAAATTTGATTTTGATGTTATGGTAATTATTATCCTCATCCAAATAAAGGATAATTGTCAAAGTTTCAATATTTGTATTAGTTCATGTGATTAGCTAATTTCTTGAAAATTGTTGATGTGAATTATCTTTACTTATGAGTTTAATCGAGATCATAGAAAAATTATTTTATTATTGTGTTAATTGGAATAATTGATCTTAATGTTTTTATGAACTCCATAACTTGTCCTCAAGTGGTTGAAAATGAAGAGTTTTTTCCTTGTAAAAGATTCATTAAAGTTCATAGGTTATGAAAAATGAAAAGTCTTGTTTTTAAATGTCATCATAAAATAGTTTTATGTATTCCATAACTTATTCTCAAGTTATGGAACTTGAAAAGTCTTCCATAAAAGTCATATTAAACTCATAATTTATGGAAATCAAAAATTTTTGAATTGTTTAAAACTTACCCTCAAGTTTTGGAATTTGTAAAGTTACCCCCCATGTATACTTTAATTCCAACCCTTAGAACTTTAAAAGTTTAAATTTCAACCCTTATACTATTATAATATTATAGGTTTAATATATATATATATATATATATATATATATATATGTGTGTGTGTGTGTGTGTGTAAGATTAAGTCAGTCTTACCGTTAGTAGGCCTCATTCACGAAGCCGATCTGTAAGGGGGTATAAGGTTACTGCCTATAAAATGGCAATTTAATGGGTGTCCACTCTCATCCACCGCTTCCTTAACTAGTGGAGGGTCGTTATCCGAACGGGTAGGATAGGATATTAATTCTCCCTTCATTAAAAGTAAAATGATAAATATAAAGTAACTAAACTTTATTAAATCCCCAAATCTTAGTTACTTTAGGAAAATGTGAATTTGGTGCTAACCCATAAAATTACACTTTGCACCTTGTTAAGTCATTAGTGGAGCGTGTGTGGTTAACTGAAACACTAATCTGGGATTGACAATGTGTGGAAAAGGGTAGCTTGATGTTAATCATAGATCAACAGAGCGTGTGTGGTTAACCGACACAATGATTAGGTGGTTGTAAAATTAAGTGTACCAAGTTGATTTTCATGGTTATTCACTCCTTGTTTGTGATCCTCACCATCCCAGTCACAAACTTGAAGGGCACAATCGAGATTTAAACATGTCATTGAATAGTTCAATGAATCTCAAAAGATCTAGGAGTTTCAATTCATTTAAAACGTCACACCCCCGAACCAGACGGCGGAAACGTCTGAGGGCTCGCGTGACTCAAATTGAATATTATCACAATGAATATACATGAAACATAACAGAAACTTCACTATGCATTAATACATTACAACTGACATTGTTCACATCAAGTACATTGTTTAAATATTACATATCCATAGCATAAATTGTTTGAAAGTTTTCAAAGCTTAACACCCTAACATACTTGGTATTACTCTTCAGCTTACCTGTTACCTGAGAATACAAGTTATTTTGGAAACGTCAGCATATGGAATGTTGGTGAGTTCATAAGCAGGGTTTTTATGAAAATGTTTTGTGCAGTTTATAAAACCCAAAAAATCCGATATTTTCTGGAATAAAACAATTGTTTATACTAAAGTGTGAAGATCCATAGGTTTGTGCATGAATGATTTCAAAGCGTGTATAAATGAGAAGTTTTGCATTATAGTTATTGAAAAGTACAAGTGAATGGTGTTGACTTCCTCGAAAAACCCGATGTTTTCCGATAACATAATATGATTGTTTCGAATTATTATACCGTCACAACAAATGATTTTGAATTCCTTTGATTACTCGGATAGTATTGGATTTATTTATGTGAGTCGTTATAACCATGCATGATAATGACTAGTTCGTCTGTCTTGGCATTCTAGCGAATGCTAGAATTGATCTTGAAATTTTGTCATCCTAGACCGGCCTAGTCTAACTGTAGCGAACAGCTGAAGTGCGGGGGAGTCACCCCCGTATAGATCTATACACAAACTCTAGCTCTCCCTCTAGGAGACTTTGATTATAACTACAGACTACAAACGACCCTTAAAGGTGTCGCCGGTTATTACTCACTTAATCCAAATGAATTTGATTACCATTGATTAACGAACTGTATTTGTTTACTTGAATTGAAGGTAAGCCTAACAAACGTGGAGAAAAGGATTATCAGATCCAAGTGATTATGTATGTTAATTAAAGTTGTTGAGTATACAAACGACGTGTTGACCCATTTCGCATTTGACTTATTTGGACCTTACTAGCAATGCTAATGGGCCACTGAGGCCCAATAGCACATAAAAGCCATTGAGGGTCCCTTAAGCATGTAATTGGGTTACAGGAGGCCCAATAGACATGTGTTATTATTGTTAGGCCCAAAAGTCATGTCAATGGGTCACGAAGGCCCAATAAGCATGATTAGAGTCTTTCAAGCCCAACAATTTGAATATTTACTTGTTTTAGGTATAGTATAATTGTCGGAAGCTTGATTGAACAATTGGTAAATCGCAACGGCACGAAGCTTGTCGATTGTTTATAACGATATTTGAAAATATAGGTATATTAGTCATTAAATTTACATAAGTTATAATTTATTATTTTTAACCCAAATGTTAATAATAAAATAATTGACTCAAAAATCTTGGTTTAACCTATTCAGCCCTTCTTTAATAAAAAAGAGAATCTTAGTACCTTATTATAAAAAAAGACATTTTAGGCCCTTAAACCATTTCCTTGACATTTTTGACCCATACACTTGTTTAAATAATGTTTTTAACTCAAAAGTTACTCTTTGGCAGTTTCAGCCCCTTTAGTAAATAATCTTTATTTAAAGTCCAAACTTTTCGCAACTTTTACAATTTTGGCACAAAATCCAAAAACTTTGCATTTTTGATCCCTTTTTGGCAAAAAGGTCATTTTAACCCTTGAAATAGATTTATTTACGCTTTTACCCACTGTTTTCAGAAATTTACCGTTTCAATCCCTTAAAAACCATATTTTTCGCAATTTTGGGCCTATGAGCCGAAAAGCCCAAAAATTAGCCCATTAGGCTACAAATTTCATTTCTAGTCCTTTGAAGAGCATAATATTCATAAAAATATTTGTTTTAACTGTTTTGAGTCTTTTGGTCCTTAAGAAAACCATGAATGACAACCTTTAACCCAACTTTTGTTTATTTGACAAATATAGCCCAAAAATGAGTTTTATGTTGTAATATGTTTATTATAACCTTAGAGGGTAATTTTTCTTGACTTATTTAATGTAATATATCTTAGATCATGTTTATTTTCCTCCTTGAACCATAGCTCTAGAGATTTTTTTCCTTTTTGTCACATCTTTACCACATAAACACATGAAATCACACATAACATACACATACACATGGATCTACACATTTTATTTGTATTCTCCCCCATAAAACTTATGAAAACCGAAAATAGAGGGGGTATGAACTCACCTTTGCTTGTTGTTTTAGATTTGAAGAAGAAAAGGAAGAGTTTGATGCTATTTTTTGGCCCTAGCAAGCTTTCTTGGGTTGATTTCGAACTTAAGAAGCTTCTAAGGAGTACATCACGAAAATTGTGAGTTAGGAAGAAGTTTTGATGAAATAAACATACTAGGTTATGGATCTAAACAATAGCTTACCAAAGATGATGCTTCTTATGGAATAACCTCTTTCAAAAGCCCTAAATCTCAAAAATTTTGAAGGAGAAATGATGGTGTTCTTGAGAGGATTTAGAAGTGAAATAAGTGTGTGTGTGTGTGTTGATACTCTCGGCCGGGAGTAGAAGAAGGAGAAGAGAGAGAGAGAGAGAGAGAGAGAGGTGAAGGGATGGATGCAATGAGATATGTGAGATTTGCATGGAAATCCAATATGTAATAAGGAAGTGGCTAACCCTCCTTAATCCCTTAATTTCTTCCCCCCCCCCCCCCCCTTTTTTTTTCTTTCTACTTAGGCCGAGAGAGGGTAAGGGAAAAGAATGGTTTGGGCCTTTTTGTGCTTGAGTCCATATGGGCCAAATTTGATGGTTTTCGGCCCAGTAGGCCTTTAGAGATTGTTTACGGCCCAATGTATATCAAAGAATGAGTTTTATGGCCCATTAGGGCTAATTAGATTTGTTATGGCCCAATAAGGCCCATTAAAGATAAAGTAGTTCATTTTAGGCATATGAGCCCCAAAATGTTAAGTTTCATGCAAATGGGTGCAATTAGAGCCCATGTAAGAGTTCTAAGCCCAAAATAGTCAAATTGGAAGCTTATTGATCCATTAGGACCAATAAGAAAATCCTAGTCCCAAAATGGACTTGAACCAGGATGTATAGGGTTTCCAACCTTTTGTTGATTATTTGAATGTTTGTATAGAGTATTTGATGGAATTTTGTTGTCATTGAATAAGCACCATACATGTTTTCAAGTTTTAACTACAATGTTATCCTTGTTATGTGTTTACAAAGTATTAGAATTCCTAGTTGTGACAAAAACCTAATGTTAAATTTCGTTTTTCATGGTTGAAATTGGCAAATCATCATTTACCTACCTTCAAATATTTTATAGCTTGGATTACGACATCCCTCTTCCAAGTTATAAAATATTGTGTTGGGTCCTAGCCTTAATATTTCATATTGGGTGTTATATTAAGGACTTAATTCAACTAAACTTGATTCTCTGCCTCATAGATGTCTAGTTATGACAACTATGGTCTTCCTTATCCTTTTGGATAAAGCTTTCCTAATGAATATGATATCCCAAATGGAAATCAAGGTGAAAGATTAATCCCTTTATTGTGCATTAATTGGACTCGAAATCATACTTCACTTCCTCTACCTCCTCCAATTATTCTCCCTAACCCACAAGTTCAAAGACTTGAAAAAGTTCAAGGTCACTCAAGCCCTTTTGGCAAGCAAACACAAAGATGGATAGTCTGTGTGCACTAACGTCTTGGAGATGAAGTCTAATATTGACAGGCTGGGAGAGTTGGGTGTCAAAGTATCAAGGAAGTTGACTGTTGACTGGGTTCTTCAATCACTTTCCGAGTCATATAGTGAGTTCATTAAGGACTACTATGTGACAGACCACAACATGACCCTAATGATCTTACCTATTTGCTTGTTGATGCTGAATCAACAATGATTTGGAGCACTGGTAAAGAAAATTTGATTGGAAGATCGACTTCCCAAACTTACATGGACATTGACAATGGAAACATTGGAAGTCCATAAAAGTCTTCTCTTCCCAATGGAAAGGGATCAGCCATAGTCAACCCGGTTGACCAAATGGTAAAGAGAAAGGCTAATTCTGAGATAGTCCCGTGTACCATTACTAGAAAGTCCATACGTTTCTATTGCCAAAGGAAAGGGAATTGGTTGTAAAACTTCCCTATTTACCTGAAAGTTCACTAGGATGGTAAAAGTCAAAATTTTGACTATGCATCAGGTAAAGTCCACTATCTAACTCTATTAAGTTTCTATTTGGAGATTCTTATTACATGACGTGACTAGGTCGCATTTTGACATTTTGTAGAATCGAAAAAAAAGAGGAAGCTTATAAGAAGTGTATGCTGAATCTAATCGTGAAAATGGATTTCGATCGCATGATTCGAAGATCAGAATTTTGAGGTGCTGCTAAGAGTTATGATAGATTGCTTAGGAATGAATAACAACATAGTTTTCATGTGTATTTGCATTGTAAGGATAAGCTTTTTCACAATTTTAAAATAAAAGGAAAATTTTGATTTTATTTATTTTAAGTATCCTTACAATGGCATTTTTGAAAAATTATTGGATAGCAATATTGGAAAATGGAGTTGATTCATTCGTTTGTGGTAGTGTCATAATTTACCAAATAAGGAAAAATTCTCATCACCCAAGTTTTAGTTGGATAGAAACTTGGAATCATGCAACCTGTATTGTATGATGAATGCGAATTTTCATCATTGGAAAATTAATACTAATTCCTTGTTCACATGTATATGTGAGTCAAGTGAAGGACTAGGAGATCGGGTACATTTGGTTGTGCGCTGATCAGGTGCACCATAAACAGCGATAAGGTTATTCGTCATGATTTACTAAGGTTTAGTAAATATGATTGTGCTTATAAGTTAAGTATAATTCTGAAACATTGGAAAAGTTTCTCCAATCTGAAAAGATGTGAGAGTACTTCAGTATCATGTTTTATGGTCATCTTAATGATTATGAAAAACCATATCACAATTGATCCTCTAAGGACATCTTAGTGCATTTTTTGACTAAGAAGAGGAATCGTGAATTGTTGAAATGCTTAAATCAAAAGATGAGCCACACTTCGTTCCAAAACGAGTCTTAGAGTGACACTCCAAGATCGAGCCTTGAGTGATATAATATTAAGAAGGTTTAAAACACTTATCAAATGTAGACTAAAATGTTTTCTAGTCTTGTAAATTTGAAATTGGTGAGTTGTGATGTTTTAGGTAAAACAAAGACCAACTACGGCCAATTGTGTAAAGTGTTTTCTTGATAAGGATCCGCACTAACTCTTGAATATTTTCTTTTTCAAGGAATGGTTCTTGATAAGAGAATCTTGTATGTCAAGAGGTCAGTGGGAGTGTAGCACCGAATTCCTGGTACACATTTAATTCAAGCATTTTTATGTTTTTCCCTGGGACTCGACGAGCCAGAGGATCCACTCGTAAAGTAGAGACGAGTCCGTAGAAATCTTAAGTGACCTACTAGATGAGTCGGAAGACGGACTCAGCGAGTAGGCGCTGTGCGAGTAAAGCCCTATATCTCAGGGTTTGCACCCTTTATAAACACCCTAACTCAACCTCCCTTGTCCCTAGCACTCCCTTAGAGCTGGATATTGAAAGCCTAGCCGTTTGTGTGTGTTTTAAGGCCATTTTGGTGTTCTTGGTTGGCTTGTGAAGCTTAGAAGGAAAGAGGAAGCTTGGGATTTCGAGTTGGGACTTGTACATCCAAAGATCTTACTTCATCTTTAGCTCAAGCAAGGTAAATGCCCCCTGTTTTGGTCTTCCTTTTTGGTTGTTCATCTTTAGGGCCTAGGGTCATGGTGCATTTAGGGCTTCTTAAGCCATTTTCGGATTTGTAAGGTGTTTCATGGGGTTCTACTTCCAGATTTGAGTCATTGGAGGGGTCTCATGGCATAAAGGTGCCAACTTTATAGCCATGAGAGCCCCATGCACATTGTAGAGCACCTTCTATGGACTTTTGAGCTAAAAACCACAAGCATGTGCATCAAGTTTGGAACTTTACATATATATTTGACATTAGGAGGAAAGATCTATGGTTTTGGTGTGTTAAATCCCTTTTAGATCGACTGTATAGAAATGGTAAAGGTTGGACTCGGCGAGTCGTTCTTGGGACTCGATGAGTCGGTGCGCTTTCAGCCATCTTAAACCCTTCTACGATGGTCAGTTGTTAGAAAAGGGAGTCCCATAGCTATTTAGACGTATTGGACTTAGCCTTAGACCTAGAGTTCATGGGACTTGGCGAGTACATGAACAGACTCGACGAGTCCAAGGCAATCTCCCAGCATATGAAGACGAACTCGACGATTTGTTCATACAACTCGGCAAGTCAAGTACAAGGCTTGTTTTTCAGATGAAGATGAACTCGATGAGTTGTTCATACAACTCGGCGAGTCAGATGAAGGATCATTCGATGTTCGAATAGGAGGAGAACTCGACGAGTAGGGACGGGAATGAGGACAATTAGATGGATAAGGAATCGACATGTTGGCAGCCCAAATCGGCGAGTCAGGTTAGCTGGAAGTTGACTTTGGCTTGACTTTGACTAGGTCAGGGGTAGAATAGTCATTCCTCCATAAAAGTAGTTATCAGACTCTGATTGGATGTTTGGTGGGAATTATAGCCGGAGTATTTCCAGAGCAGCAACAGTAGACAGAGAGTTCCCGCACAGATTAGCAGCTACTACTACGGGGTGAGTTACCTTCCAGTAGGGGTGGGTCTAAGGCACCAATGCCGGCCTACCAGTAAGTGATTATGTATGAGATGATTGTCTTTGTGATAATTTTCTTGGTATGTTAATGTGTTATGGTCACGAGATATGCCTGTACGATATGATATGTGTGTAGAAGGGATTAGTTGTCCCTACCCAATTATGCCTGACTATATGATTATCTATCATTATGGTATGCTAGTGCTAGGGAGTGAAATAGTCCCCAGTTACCGGTTGAAAGATACCGATGGCGTGTAACGGTTGAAGAATACCGATGATGGTTACCGGTTCAAAGATACCGATGGCAGTTACCGGTTGAAAGATACCGACGGTGTTATGTGGTGTGTGGTATGATGGGGGAGCTCACTAAGCTTTGTGCTTACATTTTCAGTTTTGGTTGCAGGTACCTCTTCGTCCAAGGGGAAAGAGCCGACGGCCTAGCAGCGCATCACACACATGGTTTCCGCATCGGATTTTCTGGGATTGTACTCTGATTTTCATTGTTTATGACGATATGGTTTTCGAGACATGATTTTATGATTTTATGAATGATGAAATAGTGACAATGTTTTGGTAATATAAATTATGATTTACTTAATTTAAAAACAAAAATTTTGGCCACAAATTTTGGGATGTTACAAGTTGGTATCAGAGCCCTGGTTTGAGGGATTCGGACACACCATCGGGGGTGTCTGGACTCAAACTGAGGGATAAAATAAAAAAAAATCACAGAATAAACAATTTTCTAAAATCTAAGTTAAGGAATTTTGAGAAAGAACAAGGTGTGTGATGCGTGTGACCGGCCGAGCTCAAGTTTTCCCCAAGATACCTATACTTGTTATATTATGTTATGTGATATATGATTCTGAGAATTACATGCTAGACTAGGGCTAAGGATCTAGAAGGATTCCTTGAATACCTGTTGTATGAGCTGTATGCTAGGATTGTCTAGTCAACAGTAGGATAGCCTGATTAGGTTATGCTTGAAGTTGTTGCTCAATGCACAAATGTTGCTTGCTTTGTGCTATAAGAGTCCTGACTAACTTTAACTAACTAGTAAGCGGATATGTAACTGTATCTGCAAGGTAGTTAGGGAATGTTGGTAGTAACTCCTAGAGTAGCTGATGGCGGAGAGCAGGTCGGAGAGTGCCCTAGGAAATTCTAGGATGAGATCAGTGGAAAGGGTAATGGAAAAAGGGACTCGGTGAAGTCAAAGTAATCCTTGAGGAAAGTACGGATAAATGTGGAAGGTAGTAGCCCGTAATACTGAAAGCAGAGGATCCGTACTCAAGTCAAGGAGGGCTGAGATGGAACCAGGGGACTTGGAGAGTTTGTGAGACTTCTCGAGAGTATGTATGATCCTTATGTTTGTATTTTTATTTTCAGTATGGTGACCACGCGACATGGAGCGGGAGGCTCGGGGTCAGGATCAGGTTCAGGCTCGGGTGAAGGATCAGAGCAAGTGGATGGTGGGCTACACGAGTTCATCACGTCGGAGATCACGAGAGGTATCCTTGAGTCGACCCTGGTCATCTTCAGGTCGATCAAGGAAGGGATCATCGAGCTGATGGAGGATCATCTCCGATCATTCAGGAGTGATTTGGCATCTAGTCAGGCGAGTACGCACACAATGTCCTTTAAGGACTTCATAGGGAGTGGTGCGCCCAATTTCCATGAGTGGTGCGCCTGATTTCCATGGGGTGAAGGACCCCATTGTTGCTAGGAGATGGATCGAAGATATTGAATCTGAGCAGCTTACAAGCTTCTGCCCGGAAGGGTCGAAGGTTCGTTTCGTTGCGGGATGTTTTAGGGATCGAGCCAGAGATTGGTGGGAGTTGATTGGTGATACGTTGGGAGCCCCATACATTTTTAGTGACCCGATTCAAGGCCGAGTTTGCACCAGTTGTGGAGCTCCAGCAGCTGGCCAGGGAGTTCTTGGATATGAGACAGACTACGGAGACTGTGGTGGAGATCACCGCCAAGTTCCGGGAGAGGGCTTTGTTGGTGCCCCAATATGCGGGTGATGAGGACATGAGGAGGACCCAGTACCATGACATGCTACGAGCCGATATCAGGGAGCATGTCAGTTTTTCAGCCTACCCCACCCTGGATTCCATGATTTCCAGGGCAATGAAGAGGGAGATTGATCTGGAGCACATACAAAAGTGGAAGGTAGAGGAGGGAAAGACGACAACGGCTTCGGGGAAGAAGCCCAAGGGATCCAATGTTAGGCCGAAAGGCCAGTCATGGCGGGACCGCTATTGGAAATGCGGTCGGTCACATGAAGGAGTTTACCGCACTGGGTCGGGTTCCGGCTGTTATAAGTGTGGCAAGATTGGGCATTTTGGCTGAGATTGTACTGCCCCTACTCCTGTGATTCAGACATCAGACCTGATTTGCTTTCATTGCAATCAGAGGGGCAATAAAAAGGCCAATTGCCGTAGACAAACAGCAGCAGTGGCGCCAACTCCGGCGACTGCGCGGGTTACGGATGGCCGGAAGGTCAAGACGGAGGCTCCAGTGGTGCGGAGCTGAGCATTTCAGCTAACAGCCAAGGAGGCACGCGCTGAACCCGATGTGGTGATGGGTATGATCTCTCTTCTCAGATCTTTTACGTTATGTTGTCATGATTTTGATATGTTATACGTATGTGTTTTGTTTAGGATCGTTCCATGTGAACGGTATCCCAGTTCAGGTATTGTTTGATTTGGGTGCTACCCGATCGTTTGTCTCTCGTGCTCTTAGCAAGAAGTTTCCTGAGTCTTCGGGCATGTTGGATTGCCCCCATGAGATCGAGATTGTGGACGACCGGTCAGTACGAGCATCAAAGGTCTACCGAGATTGTGTTTTGAGGCTGTTCGAGGAGCGTTACCTGGTAGATCTGGTTCCCATACCCTTGCGGTGGAACAAAGTTATTATTGGTATGAATTGGCTAAGCCCCAATGAGGCAGTGATTGACTACGTGCATCAGTTAGTGCGGATCAGGACCTCGAGTGGGGGAGAGCTGGTGGTTCAGGGCGAGAAGCCACATCAAGGACCAACTTTATGTTCGGCAGCGAGGGCTAGGCGCTACCTCCAGTAGGGTTGCGTAGGATATGTCACCTATGTTATGGATAACTGGGAGGCAGGCCAGGTGACGGTGGGCGATGTACCCGTGGTGTGAGATTTTGCAGATGTATTCCCCGAGGAATTTCCTGGGATACCTCCGGAGAGGCAGTTGGAGATCAGGATCGACCTAGTCCCTGGTGCGGCTCCGATAGCCAAGGCACCGTATGGGTTGGCTCCTCCTGAGATGCAGGAGTTGTCTACATAGCTGCAGGAGTTGTTAGAAAAAGGATTCGCTAGACCTAGTAGTTCACCCTAGGGAGCCCTCGATTTTGTTTGTGAAGAAGAAAGATGGGTCGTACCGAAGGTGTATAGATTATCGGGAGCTGAATAAGGTAACAATAAAGAACCGTTACCCAGTCCCAAGGATCGATGGCCTCTTTGATCATCTACAGGGAACATCTTGGTTCTCCAAGATTGATTTGCGTTCTGGGTATCGGTTGGCTCCTCCTGAGATGCATGAGCTGTCTACATAGCTGCAGGAGCTGTTAGACAAAGGATTCGTTAGACCTAGTAGTTCACCCTGGGGAGCCCCCGATTTTGTTTGTGAAGAAGAAAGATGGGTCGCACCGAAGGTGTCTAGATTATCGGGAGCTGAGTAAGGTAACAGTAAAGAACCGTTACCCACTCCCGAGGATCGATGGCCTCTTTGATCAGCTACAGGGAACATCTTGGTTCTCCAAGATTGATTTGCGTTATGGGTATCATCAGATGAAGGTCTGAGAGGAGGATGTGCAGAAGACTGCTTTCCAGAAGCGCTATGGCCATTATGAGTTCGTGGTGATGCCCTTCGGGCTCACCAATGCTCCTGCCGCATTCTTGAATGTCATGAACCGCATGTGCAGACCGATGTTGGATCGGTCTATGATAGTCTTTATTGATGATATCTTGGTATATTCCAAGACGAGAGAGCAGCATGAGGAACACCTGCGGGAGGTTCTGGATACCTTGAGGAGGGAGAGCTTGGATGCCAAGTTCTCCAAGTGCGAGTTCTGGTTGCGCGAGGTGCAGTTCCTTGGGCATCTCGTCAACCAGGAAGGGATTTCGGTTTACCCAGCCAAGGTAGAGGCCGTGATGAGGTGGGAGGTTTTGAGGTCTCCATCCGAGATTCGGAGCTTCCTGGGATTGGCAGGCTACTTTCGGAGATTCATTCAGGACTTATCCAAGATTGTCGTTCCCTTGACCAGGCTGACGAGGAAAGTCATGGTCTTTCGTTGGGGGCCTGAGCAGTAGGCTGTATTCGAGACATTGAGACAGAGATTGTGTGAGGCGCCAATCTTAGCCCTGCCAGAGGGCATGGGGGATTTTGATGTATACTGTGATGCGTCCATCTCGGGCTTGGGTGCAATATTGATGTAGAGAGGTCATGTTATTGCTTACGCTTCGAGGCAGCTGAAGCCTCACGAGGCGAACTACCCGACGCATGATTCGGAGCTGGGGGCTATTGTGTTCTCCCTTAAGATTTGGCGCCATTACCTATATGGGGTTCGTTGTACTATCTACACGGACCACAAGAGCCTGAGGTGTCTCATGGACCCGCCAAATCTGAATATGAGGTAGCGTCGGTGGCTTGATGTGGTAATGGATTATGACTGTGAGATCCTCTACCACCCGGTGAAGGCCAATGTGGTGGCCGACGCGCTTAGCCACAAGGCAGCACCGATCAAGGATATGTGTATGAGGATGACAGTGGTGAGTGGTGACTTCGCTGTTGGAGCGGATTCGAATGGCCCAACAGGAGGCCATGAAGGAGGAACATCGAAAGAGTGAGCGGATTGTGGGACAGGTTTCCTCCTTCAACTATAATCGCCGAGGATTATTGATATTACACCGTTGGGTGTGGGTACCATACCTCGGGGATGTGCGCCAGGTGCTGTTGGAGGAGGCGCACAAATCCCGATTCTTTATTCATCATGGGGCGACGAAGATGTATAGAGATATTCGTCTAGACTATTGGTGGCCCTGCATGAAGCGGGATGTAGCAGGATGTAGCATGGTACGTGGAGCGGTGCTTGACCAGCAGGAAGGTCAAGGCCGAGTACCAGAGGCCACACGGCAAGATGCAGTCGTTGGATATTCCTCTGTGGAAGTGGGAAGATATTACTATGGACTTAATCACTAAACTTCCCAGGACCGCACGAGGAGTGGATTCCATATGGGTCATCGTGGATCGGTTGACCAAGAGTGCCAATTTTATATCGATCCAGGAGAGTATCTCGGCCGAGAAGTTGGCCGACATCTACATTCAGGAAGTGGTGGCACAACATAGAGTGCTAGTCTCCGTGATTTCAGACAGTTATGTGCAGTTTACTTCCAGGTTTTGGAAGAAATTCCATGATGAGTTGGGTACTCGTCTGCACTTTAGCACTGCATTTCACCCGCAGATGGATGGTCAGAGTGAGCAGACCATAAAGACTTTAGAGGATATGATGCGGGCATGTGTGCTAGACGTTGGTGGTAGCTGGGATAGTTACCTCCCATTGGCTGAGTTCTCGTACAACAACAGCTACCACACGAGCATTGACCGTCCTCCCTTCGAGATGTTATACGGGAGAAGGTGTAGGACCCCGATATGCTGGGGTGAGGTTGGTCAGAGGGTCATGGGGAGCACCGAAGTGGTGCTCAAGACAACGGAGAGGATTCAGCAGGTCCGGAGCAGGTTTCAGACTGCTCAAAGTCGGCAGAAAAGTTATGCTAACAAGCATTGATCTGACCTGGAGTTCCATGTCGGGGACATGGTTCTCCTGAAGGTGTCGCCATTGAAAGGCGTCATCCGATTCAGGAAACAGGGAAAGTTAGGCCTCAAGTACATTGGACCCTTCAGGGTTTTTGCCCGGGTGGGCAAGGTGGTGTACAGGTTGGATCTGCCAGCCGAACTCACCCAGATCCACAGCACTTTCCACGTCTCCCAAGTGCGGAGGTGTCTGGTGGACGATTGAGCAGTGGTACCCTTAGAGGATATTCATGTTGATGATAGCCTGAATTACATTGAGTGACCAGTAGCAATCCTCGAACAAAAGACAAAGGATTTGCAGAACAAGAGGGTCGAGTTGGTGAAGGTGCAATGGCAGCACCGAAAGGGCTCAGAATGGACTTGGGAGCCGGAAGATGAGATGATGGAGCATTACCTAGAACTTTTCCAGAAATGAGCAGCAGACTTCGAGGACGAAGTCTAAAATACATGGGGAAGATTTGTAGCGCCCAATTCCTGGTACGCATTTAATTCAAGCATTTTTATGTTTTTACCTGGGACTCGATGAGTCGGAGGACCCACTTGTCGACTAGAGACGAGTCCGCAGACATCTTAAGTGACCTACTCGACGAGTCGGAAGACAGACTCAGCGAGTAGGCGTTGTGCGAGTAAAACCCTAAATCTGAGGGTTTGCACCCTATATAAACACCTTAACTCAGCCTCCATTGTCCCTAGCACTCCCTTAGAGCTGGATATCGAAACCCTAGCCATTTGTGTGTGTGAAGGCCATTTTGGTGTTCTTGGTTGGTTTGTCAAGCTTGGAAGGAAAGAGGAAGCTTGGGATTTCGAGTTGGGACTTGTAGATCCAGAGATCTTACTTCATTTTCAGCTCAAGCAAGGTAAATGCCCCCTATTTTGGTCTTCCTTTTTGGTTGTTCATCTTTAGTGTAACGCCTGTGTTTCCGGGCTTGCCGTTATTAGCAATATAATAGTCTAGGTTAACCTTTGTAACCCGTTTTGAAATAATAAGATTGTATTATTTGAGTATTATGTGTTTTGTGATTAATTGCTTAATTATGTGGTCTGATTAATTAAGAATAAAAATAAGCGTCAAAATTTAAGTGTAAAATAAACTTAATATCTTTGATCTATGTTGTAGTAGTTGAAACGAGGTTTCCGAATATATATAGAACGCCCAAATCTGACTTCGTATGAGGAAGTTATGATTTATCGAAGTTCCGGCTTAGCGGTGTGCAGCCCGAAATACTCGATTTGAGATCGAGCGGTTTTTAGCCGAAGAAATCTAAATGAGAATCAAAGATCTCATTGTTGGTATCGAAGCGATAAAAAGTTAGGCGAGAACGGACGTCAAACGAAGAAGTTATGAATTTATAACGAAAGTTTTTGTCGCGGCCTATTAAAAATAATTAATAAAAAAATAAAGTCAAAATTAGCCGACGGAGTCTAAACGAAAGTCGTAGAGCATGGTCTCACCTTTCCGTGGATATAAAGAACGTCGAAAACGGAGTTCGTATGAAGAAGTTATGAATTTCCGAAGTTTATTAATCATTTTGTATTTAAATTTAATTGGAAATTCGGAAGCATTATCCGAAGGAGTCACCGATCTGATCCGAGGTACGCCCCGCGTACTCGAGTACGCCCAGCGTACTCCGAGGGATGTCGACACTCGCACTCGAGCACTTCGGATACGTAAGCAATGACGTTTTGGGCAGTACGCCCCGCGTAACGCAGTACGCCCCGCGTACTCCGAGGCTCCATCCTCCTATAAATAGGATGCGAGGGTTCCGGGTATTTTTGCCAATTCCCTCTCATTTTCGTGTCGAAGCTCTGCATTTTTACCCCCGAAGCTACCCCGAAGCCCCGGTATCATACTCTAGCCCCGAGGCAAGTCCCGAGATCCCGAAGATCCCGAGAAGCGCGGTTCCCGAGTCGAAGCTCTGCCCGCGAGAAGTTCGATTTTCGAGGAGATCTTCCAGATCTGCTGTGGATTACTACTTCTATAAGCCGTAGTGCTGTCGGATCGTCTTCTGATCAAGTGAGTGTGTAGTTATTTCTTCTAATACAATAATGCGAAGTATTTTATATAAAAATACGTGCTATGTGTATATATTTGGTTGTGTTATGTATGAATGAGTATTCACTCTCTTCTATCTTACAGATCTGCTTATTTCTTTATGAGATATGTGTTATGTGTGTGTGCCTCATCTGTTATGTGATATATGTGTTGATTAAAGCATGCTATATAGGTTTTCTTTAAACTACGTATGAATATATATATTTTATCTACTAATATGTTGGGTAGAACATGGGTAGATAGTTGGTGTGTAATAAACAGATGAGAGGCCTCGATGTTGTTGTTGTTGTTGATCTAGTTATTCAGCGGAGTATGGATAACGACCACGGACTCTTTCTAGACAGTCCAGTGGAATGCTAGCAGGTTCATAACCTGTAGGTGTTGTGAACGATGTGTTCACCGGTGTACTCTATCCCCCTCATGGTTGCCTTTAGGATATCTATTGTTGAGGAAACCCCTTCGCAGTGATGTCCGTCCCGATGAAAATCCTAGATTAGGTCCCTTGAGATAGTTGTTTTAGGGACGTAAAGTGAGGATAACGGGAATGGGTAATCGGGATAGTGATTGGTTGGTGAAATTAAATATAACTTATTTATTGTGGGTTGAAAACCCTATATGCTCACCAGGCTCCCAAGCCTGACCCACTCAGTTTTATTTGTATTACAGGAAGTGGCACAAGGGCGTAAGATGGATGGATCATCTTGTTGTTTTGTTTACAAGTCTGTATATGTATATATTTGTTGAATGACTTGTAATGTTTATCGTTTATGCTTTATGGTCTGTATCGGAACATGACATCCCGAGTTTTGATTATATAATGAAATGCATCTCTTGATGAAATGCTTTGATAAATATTATTTTATCATGTTTTGTTTTGGGAACAAATTCCGCAACTCTTTCAAATCAAAAGGATTTACTCTGAAAATATTTAAAAGCATAAATGAAAATCGGTCTTTTCTGGCCGAGATTTTGGGGATGTCACAGTTGGTATCAGAGCATTAGTTTAAGCGAACTAGGAATTTCTAGGATTTCTAGACTTAAACTTAGAATGCTAAATGGAATGATGAGATGTGTGTCTGTTGGATTTTAGACACGAGCACTAGTTTATTTTAGGAGAGTTGCCTAAAATGCTTTGATGTGCTAAATGTTATATGTTGCCATATATGATATTATTTGTTCGGATCTACGGTTTGTTGCCAACCGGATCTGAAGGTTTATGTGTTTAGGATTCTAAGCGTATGTATACGTTATTAGAACTAGCATGTAATCGTTTGGAGTAATAAGGTGAAATTATTCGGTGTAGATCAAAAATGGTGAGAACAAGGAGTGGCGTTGGAAACGCAGATGAAAACAGGAATCAATCGCCAGTGATTGAGCAAATACCTGTTGTAGCAGCAGCACCAGAACCAATAACAATGGCTGCGGTGCAAGCCATGATTCGGGCTATGCTAGCCGAACAAAGGGAGGAGATGCGACAAATGTTGCATAATAATAGGGATGAACCTATCATACCTATTGAGGAACCTGAATTGATTCCCGAGCAATCGGAGGAAGGGAACAATAGTCGCATGGTGAGTCAAGTTGGGACTCAAGACGAACGAAGGAACGATCCGGAAAGGAGAAACAACAAGGATGGGCGTATGTACAAGAATTTCTTGGGCGCCAAACCGCCAAGTCTTTCTGGAAGCCCAAAGCCTGTTGAGATAATGGATTGGATCTCCGAAATGGAGATGGTATTTGAAAGTTGCGACTGTAGCAACAAACAGAAGACCGTATTTGCGGTTAGACAACTGAAGACTGGAGTCTTGAGTTGGTGGAAGTTGTTGGCAGATACTATGCCACGAGGAGAAGCCCTGAAAATGTCATGGGAGGAGTTCTTGGAACAGCTGAGGGTGCAGTATTGTTCAGAGATAGATCTGATTGATCTGAACAATGAGTTTCAAAACTTAAAGAAAGGGAAGATGAGCATAGATGACTATGCTACTGCATTTACTGAGAAGATGAAGTTGTTTCCGTACCTAGTGCCGACGGAACTCTCCAAGATTGAGAGGTTTGCTAACGGACTGCCTGCTGACTTTGGTCCGACAGTCAAAATGGCAACCACTCTGAAAACGGCTGTTCGTGCAGCTAAGAATGTGGAGGCCCAGCAGAAGGAAAAGGGTCTGGAAAGAATAGATGTTGGAGAAAAGAGGAAGTTCGATGGAACTTCAGGGTCCAACAAGAAAAACAAGTTCTCGAAGTCTGGTTCGAGGGGAGGTGGAGGTGAAGCGAAATGGTGCGACAAATGTAAGAAGAAGCATCATGGAAGATGTGAGGTGGCGAACACATGCTACAAGTGTGGAAAGCCAGGGCACTATGCCAATGAGTGTACCCTCACAAAGAAAGTTTGCTATGGTTGTGGTGAGGAGGGTCATATGTCAAGGGACTGCCCGAAGAAGAAGGAGGCAGCTAGACCCAACATTCCGCCAAAGCCAAAGGCGAGAGCATTCCAGATGACACTGGAAGCTGCTAAAGATGAAGCTGATGTCGCTTCAGGTACCTTTCTCGTTAACGAATTGCCTGCCCAAATTTTATTTGATTCTGGAGCCAATTACTCCTTTATATCGCATGAATTTGGTAGAAAGCTAGCTTTGCCTGTTGTTAGACTAGATAATGCTTTATTAGTCGAAGTTGCTAGTGGCAAGTTTGTACCTGTTAGCTATCGCATGAAAAACATCTTAATTGATCTGAATGGGAATAAGTTCCACGATGAATTATTGCCTATCGAACTTAATGGTTTCGACATCGTATTGGGAATGGATTGGCTTAGCGCCAACGACGCCGAAATTTTATGCAAGAAGAAAATAGTCAAAGTAAACCCGCCTGGGAAAGATTCGTTTATGGTGTATGGAGATAAACGCAGAGTGAATTCTGGAATCATTTCATTGATGAAAGCCAGAAAATGTTTGACCAAGGGGTGTACATCGTATTTAGCATTCGTGATTGATGCTAAGAAGGAAAAGAAGGTGATGCAGAATATTCCAGTTGTGTGTGATTATCCGGAAGTATTTCCCGAAGATCTTCCTGGATTACCGCCTGATAGACAAGTGGAATTCCGTATTGACTTGTTGCCAGGAACAACGCCAATTGCGAAAGCACCTTATCGATTAGCACCGACGGAGATGAAGGAACTAATGATGCAACTTCAGGAGTTATTGGACAACGGTTTCATTAGACCTAGTTCATCGCCCTGGGGAGCTCCGGTGTTATTTGTAAAGAAGAAAGATGGAAGTATGAGAATGTGCATCGATTACAGAGAGCTGAAAAAGGCAACAATAAAGAATAGATATCCGTTGCCGAGGATTGATGACCTGTTCGATCAATTGCAAGGTTCGAGCTATTTCTCGAAGATCGATCTTAGGTCAGGATATCATCAGCTAAAAGTAAGAGAGCAAGATATCGAGAAGACTGCATTCAGAACTAGATATGGACACTACGAGTTCTTGGTTATGTCGTTTGGACTAACCAATGCTCCAGCAGCGTTCATGGATTTGATGAATAGGGTTTGTAACCCGTTCCTTGATAAATCCGTGATAGTGTTTATAGACGACATTCTGATTTACTCGAAAAGCCAGGAGAAGCATGGCAGACACTTGCGAGAAGTGTTGGAAGTTTTGAAGAAGGAGAAGCTGTATGCAAAGTTCTCCAAATGTGATTTTTGGATTCGTGAAGTCCAATTCTTGGGTCACGTGGTCAACCAAGAAGGGATAATGGTTGATCCAGCAAAGATTGAAGCTGTAACGAAGTGGGAACAACCGAAAAGTCCCACGGAGATTCGAAGCTTTTTAGGATTAGCCGGATATTACCGAAGGTTTATCCAAGGCTTTTCTTCGATCGCTAGTCCATTGTCAGCTTTGACCCACAAAGGAGCTACTTATGCTTGGGGTGAGAAGCATCAGGAAGCATTTGAGAAGCTAAAGAAGAAGCTATGCGAGGCACCGATACTTTCTCTACCCGATGGAGTTGAAGACTTCGCTGTTTATAGTGATGCGTCTGGTGTTGGTTTGGGTTGTGTTTTGACCCAAAGAGAAAAGGTGATAGCATATGCGTCTCGACAGCTGAAAGAGCATGAAAAGAACTACCCGACTCATGATTTGGAGTTGGCAGCGGTAGTTTTCGCTCTGAAAATATGGAGGCATTACCTCTATGGCACGAAGTGCAAACTTTTCACTGATCATAAGAGTCTCCAATACCTCTTTAATCAGAAAGAATTGAATATGAGGCAACGACGCTGGCTAGAATTACTTAAAGACTATGACTGCGAGATACTTTACCACCCCGGTAAAGCTAATGTTGTTGCTGATGCTCTCAGTCGGAAAGTCAATCCCGAAAGGAAAAGGCCAAGAGCGTTGAGAATTGAAGTTGTCTCAACTATTTTGGAAAGTATAAAGAAAGCTCAGAGGGAAGCTTCTGAGAAGAATGACAGAAAGGAGGAACGTTTGGGCAAAACGTTGGTGTTCGGTGTAAACAGTCATGGACTGAAGGTGTTCCAAGATCGGATTTGGATACCTAAGACAGGAGGAGTCAGAGATCTTCTGATGGAAGAAGCTCACAAGACCATGTACTCGATTCATCCGGGTAGCACTAAAATGTATAGGGACCTGAAACCCTACTACTGGTGGCCGACGATGAAGCTTGATGTTGCAAAGTATGTGGCCGAGTGTGTGACTTGTGCGAGAGTCAAGACACAACATCAGAAACCGTACGGGAGTTTAGAACCTTTGCCTGTGCCTATGGGTAAGTGGGAAGACATTGCTATGGATTTTGTCACTAAACTGCCCAGAACAAAGAATGGTCACGACATGATTTGGGTGGTCGTTGATCGATTCACTAAGAGTGCGCATTTCATAGCGGCCAGGGAGAAATGGTCTATGGAGAAGCTTGCGAATTCTTACGTGAAGGAAATTGTGAGGCTTCACGGTGTTCCGTTAACGATTGTGTCGGATCGTGATAGCCGTTTCACATCGAGGTTTTGGAAAAGTCTACAAGAGGAATTGGGTACCAAGTTGTGTTTAAGTACAGCTTACCATCCGCAGACTGATGGTCAGAGTGAAAGAACGATACAAACACTTGAAGATATGCTGAGAGCATGTACTCTGGAATTCCTAGGTAATTGGGATGAACATTTACCATTGGTAGAATTTTCCTATAATAATAGTTTCCACTCGAGCATTAAGATGGCACCGTATCAAGCATTGTATGGACAGAAGTGTCGTACGCCGTCTTGTTGGCTTGAGGCTGGGGAAAAGCAGTTTATGGGACCGGAGTTGGTTCATCAAACTGCTGAAAAGTTGAAAATAATTAGGGAAAGAATGTTAGCGGCTCAGGATCGTCAAAAGAGCTATGCTGACAAGAAGCGGAGACCGATAACTTTTGAGGTTGGGGATTCGGTTTTGCTTAAAGTCTCGCCGTGGAAGGGACTTATAAGATTTGGTAAAAGGGGAAAGTTGAGTCCAAGGTTTATTGGACCGTTTAAAGTTCTTCAGAGGATTGGGAACCAAGCTTACAAGCTCGAACTACCAGAAGAACTGAATGGAATTCATAACACTTTTCATGTGTGTTATTTGAGGAAGTTCACGGGAGAAGTTCCCGACATAATTCCAATTTCTGAATTGAGAATTGATGAGAACAAAAGGTTGATTGAAGAACCAGAGGCAATTGTTGACCGAAAGACTAAGAAATTGCGACGCAAGATGGTTGGGTTAGTGCTTGTCCGATGGAAACACACGAATGGGCCGAATCTCACCTGGGAGACGGAGAGTGACATGATGGGTCGCTATCCGCATTTGTTTGTTGATGTGTGATTCCGGGGACGGAATCATTCTAAGGTGGAGAGAATTGTAACGCCTGTGTTTCCGGGCTTGCCGTTATTAGCAATATAATAGTCTAGGTTAACCTTTGTAACCCGTTTTGAAATAATAAGATTGTATTATTTGAGTATTATGTGTTTTGTGATTAATTGCTTAATTATGTGGTCTGATTAATTAAGAATAAAAATAAGCGTCAAAATTTAAGTGTAAAATAAACTTAATATCTTTGATCTATGTTGTAGTAGTTGAAACGAGGTTTCCGAATATATATAGAACGCCCAAATCTGACTTCGTATGAGGAAGTTATGATTTATCGAAGTTCCGGCTTAGCGGTGTGCAGCCCGAAATACTTGATTTGAGATCGAGCGGTTTTTAGCCGAAGCAATCTAAATGAGAATCAAAGATCTCATTGTTGGTATCGAAGCGATAAAAAGTTAGGCGAGAACGGACGTCAAACGAAGAAGTTATGAATTTATAACGAAAGTTTTTGTCGCGGCCTATTAAAAATAATTAATAAAAAAATAAAGTCAAAATTAGCCGACGGAGTCTAAACGAAAGTCGTAGAGCATGGTCTCACCTTTCCGTGGATATAAAGAACGTCGAAAACGGAGTTCGTATGAAGAAGTTATGAATTTCCGAAGTTTATTAATCATTTTGTATTTAAATTTAATTGGAAATTCGGCGTACTCCGAGGGATGTCGACACTCGCACTCGAGCACTTCGGATACGTAAGCAATGACGTTTTGGGCAGTACGCCCCGCGTAACGCAGTACGCCCCGCGTACTCCGAGGCTCCAGCCTCCTATAAATAGGATGCGAGGGTTCCGGGTATTTTTGCCAATTCCCTCTCATTTTCGTGTCGAAGCTCTGCATTTTTACCCCCGAAGCTACCCCGAAGCCCCGGTATCATACTCTAGCCCCGAGGCAAGTCCCGAGATCCCGAAGATCCCGAGAAGCGCGGTTCCCGAGTCGAAGCTCTGCCCGCGAGAAGTTCGATTTTCGAGGAGATCTTCCAGATCTGCTGTGGATTACTACTTCTATAAGCCGTAGTGCTGTCGGATCGTCTTCTGATCAAGTGAGTGTGTAGTTATTTCTTCTAATACAATAATGCGAAGTATTTTATATAAAAATACGTGCTATGTGTATATATTTGGTTGTGTTATGTATGAATGAGTATTCACTCTCTTCTATCTTACAGATCTGCTTATTTCTTTATGAGATATGTGTTATGTGTGTGTGCCTCATCTGTTATGTGATATATGTGTTGATTAAAGCATGCTATATAGGTTTTCTTTAAACTACGTATGAATATATATATTTTATCTACTAATATGTTGGGTAGAACATGGGTAGATAGTTGGTGTGTAATAAACAGATGAGAGGCCTCGATGTTGTTGTTGTTGTTGATCTAGTTATTCAGCGGAGTATGGATAACGACCACGGACTCTTTCTAGACAGTCCAGTGGAACGCTAGCAGGTTCATAACCTGTAGGTGTTGTGAACGATGTGTTCACCGGTGTACTCTATCCCCCTCATGGTTGCCTTTAGGATATCTATTGTTGAGGAAACCCCTTCGCAGTGATGTCCGTCCCGATGAAAATCCTAGATTAGGTCCCTTGAGATAGTTGTTTTAGGGACGTAAAGTGAGGATAACGGGAATGGGTAATCGGGATAGTGATTGGTTGGTGAAATTAAATATAACTTATTTATTGTGGGTTGAAAACCCTATATGCTCACCAGGCTCCCAAGCCTGACCCACTCAGTTTTATTTGTATTACAGGAAGTGGCACAAGGGCGTAAGATGGATGGATCATCTTGTTGTTTTGTTTACAAGTCTGTATATGTATATATTTGTTGAATGACTTGTAATGTTTATCGTTTATGCTTTATGGTCTGTATCGGAACATGACATCCCGAGTTTTGATTATATAATGAAATGCATCTCTTGATGAAATGCTTTGATAAATATTATTTTATCATGTTTTGTTTTGGGAACAAATTCCGCAACTCTTTCAAATCAAAAGGATTTACTCTGAAAATATTTAAAAGCATAAATGAAAATCGGTCTTTTCTGGCCGAGATTTTGGGGATGTCACATTTAGGGCCTAGGGTCATGGTGCATTTAGGGCTTCTTAAGCCATTTTTGGATTTGTAAGGTGATTCATGGGGTCTACTTCCAGATTTGAGTCATTGGAGGGGTCTCATGGCATAAAGGTGCCAACCTTATGGCCAGGAGAGCCCCATGCACATTGTAGAGCACCTTCTATGGACTTTTGAGCTAAAAACCCCATGCATGTGCATCAAGTTTGGAACTTTATGTATAAAATGGACATTAGGAGGCTAGATCTATGGTTTTGTTGTGTTAAATCCCTTTTAGATCGACTGTATAGAAATGGTCAAGGTTGGAAAAGGGATTCCTAAAGCTTTCAGCCATCTTAAACCCTTCTGCGATGGTCAGTTGTTAGAAAAGGGATTCCTACAGCTGTTTAGACATATTGGACTTAGCCTTAGACCTGGAGTTCATGGGACTCAGCGAGTACATGAACAGACTCGGCGAGTCCAAGGCAATCTCCCAGCACATGAAGATGAACTCGACGAGTTGTTTATACAGCTCGGCGAGTCAAGGACAGGGCTTGTTCTTCAGATGAAGATGAACTCGGCGAGTTGTTCATACAACTCGGTGAGTCAGATGAAGGATCATTCGATGTTCGAATAGGAGGAGAATTCGTCAAGTCATTGCCTAACTCGACGAGTAGGGACGGGAATGAGGACAATTAGATGGATACGGACTCAGGGAGTTGGCGGCCCAACTCGGCGAGTCAGGTCAACTGGAAATTGACTTTGGCTTGCCTTTGACTAGGTCAGGGGTAGAATAGTCATTCCTCCATAAGAGTAGTTATCGGACTCTGATTGGGTGTTTTGTGGGAATTATAGTCAGAGGATTTTTGGAGCAGCAGCAGCAGACAGAGAGTTCCCGCACAGATCGACAGCTACTACTACAAGGTGAGTTACATTCCAGTAGTGGTGGGTCTAAGGCACCGATGGCCGCCCACCAGTAAGTAGGTATGTATGAGATGAATGTCTTTTTGATAATTATCTTGGTATGCTAATGTGTTATGGTCACAACATACGCCTGTATGATATGCTATGTGTGTAGATGGGATTAGTTTTCCCTACCCAGTTATGCATGACTGTATGATGATCTCTCGTTACAGTATACTAGTGCTAGGGGTGAAATAGTCGCCAGTTACCAGTTGAAAGATACCGATGGTGTGTACCGGTTGAAAGATACCGATGATGGTTACGAGTTGAAAGATACCGATGGCAGTTACCGGTTGAAAGATATCGATGGTGTTATGTGGTGTGTGGTATGATGGAAGAACTCACTAAGCTTTGTGCTTACAGTTTCAATTTTGGTTGTAGGTACCTCTTCGTGCAAGGGGAAAGGGCCGACATCCTAGCAGCGTATCACACACATGGTTTCCGCATCGGATTTTCTGGGATTGTACTCTGATTTTCATTGTTCCTGAGGATATGGTTTTCGAGACATGATTTTATGATTTTATTAATCATGAAATAGTGGCAATGTTTTGGTAATATAAATAATGATTTACTTAATTTTAAATCAAATTTTTTGGCCTCAAAATTTGGGATGTTATAGGGAATCTTACAGATCTTGAAAAGTTTCAAGAACTAATCAAGGGTATTGTTTATCACTAGCACACGACTTGAGGTTTATAACCTATCGTGTTGACATATGCTTGTTTTTGTGCCTATTCTAGTTAAATTTGACTATGCATGCGAGTTCTACGAGTTAGTTTTTTTACATAACTACTTGGAAGCAATGGTAGGCCCTTGTGCTGCTAGGTGGCAAGAAGTTAAGATTGAACAAGTTTCAGTTCATATGAGTTTGGATTTGTCACTAACCTTGTCTTATGAGTATGGTTATGATAAATTCATATGGATAGGAACACATACATCATAAAATCTAAGTGTCATCAGGTTTCTCTTCGATTCATGAAAATGATGGTGAGGAAACGCTTTCACTAAGTAGATTTTAAGGAGATAGAAGTTGTGATACTTGCATTCTCAAATTCAATTACGGTTATGACATCCCTTTTCATATTTCGAATTATGAGCAATTGTTTACACACACATGTGAGCTATCTAAGGAAAGCTGTATGATTTTGATAAAGTCTTATCAAAGAATTTCGTATCAGAAATCTGAACTTTGGTAAGAAAGTCAACAAAGTGTTGACTTCTAGAAGTCCAGCTGATTTCTGGAAACATGTCAAAGCTAGTGGGAGCATAAGTGTTATGCTAGTAAAGTAATTATTATGCTAGTGGGAGCATAATTAATTATGGTAAGTGTTGCAAGTTAGTAATGTTAATTATAGAAAATAAAAGTTTCAATTTGCAAAGTTGCAGGGTTTGAAAAGTTGTTTTGCTATAATTAACGGAGAGGAAATTATACTTCATTCCAATTCTAAAATCTTAGATTGAGATTTTAATCAAATTTAGTCAAGTATATATATGAATGTTATGATGGAATGGTTCAACATAAGGAAATTTTGTATATGGAAATAATGTTTGCATTCTAAAATTTGATTATGATTACAGCATCCCTTTTCATAATTCGAATTTTGAGAACATGATTAATAGAAAAAACTGTAGCAAAAGACTGGTCTAGTATCATGTCTTTATGTGAGACATTACGAATCGTATCTCATATGCTTCGGGTATAGGATCGATTGCATATGCTATACTATTTTCTATGTGTTCTGAATTTTACAAATGTCTAGGGCATTAAGAGGGGAAAAAGGACCAAAACTGTATATGACTAAAATGACTAAGCAATTGTCGAGGACAATCTGAGGCTTACCAAAGATTGGTTACACATGGACAGTTGGAAGTATAGTGTTAATTTTGGAAGGACCATATTGACATATTCTAAAAAGAGGCAACTATTGTTCATAAGTGATAGTCAAAATGGGAATATGGAAATGTTTCCATAAGTGGAAGGTATTCTTTAAATCAGTGTAAGATTAGAAAACTTAATGCAAGAAGGATGTTTAAAGGAATGTACTTTGAATGTGAGAATTTATTTCCATGGAATTGCTCTCCTTTAGAATACTTTGTAATGTCTGTTGCCAAGTCTTTGTGACTTTGTGCATAGTCATTACAAGAGGTTCATAGCATATAAGCTTAGAATCTAACAGATCTCAGTAAATGGAAAATAATCTTATATTCTTACATTTATCATAAGGATTTGGAATTGTGACATGACCAT
The DNA here is from genome assembly GCF_051521515.1 of Lactuca serriola. Classification (NCBI taxonomy): domain Eukaryota; kingdom Viridiplantae; phylum Streptophyta; class Magnoliopsida; order Asterales; family Asteraceae; genus Lactuca; species Lactuca serriola. The sequence goes on from NC_136411.1 coordinate 79,106,033, forward strand.
CATTGAAATGTTTTCAATTGATATATTCCACAAAGAAAGGACCATAGTTAAACATAGTGTGCATTCTTGTAGCATGGGACAACTATTGTTTTAGTTCAAGTATTAAGTTGATCATTTGAAACATTATACAATGAATATTGAGTAATCAATATGACTCAAAAGTTTTGGGGCCACATAGGATTAGTATTATTCTTGTGTTTCACTTTGCATGTTTTGACTTCCCGAATAACTAGGTTATTCAAACCGTCCAGAGTCGATCATACTTTGGAAGTAGGTATTGAGGCAAGACTGTCATGAATGGGTCTGTAGTATGACTAGATGTTTTAGACATAGTTGTAGTATTTATGAGTGCTCTTGGAATAAGATTCGAGTATTGGATTAAACCCATGCTCATTTGAATCACTTCATGGATTTTATCATGAGACGATAATATCTTATATTCTTCAAATGGAGACGTGTGAGTTGTAGTTGCGAGTCAGTTGCACATTGACATATGTAAACGCACCAGTAACTTGGATGTTATAAAACATATCGTTGTGTGTAATTCGATGAGTGAGTACAAGCGAGCATTTGGGTCGAAGTTTATCCGTTCCTTTTACCCCATGTGGATAGAAGTGATGTATGTGGGCCCCACGATGATTTAGTGATGACAACCCTAAGTGTTCGGTCGGGCCCGGACTGTTTCGATTTGTTCAGTTAGTCGGTCGTCATAAATTAGAAATCGGGAAACAATAGATGGACAGAGAGAATGATTATAATCCATGTCTTAGTCCATATGATATCTACAATGGAGGAATATATGATCCCTTATCTAATGTACACGTCATTGACTAGGTCAGAGTTCGACAGCGGCTTTTAAGAGCTACGATTCCTACTCGGGATTTTGTTGTCATATTTGAAATAATAATTTTAGTCTTATCCAAGTGGGAGACTGTTGGATTAGATGTCTAAGCCCATAACTATTATTGGTATGTACTCGACCCGAGAGTAGCATGGTCCATTTGGGTTGCATATCATCAGGACAATTTGTTAGGATTGACTTTTGACAAGAGGTTATATATGATTTATTAATATATTATAAGTTCTAATATATTAATATGAAATCATATGATTTAATTATTATTGATAAAAATTAGTTTGGAATTAATTTAGTGATCAAAAGAGACTAATTAAATCTGTGGGGACTAATTATGGTAATTGGTTATATTTATATGTGTTGGGCTTATGATCCATATTGGACTAAGTTTATGTATGGATGCATAAAGAGTTGGGCCACATGAACCATGGATCATAAAACCCATGGGTATGGATTTGGGTTATACCCATGACTCTTGGAATTCTACATATAAATATAAGCTTCATAACCTAAAAACGCTACTTCTAGTTCTTAGAGTTCATGGAGGTGGTTTTTGGTGCATGGAAATTCTCTCTCAAGAGTCACCTTTGTCCTAGGTGTGTTGTGATTCCATTTAAGGTGCAACACTTGGGGCACTAAGTTGTTAAAGGCCAAAGTCTTTCTAGAAACATCAACAACATCAATAGGTATGTCTAAAACTTGTTTTATTATACATATGTTATTTGCATGCTAGTTATAGGCTTAATGCTTTGGAAACACTATTACATGTATAATTAGAGAAAACATAGATCCAAGGCATTTAGGGTTGTATGTGCACTATAGGAAGTTGTAGTATACAAAAACCAACAATATTTTCATTAATTGTGGAATGTACAAAAAAACCTTCTATAATTGATTCACTTATCACTATCCATTTTGATGGATTGGTAGCCAAAATTTTGATGAGTTTTATACAAACAATCCTATGTGTACATGTAACCCTAGATTCAGATCTATGCTTTCACTATTATCCATACAACATTATTAACACAAAAAAACCTAGCATGCTTCTAGTATTTCAAAAATCATAAAGAAGAATGGAATACATACCTCTTGCTGTTATGTTGTAATAACAACTTGTATCTTGAATCTTCTTGTCTTTGAAAGCAAGTACCACAAGTGTAGTACCTCTAATGGCTCACAAACGCCAAGAGCAAATGGAGAGACAAGAGAGAGAGAGAGAGAGAGAGAGAGAAGGGGGAGGTATGAAATTCAGCTCTAGGAACCCTAGGTATCAAGTCACCGAATTTCTTATGCCAAGGGGTCCTTATATAGGTGTAGGAATTAGCGTTTAAGTCCTTATCCTTATCTGATTACTTAGCCACCAAGCAGCCCAAAGGATAACCTTAGAAATCTTATCGTGGAAGAATTCCAAGGCCTTATCCCCTTGAATTCATCCACCCTATCATATAGGGCATCCTTTTCCCTACTTTGCAACTATCACATAATTACAGTTCAGCCCCCCTAGTTTAATTAACTTCATTTGATCACAAAATTAATTCTTAATTAATTCATGACCAATGTTAATTAAACAAATATGATTTCTCTTTTAATATATTATTCGTATAATATATGAATAAACCATAACAACCTCTCTTTCTATTATTTCTCTAGTCAAGTTGCTTTGGTGAAGGCAACCCAAAAGGACCATGTACAATCGGGTCAAGTACTTACCAAATATGGTTACAAGCTTAGACACTAATCCAACAGTCTCCCACTTGGATAAGTCTTGTAGGTTAAGGTCTGAATGGAAAGCGATTGTGTCTACATTGAAAGCTCATGAACAATTCAAGAGCTACTCTCTAGCAAAGGTTGTGGGAATCCTAAGATCCCACAAAGATGAAGTGACGAAGGATATAAAGCTTGTCTCTAGCATAGGATCATTAGCCTTGGTTTCGAAAGGCAAAATGGTAGCTGAAGAAGATTCCGAATCCAACTTTTCGGAAAGTGAACTTACCAAGGAGGCATATGCTCTGATGGTATCTAATCCCAAAAAGTTCATTAAAAAGAATTTTGGTCGATTCAAGAACAGAAAGGAAGGGAAGCTTCAGTTCGGAAAAGTCTAGAGAAGAGAGCTTCAAGAACTCTCAAAATGATGAAGATAAGCAAAAGAAGAAGCTGCTGGGGGATTCAGGGTATGATTGCAATTACTTCCATGGCAAGAATCATTTTGCCAAAGAGTGTATGTAGAGAAGGATGAGTGATCTAAAGGGAAAGAGAAGATAATTAACAATGATGAAGAAGAAGAAGAAGAAGAAGAAGAAGTTCCTTTAGAAGGAGAAAAACTTATGAGAAAGAAACGAGAAAAGGAGCTTGATGATATTCTGATACTTCGCAAAGAATTAGAGGCAAAGGAAGCAAAAACTAGAGTTGCAAAACTTACTCTTGCAACACAGATATCACTGTTTCCTCCTTGGTCCTTAGAGAGAATTCAGAAGGAAGAAATCGATGATTCGAGCGTTCACTGGTTGTAACCTTCGGTATCTTTTGAACTAAACAATACCGCTGACTCTCAGCTCAAATTCCCACTCACTCCGAAAGCCTTCCTATTCCGAGGCTTTGCTCATATTGAGAAAGCACCACTTTAAGACTACGTTGTTAATAATATGATTTTCTCATTTTATCTCAAGCATGGACAACCTCAGTTCAAGATATGGAGCCTAAAGAATATGGTTATTGTGAATGTTTATGCTCTGTTTCCAACCGAACATTTTACAAATGTCAAATTTCAGGGTTTTTGAGGAGCAAGCCGCATTAAAGAAGACTTCACACTTGCTGATCTACCATGTATGAATCTGAATGAATCGATTTCCTTTTTTCTGATTTTGTCAAAAGATGAAGTGAAGTATGAGCCAATCATTTATCATCTGAAAAGAACACTGATTTTCTATATTCATGAAGTTGCAAAACTGGATGTGGAAATAACTTCAGTGTTGAAGAAAAGGCCAGTTGTGAAGCCTGAAGAAGAAACAATGGTCTTCCAAAAGAGGAGGTTCGGTAAGATTAAGAAAGCATATTGGTCTTCCAATTATGAAACCTGAAGAAGAAACGATGGTCTTCCAAATGATGGTCTTCCAAACGATGGTCTTCCAAAAGAGGAGGTTGGGTAAGATTAGACAAACATTTATACTCCACTGCTGCACTAAACAACTTCATGGGATTGACTATCTCATGTAAAGCAAACAATGATGAGGATCTGAAATGATTCAATGACATGATTAAGTGGTATCTTGTGATCACAAATACTCTTCCGAATTTGATGACCAAGCTGTTCAATGTTCAGAAGGTACAATAATGAAGAATCTCCTTTCTTTATTTAACACAAACGGGGGGATTGTTGGGTTATTATTGTGTTGTGTCAAATGTTTTGTATGTGAATAGTCTCATTTATAAGTGGTCGAGCCTGTCCATACGTAATTATGGTTTGCCAGGGTTAGCCTATTTAATATGCATACATGTATTGTTCTAGGGTTATGATTGTATTATCCCTACTTAGGTTTTACAAAAAAGTTCGTGTTGAACTCTTCTAAAGCTATTCAATCTAAACATTCAAAACTATTTGATCTTCATTGTTCGAGTTATTTTAATCACATCGTTTATAGAATGTATCGATCTAAGTTGTTATTGTTTCATTAATTCTTGTTAGGAATAATGACGAGATGACGAATGCAGAACCTGAAGAATAATCATGAATCAATCACCATAATATGCAAGTAATCAGACAAAGGTTTTCTGTATATTTATATGGATATGAACGTACAAAGAAAACAAACTTACATCAAAAGCTAACCTAATGATTATTTATAGGGAACATAAAATATTTACCAAAACTATAAAACCCTAAAAAGGCTTCCCAAAATAACCAAAAATGCCAAATCAGTTTCAATATCTAAAAATACTCAACAATCGCCCCCTAGATGTTGAAACTAATGAAGATCATGATTTCCAATCTTCTAGGCATTTCTCCCCCTAAATCATGAGACTCATCAGCACAGGGGGTCTTCAAAGAGAGAGAAACAAATATCATCTTCCAAATATGAAATCCCCCCTTTGTAACACCCCGACTCCCAGGTATAAGTTTTAAAGCATTATATGCATGTTTATGGACTTACTCGACAAGTTTGTTTCCCCCAACTTTTCGTGTAGAGATAGGGTAGCCCGCGTGGATTATTGGATCTAGTCGACGAGTCGGAGGACCCGGACTCGACGAGTAGGAGTTAGGAGATGAAACCCTTATTTTTAGGGTTTGCAACCAGTTTAAAGGACCTTAAGTCCTTACCTCCACTCCTTTATCACCTCTTGACGACCAGAAGAAACCCTAATCGCTATTAACCTTGTTCTTGAGTGATTGTAAGGCTTAAATAGTGATTTTGGTGCTTTTTGTGAAGAAGGTGTGACGTATAAGAAGTTTGGAGAAAAGAGGAGCTTGTGGATCTAAATCTACTTCATCTTGGCATCATTTTGAAGGTAAAAAGTCATTACCTTGGCTTATCTTTAATTAGATCTCTTCATGCTTCAGCTTAGTGGCATCTTTAGGATATTTGGGAGTCATTTCGGGTATTGGTGCAAGATCCGAAGTTGTAACTTCAGATCTAAACTCCCCTTGGTCCTTATAGCCATAAAGTTATGAGATTTGGCAAGCTTGGTCCCTTCCCTTTGAGTTAAACTTTCCCTTTGTCTAGTTTTGGCATTTAGGGCCATGCATGTACGTAAAGTTTGCAATTTTATGTGGAAACCATGTCCTAGTAGGTTGGATCTGCAATATGGAGCTTTAGGGTGGCTTCAAAACATCTGTATAAGAAATGGATTGCATGAACTTGACGAGTCGCTTAGCTAACTCGGCAAGTCGGATGAGGGTTGCCTGTGTCTGATTCTACATGAACTCGGTGAGTCAGTAAGAGGACTCGACGAGTCAGTTAGGTTTTCCTCGACATCTGGACACGCATGGACTTGACGAGTTGGTTGGAAACTTGGCGAGTCAATTAGGATTTTATGACTTCCTGAGTTCTTGAGGAGCTCAACGAGTTGCTAGCTGCACTCGACGAGTCGGGTCAACATGGAACTTTGACTTTGATTTTGACCAATGGTTGACCAATTGGACATTTGAGGGAATTTTGGTAATTTGGGAATTTATGGATTAGAATCATTGGTGGATATAGGTGTTGGACTTGGAGCTTCATTTGGTGAAGTTGGGCTTTATCATTTTGAGCTACTTGTAAGTTCAATTCTCCTCACTATACTAAGGGGTCTATGTCACACCCCCAAACCGGAATGGCGGAAACGTTCAGGGGCGAAGGACGTCATGTTTAGTATCAAAACACATGCATCATAGTAATCAAAGTAACAAACAGCCATTGCATAATTATGAAAGTGTTTACAAAGTATGTGATTCACATAAGATTGACTCCAAAAGTAAATAACAAAAAAAGACATGAAGCTACTAATACTCCATCTTCTGGATGCCAGTGTGCGTACCTGTCTACTAGTTTCCTGAGAATACAAGTTATTTTGAAAGAGTAGATCAACATTTAAGCTAGTGAGTTCATAAGTATTTAATTGATGAAAAGTCAGTTGAAAGTTCTTTTAGAAAGTTTGTCTGTTCCTCTAGAAAATCCTATATTTTCTGATATGATGAATGAAAGTAAAAATGACTCTACAATTCCTTCCATGAGTACTAAATGGATACAAGTCATATACAATTTAGAGTAAACAGACAATTGATTGTGTGAATCTGCCCTAAGCCCACAACCAAAAAAGGAACAGGGAATGAGGCGAAAGCCACACATCCTATTGTATGTTAGATATTCACTGTATATTACCCTAGCGTACTCATTCGGTACTTACGAAGTTAACTGTAATAGTTCTTTATATTTGATGAAGACATTCTTTAAGAAAATCATATATTTCCTTTAGTAAAAAATGGTAACCACAATAGTTCCTACTATAATCACTTAGTTTATACAAGCTATATATATATAATCTAATATTGAACGGACAATTAAATGGGTGAATCTTCCCTAAGCCCACAACCAAACAAGGAACATGAAGTAAGGCAGAAAACACATATCCAACTACCTATCGGATATTAATAATATATAACCCTGATGTATAAAATATGGTATTATAGGATTAACCACTAAATGTCCTTTAAGTTATACTGGTTTAAAAAATGAATTAAACCCTTTTACTAATAAGTTTCTAGTTTAGCCTACTAAATGTTCTATCTGAAAAGTATGGTTTTGTACTAGAAAACGGTATATTGAATTTGTATGCTATGACCTAACCCATCCCTGGTACTCCATATGATTACTTAGTGTATACGGAATATATATATATATATATATATATATATATATATATATATATATATATATATATATATATAGCTAAGAGCGAATAGATAGCAGACTGGGTGAATCTGCTCTAAGCCCACAACCAAACAAGGAACAGAAAATGAAGCGGAAAGCACACATTCTACTGTCTGCCGGACCCGCTTAATATGTATCCCCGATGAATCTACCGAGGAATCATAAAGTTAGCATTATAGGCCCCCTTCTAACTGAATGTACTAAGACTCGACTGTGCTGTTTGTCTTTTGTAATGATGTAAGTTTTCCCAAGTTTAAGACTATCTTTACTAGGAAATAGTTTGCATTACCTTTTATGTGAGAAGATCACTTTATGAATGTAATGGGAAAATGAAAGTGTACAGTAATGTTGTAATAAGTAACTACTGAAGCACTAACTATCTTAAAACCAGTTTGTTAATTAAGGTTAAAAGGTGAGGTGGTTATAACCATACTGATTGACACGTGTTTAACACGACGACCTACTTGCGCCGAAACTGATGTGACATTTGTCACCCGTAGACCTGCAAGTCCCACTGTAGCTAGAAGAAAGGTGTAGGGTATCAATCCCGTATAGATCTATACACAAACTCATGCTCTCCCTCCAGGAGACTCTGGTTACAAAATGCGACATAACAAGTATATTGCTAAGCCGTGAAGTAGTGGTTTCACATTAATCTTATCTTGTTCTTGTAAAAGGATGTATGTTTCTTTCTGTTCTTGTTATTGTATGTTCCTTTTTATTCGTGTTATTGTATCTTTTGAACCCCTAAACTATACCTATTATAGTTTACGAGTATGTTTGTTTTGAACTGTTTCTGATTTGTAGAAAAGACTCGATTATCTACTGAGTTGTGCTTGTACTTTAAAAAACATATTATAAAACAACAAATTTTCATAACTAAAAAGACTTTTTGAATTGATTTGATTACTTACAAAAGCATAAGAAATCTTTAAAATTGATGGTTGTCACAAGTAAATATTTACACAATATCACTTTGTTCAACTTGTATTCCCCCCATAAAAGCATTTAAAACATTTAAAAGATTGATTATAGGGGTATGAACTCACCTTATGTGGGTGATTCAATTAAAGATTCGCATAAGGATGAGAAGTTCCATGAATGAAGTCCCGAGGCACAAACGAGTCCTAAATGACATATATTGATGCATATATGTATATAAGTAGAGTTTAACACCACTAAGATTAAGGGAAACAACCTTAGGGACTAGGAAACATTTTAAATGAATTGTTACAATCACATGTGATTGATTAAAGGGGGTTCACGGCCACACTAGAGTTTATGGCCAAGAATGCTTGAAGTGTTTATGACCAAAGCTTGGCCTTCAGAAGGTTTACGGCCAAAAACATGACTTTATGAAGGGTTTACGGCCAAAGGAAGAGTTTAAAGCTGTAAACTCTTGACGACTATGCACTAATTGGTTGGTTCATGGCCAAGAATCAAGTGTTTTTTATGGATAACAAGATAATGGAAGCGATACTCACACTTTGGAGGCCTTTAGGGTGTTTGCAGCCCAAGAACAAGTAGGTGTTCTTGGTGTTCTTGGTGAAAATGATGATGATATGAAGATCTAACCCAAAAGAGTTGAATTCATGGATAAAGTCAAAGGGTTTCACAAGATCAAGAACGATATCAAGAAACAATGGAGGAATCACTTGCAGTATTAAAGAGAAATGGAAGTGTTCTTGATGATAGTTGAGAGAGAAATGAGTTTCAGCCTTCAAGATGTGAAGAATGATGAAGAAATGATGGAAATTGATACATAAAGGGAGGAGTTCATAGATGCCAAGAGTTTACGGCCGTAAACTCTAGTTTGCGGACGTAAACTCCTTGTGATGGAGTTTCCAGCTCTTTTGCAACCCAATGAACATAAGCTGACACACCCCTACATACAATGCTTAAGGGTACTAGGCTTAGAACACTCAAATGTACCCCTAAAAATGCTAAAAGATAGCAGAAACAAATCTGACATTTGTGTAACAACGTAATTTTTCAAAACCAATTTTTCATTTCTTAAAAACATGTTTTCATCCAAAACAAGTCATAAAGATCCAATGTATCATATCATAATATGTCACACCCCAAAACCAAGAACGGCAGAAACGTTCCAGGGTGGAGGACGTCATGTGCAGTATCACAACACAGTAAATGTAAATAAGCAAACAACATCATCCATTGCATTAAATATATAATTTTAATACAAGCGTGTTCTGTACAGTTTTAGACACCAAAAATATAATGTAAATCAAAATAATATGATGAGTCTTGAATGCGCTCCATCTTCTCAAAAGCTGGCATCGGTACCTGTCTACTGATGACCTGAGAATACAAGTTATTTTGAAAGAGTTTATCAGCATTAAGCTGGTGAGTTCATAAGTACTTTAGTGTCGATGTTTGTTATCAAAACGTTTGAACGTGTCTCAAGTATAAGTTTGTAAAATGTATGTAAGTGTTTGTAAAAGTTTGAATCTCTCAGAAAAACCTATATTTTCTGTTCAAGTAGCCTTCTACCAAGGCTTAACTGTTTTGTATGCTCGTTTGTTGTAAAAGTGTGTAATTTCCCAAGTTTAACTATCATTTAACAAATATAGTTTGTACATTAATGTTTAAGTGAGGTTATCACTAAAAATATGTAAAGGGTAAATCATTGTAGTACTGTAGTTTTGTATTATAGGAACTACTGCTGTACTAACTACCTTAAACCGGATTTATATTAAGGTATAATGTGATAATTGCACCATACTATCAACTGGTAACAACGACATACGAATGGTTGTAATAACGGAATGACGTTTGGCACCCGCAGACCTGCAGGTCCGGCAGTAGCTAGCAGCAAGGTGTAGGATAGTCAATCCAGTATAGATCTATACGCAAACTCACGCTCTCCCTCCAAGAGAATTCTGGCTAAAACTCGGGATATGACATTTAAGGCATGCTTCGATCCAGTGGATCACAAATTGTTAACTTATTCTTGTATATGTAATGTAATGTTTCTCGTTCTAGTATAGTTGCATATGTTCTCCTCCTAGTATAGTTGCATATGTTCTCTTCCTAGTATAGTTGTATATGTTCTCTTCCTAGTATAGTTGTATATGTTCTCTTCCTAGTAATGTAATGTATAGACTCATGAATGAACTGACTCATTGATCTAGAAGTTATAGTAGTATGATCCTGTGTTACCCCGATGGTAGCTTACTAATGATGTGTGTATAGTACGCATGAATATGGAAGTATTTTTATGTCTATATATGTATATTTGATATATAGTTAATATTGAAACGACCTTCGGATGGTCACCCGAAAATCCCACCAGACCACATCCAAATCGAGAAAAAGGAAATAGGGCGGATGGCCTTCCTAAGCCCTTTAAACATTACTTATATATCTATACATATATGGGCATGAAATTTATAAGAAGTAAAACAAAGTTTAAATAATAGCGTTTGATAAGTAAAAGAGTTTGTAAAACATTTTGAAGTAAAACAGTTTGATAAACAGTTTGAACAGTGATAAAATCATTGGTTTTCTAGTTATTAATCACATGTGATTAATGCAATCACATGTGATTGAAGCAATAACTATAAGTATTTAACTTGTATTCCCCCCATTAAGTATTTAAAACATTTAAAATCATTTCAAAGGTTAATTAAAGGGGTATGAACTCACTTGTGGTGAGTGGATTGGATTGTAGTGTCGGATACCGTGCTAGGTGGCAAACGGAGACTTGTTCACACGCACGAGCCTAGTTATAATATAATGAGCATATATATAACTAATTAGCCAAATAATAACTTAATAAAATAAGTTGGGACACTCAGGAACATGTAAACACTTTGCCTAAGTGTTATAGGTCCTAAGGGTTGCATCTAAGTGTTGTGGGACAAGGCTAAAGGGGTTTGAAGCTTCCAAGAACCTTCAACAAGTGTTTACCACCCAACAAACCCCACCCTTGGAGTTTACCAGTCGTAAACCCTTGAGTTTACGGCTGTGAACTCCACTCTTGGTGGTTTTGGGTGTTTTAAGGTGCTAAATGAATTCTAGAATAAGCCTAGCTTTGGTGGTTTAATCCTTTGGGTATTTTAGGGCCTTAGAATGCTCCTTTGAGGAGTTTATGGCCTAAAGACCATATCCCCTAGAGTTTACGGCCGTAAACTCCTATGGGGTGGGTGTTTTAATTCATTTAGGCCTCTTGCACACAAAGGATAATTTCTGGACTTTTGTTTAAGGCTAAAGGGGACTTTAGGCACACTTTGGTGCCTTTACTTGGAGTTTACGGCCCAAGAGTATTTCTTGGCGGTAAACTCCCTTTTAGGGATGATCTTGATGTGTTTTACTCCCCATTCAAGCTACAAATAATAGAGGGTTAAAGTCTAAAGCCTTAGGGGTAATTAGGACACACTTTAAGCCCTTGAAAATGGTGTTTACGGTCCAAGAAACTCTTGGGCCATAAACTCCAAAAGCTAAGTGTTCTTGATTGTGTTCTAGCCTTAAAAGATCATACATAATGTCCTTAACTAGCTACCTCAAAAGGAAATGGGACTAGATAGCTCTTAGGCTTCGTTTTGGAGTTTACTCGCCAAGAAGGTTCTTGGGCGGTAAACTCCCGGATCTTACATATTTGACATGTAAACAATGTTATTAAGCATATAACAAGCATTAAAACACATCTAGGAAAGTAGTCTCACGATTTGGGATGAAAACCCAAAGATCCGTGAGAGAGAAATTGGCTTTTCTCTAGTTGGAAATGTGAATAATGAATAATTTAGTTCAGAATTCTATTTATAGTCCTGAAATATTTTGGAAGAAAATATTTTATTTTGGAATTGGACTCTAACATTATGAAGTTTTGAAATGCTCAAGTTTCACAAACCCAGGAGCATCCACTCTCCTGATATCTCCTTAAACGTAAGCCCTAATGTACACAAACTTATTCGGAAAAGTCTGAAAATCACTGAAACTGGACTGACTTCTATTGAATAGATATTGTTCATACAAAAAGGAAATTTCGGGTTGTCACATCATCCCCCCGTTAGAAGGAATTTCGTCCCGAAATTAGAATTTAAGCAAATAAGAAGTTACAAACAATTAAGCGAAAAGATGAGGGTATTTCAGTTTCATCTGATCCTTGCGTTCCCAAGTGAATTCCGGTCCTCGCTTGGTGTTCCAGCGAACCTTCACGATAGGGATGCGGCTTTGCTTCGTCTGCTTGACCTCACGGTCCATGATCTCTACCGGTTCTTCCACGAAGTTGAGGCTCTCATTGATCTCGATCTCGTCGAGTGGGATTACAAGAGTCTCGTCGGATAGACACTTTTTCAAGTTGGATACGTGGAATGTAGAATGTACGTTACGAAGTGCGTCGGGTAGGTCGAGTTTGTAAGCTACAAAGCCGACTCTTGCAAGAATCTCGAAAGGCCCTATGTACCTCGGATTAAGCTTCCCACGCTTTCCGAAGCGTATTAAGCCCTTCCAGGGTGAGGCTTTGAGAAGGACTCGGTCTCCCACCTGGAATTCCAAAGGTTTTCTTCGTTTATCAGCATAGCTCTTTTGTTGGTCTCTAGAGGCTTTCAATTGTTCACGAATCTGAACGATTTTCTCTGTCGTTTCCCGAATGATCTCTGGACCGGTGAGAGTACTGTCGGAAGCTTGTCCTCTTGCTAATTGGGTATCACCCACCTCAGCCCAGCACAGAGGGGATCTGCACTTTTGGCCGTAGAGAGCTTCAAATGGAGCAGCCTTGATGCTCGTGTGATAACTGTTATTATAGGAAAACTCGACAAGGGGTAAATGAGTATCCCATGCCTTCCCAAAGTCAATCACGCAGGCTCGCAACATATCTTTCAGTGTTTGGATGGTCCTCTCACTCTGTCCGTCGGTCTGTGGATGGTAGGTTGTGCTCATGTCCAGCCTTGTTCCTCGGGAATGTTGTAGCAATTGCTAGAATCTTAAGGTGAACATACTGTCTCTATCGGAGATAATGGACATAGGTACACCATGAAGCCGTACGATTTCCCTAATGTATGTTCTTGTAAGTTTCTCCATCTTGTCAGTTTCTTTGATAGGAAGAAGTGTGCAGACTTGGTCAATCTATCTACGATGACCCATATGGTATCAAGTCCACCCGTTGTCTTGGGCAACTTGGTTATGAAATCCATAGTGATCTGCTCCCACTTCAATTCTGTAATCTCTGGTTGTTGCAGTAAACCAGAGGGCTTCTGGTACTCGACCTTAACCTTTGCGCAAGTAAGGCATTTACTTACGAAGGTAGCAATCTCTGCTTTCATATTAGGCCACCAGTATAGCTTTTAAGATCCAGATACATCTTATCTGAACCTGGGTGGACGGAATATCGAGTGTTGTGCGCCTCGGTCATGACCAAGTCTTGGAAACCACCGTGTTTCGGTGTCCAGATCCGGTTCATGAAATATAAGGCTCCGTCACCCTTGGCTTCTAAATTCTTGTCCATTCCTCTAAGGGATTCACTCGTCACATTTTCAGGTTTCATGGCTTCAAGTTGAGCTGCCTGAATTTGCTTAGACAAGTGTGAATGGATGGTTATTGACAATGACTTGACTTTGCGACCAAAATATTCCTTCCGACTTAGGGCGTCTGCTACTATGTTGGCTTTACCCGGATGATAACGAATATTGCATTCGTAGTCACTGAGTAGCTCGACCCACCATCGTTGTCTCATGTTGAGCTCCTTCTGATCGAAAATGTGTTGTAAACTCTTGTGGTCGGTAAAGATAGTGCTTTTCGTCCCGTACAAGTAAAGTCTCCAGATCTTCAGAGCAAACACCACTGCTCCTAGTTCAAGATCGTGGGTCGTGTAGTTAACCTCGTGTGTCTTCAACTGTCTCGAGGCATAGGCGATGACCTTACCTCGCTGCATCAGAACACACCCGAGCCCTTGATTCGATGCATCGCAATAAACTACGAAGTCTTCTATCCCTTCAGGGAGGGATAGTATTGGCGCGGTGCACAAGGCTCGTTTGAGCGTTTGGAACGCTCTTTCTTGTTTCTCTTCCCAGTCAAAGGCCACGCCTTTCTGGGTCAGGGTTGTAAGAGGTTTCGCTATTCGGGAGAAGTTATGTATAAATATGCGGTAGTAGCCAGCGAGACCTAGAAATTGACGAATTTTTGTAGGCGTCTTCGGTGCTGAACAGTTCTCAATGGCTTTAATTTTGGATGGGTCCACGTGGATTCCCTCTTCGCTTACCACGTGTCCTAAGAATTCGACTCTTCGGATCAAAAATTCACATTTCGAGAACTTCGCATAAAGTTTCTCCTTTCGTAATGTCCCTAGAACTTGTCGCAGGTGATCGCCATGTTCTTCCTTACTTCGGGAGTAGATCAGGATGTCGTCAATGAAAACAATGATGAACTGATCCAAGTAAGGTCGGCATACTCTATTCATCAGATCCATGAAGACTACATGCGCATTGGTCAATCAGAATGGCATCACCACGAACTCGTAATGTCCGTAACGAGTTCGGAAGGCTGTCTTCGGCACATCCTCCTCTAGCACTCGTAACTGGTGATATCCGGATCTCAGATCAATTTTGGAAAAATAGTTCGCCCCTTGTAGTTGGTCAAATAGATCGTCTATGCGAGGCAGAGGGTAACGATTTTTGACCGTCAGTTTGTTGAGTTCTCTGTAGTCAATACACATACGGAATGATCCGTCTTTCTTCTTAACGAACAAGACCGGTGCTCCCCAAGGTGAGAAACTTGGTCTTATAAGGCCCTTGCTGTGCAGTTCGTTAAATTGACTAGAGGGCTCCTGCATCTCAGCTGGTGCTAAGCGGTAGGGCGACTTGGCTACTGGGGTAGCTCCTGGGACTAAGTCGATTCTGAACTCGACCTGTCGTTGCGGAGGTAACCCAGGTAGTTCTTCTGGGAAAATGTCGGGGAAGTCGCTCACTACTGGGATGTTCTTTAGTTGTTTCGTTTCGAGGCTCGTGTCGACGACGTGAGCAAGGAATGCATGGCATTCCTTACACAGGTACTTCTGTGCTTGAATACTTGATATAATACGAAGACTTACACTGGGTTTGTCGCCGTAGACTATAAGATTTTCGTTATACGGGAGGTTTAGACGGACTGATTTCTTGTAGCACATGATGTCGGCATGACGAAGACTTAACCAATCCATGCCGATGATAACGTCGAAGCTTTTTATTGAGACTGGCATGAGGTCGATTAAGAATGAATGGTTATCTAGAGTTAGAGTACAACCTAAGTATATGTTATTCGTACTTTTAGTTTTCCCATTAGCCATTTCTATTGTGAATTGTTCCTTAAGTGTGTGTGGTTGTTGTTTAAGCATGCGAGCAAATTTATGGTTTACGAAGCTTCGCTCCGCTCCACTATCGAACAGAATGCATGCATAGGAGTTATCGAGGAGGAACGTACCAGTCACCACTGTCGGGTCAGCAACTGCTTCCCCGTGGCCTATAGCTAGTACCCTCCTTGCTCCTCCAGCATTCTTTGCTTTGGGGCAGTCCCTCTTAAAGTGGCCTGTTTCGCCACATCAATAGCAGGTCGGGCTCGCGCCAGAGCCAGGGACTTGGTTGATCGGTTGTGTCGGGAACTTACAGAAACGGACGGTGTGTCCTTTCCTGTTGCAGTTAGAGCACTGCATTTCACGGCAGGGGCCGATGTGGTGGAAGTTGCATTTGTTGCACTTAGGCAAACTTCCAGCATACTGCTTCCCCGGAGCAGTAGCAGCAGTAGGGGTTATCGCGGCATGCACTGCCACAATTTGCTGCTTTTTGGCAGCTTGTTGTTTCTTCTTTTCATCCCAAAACTTCCGCTTGGTGTCAGCGAGTTTGGAGGGTTCCGGGATGGCTAGGGTTGTTGTGGTTGCAGGGGTTTTGACTCCATGGTCAATGAGTCGTTGTGCCAATTGCTTGGCACTGTCGAAGGTAGCGGGGTTTGATGCTAGGACATTCCCCTGATACGGAGGCACTAGCCCCCATATGTACTTCTCGATCTTTTTCCCTTCAGTGGGAACCATATTGGGGCAGAGAGCCACCAGTTCGCTGAATCGGGCAATATAAGCGACCACGTTGGTGCCCTTCATAGTCAGGTTCCAAAGTTCCTGCTCCAATTTCTGTACTTCGCCCCTCGGGCAGTATTCCTCCATCATGAGGTCTTTCATCATTTCCCAGCCTATGTCGTTGGCTACGACAAGGGTTAGAGCTTTCATGTAGTTGTTCCACCACGTCAGGGCCTTTCCCTCAAAGGTGCATGCGGCATATTTGACTTTGCTCGCAGCAGGGCATGAACAAATTAGGAAGACTGATTCAATCTTCTCGAACCATTGCAAGAGAGCAATGACTCCGCCGGTGCCATAGAAAGGCTTCGGCTTGCAATTGGTGAAATCCTTGTAGGAGCACTCTCTCGAGCGCACAGGGGTTTCAACCGGGGTTGACTCTACAGGGGTTCCACCTCTGCTGGCATCAGATGAGTGATACTGAGCCATGGCAGTTGCCACTGTTGCAGCTACGGCAGCATTCAGGGCTGCAGTATCGATGACCGGAGGCAGAGGAGGCGGTGGAGGTGTAGGGTTATTCCTAGGAGATTTGCGAGGAGGCATCTTTCAGCTATAAGTTTATAAAGATAAGAAAAATGGTAAGAATCAATTTGTAAGCAACGTGAGAGTGACACATGGACTAACTAACCATAGCCCAACAGTTGAATGAGCGTTTGAAATCACAATAAGGAATGTTAGTAGGAAAAACACAAGTGTACAGATTTTTCCCACATATTAGATAGATTTCAATAATACTGGTATTATTGATGTAATAAGTTCAGGGAAAATCGACCTAACAGTAGGTCTTACATCATACCATACAGATAAGTTTGACAGTTCTTAGATTCCTAATTAGAGTATTGAAAGTTAGGAATATTTTACAGACAAGTGCTACTTAGAGCACAGATGTTAAAGGCTATTCCTTAACCAAAAGACAGAGATGTACTAGACATCATCTAACGGCGATGGGAATTCCTCGGGCGAGCCCTGAGGTCTGACACTTGACGAAACACCTCTTGAAGGTGTCGATCATGAGCCCTCTGACGAGCTCGAAGTTCCAAGACTTCAGCTCGGGAGGCAACCAGCTGTTGCTGCGGGGTTTCATTGGTTCTCCGGGTCCGTTCCATGTCTTCTTCAAGACGGCGGATGCGGACTGTGTTGACACCTGAGTTGGCATCAATCTCCATGACCCGGTCGATGGCTGCTCGACCTTGCTCAACATTACGAGCTATCTTGCGGATAATGACAGGCAGAGCTCGGTCAGCAGAGCCACCTTCACTGATGTTGTAAAAGCTTCGGTCCCCAAAGTATGGTAAGGGTTGACCCTGTTCATCACTCCAGCGATTCAATTTGGTTGCCCACAAGGGAGTAGGACCTGCAAAAGTTGGTCGGGGGTTGTTGTTCGGGGCTTGACCTACTAGCGGTAGGTTGTTGACTTCAGGCTCGGAGTCAGATCCATCAGAAAAGCCTTCTGCGAGGTGATCATCCAAAGGGATTGGATGCTCATCTTCGGGCTCTTCATCGATCCACCCGGCATCATTTGGAAAGTACGGGTCGCCGTGATGGAATCCAGCCATTTAAATCTACGCGAGAAGAGAGGTATAAGAATATAGTATACATGTAACTAATAGTACAAAATACACCTATAGTATTTTAAGTTTAAGTTCTACTGATCTTCTTGTGGTATTGTTGGTAAGTTTTTAGACTTGTTAACACATCACAACCATTCTAAGGCATATGCTAATCACTCCTCGGACCAGCATAGTTGATCAGGCTATGCCATTCCCAGGACTGACCATACATCCCCGAGCTAACTTGTGATATTTAACAATCGTAATACTTTTGTTCTTGTCATTGTGACACTGATTTTAGTATGAATGCAGACTAGTATACTTAATTAAATATTTTAATATTTAAAGTATAGACTCTTGGTCAGAGTGCTTTAATCCCTAATGGGTTTATAGTTTAGTATATCTTTTATGGGTTGATATACTTGATTCACTATATACCCGGCTCTGATACCAATCTGTCACACCCCAAAACCAAGAACGGCGGAAACATTCTGGGGCGGACGACGTCATGTACAGTATCACAACACAGTAAATGTAAATAAGCAAACAACATCATCCATTGCATTAAATATATAATTTTAATACAAGCGTGTTCTGTACAGTTTTAGACACCAAAAATATAATGTAAATCAAAATAATATGATGAGTCTTGAATGCGCTCCATCTTCTCAAAAGCTGGCATCGGTACCTGTCTACTGATGACCTGAGAATACAAGTTACTTTGAAAGAGTTTATCAGCATTAAGCTGGTGAGTTCATAAGTATTTTAGTGTCGATGTTTGTTATCAAAACGTTTGAACGTGTCTCAAGTATAAGTTTGTACAATGTATGTAAGTGTTTGTAAAAGTTTGAATCTCTCAGAAAAACCTATATTTTCTATTAAAGTAGCCTTCTACCAAGGCTTAACTGTTTTGTATGCTCGTTTGTTGTAAAAGTGTGTAATTTCCCAAGTTTAACTATCATTTAACAAATATAGTTTGTACATTAATGTTTAAGTGAGGTTATCACTAAAAATAAGTAAAGGGTAAATCATTGTAGTACTGTAGTTTTGTATTATAGGAACTACTGCTGTACTAACTACCTTAAACCGGATTTATATTAAGGTATAATGTGATAATTGCACCATACTATCGACTGCTAACAATGACATACGAATGGTTGTAATAACGGAATGACGTTTGGCACCCGCAGACCTGCAGGTCTGGCTGTAGCTAGCAGCATGGTGTAGGATAGTCAATCCAGTATAGATCTATACGTAAACTCACGCTCTCCCTCCAAGAGAATTTTGGCTACAACTCGGGACATGACATTTAAGGCATGCTCCGATCCAGTGGATCACAATTGTTAACTTATTCTTGTATATGTAGTGTAATGTTTCTCGTTCTAGTATAGTTGTATATGTTCTCCTCCTAGTATAGTTGCATATGTTCTCTTCCTAGTATAGTTGTATATGTTCTCTTTCTAGTATAGTTGTATATGTTCTCTTCCTAGTATAGTTGTATATGTTCTCTTCCTAGTAATGTAATGTATAGACTCATGAATGAACTGACTCATTGATCTAGAAGTTATAGTAGTATGATCCTGTGTTACCCCGATGGTAGCTTACTAATGATGTGTGTATAGTACGCATGAATATGGAAGTACTTTTATGTCTATATATGTACATTTGATATGTAGTTAATATTGAAATGACCTTCGGATGGTCACCCGAAATCCCACCAGACCACATCCAAATCGAGAAAAAGGAAATAGGGCGGATGGCCTTCCTAAGCCCTTTAAACATTACTTATATATCTATACATATATGGGCATGCAATTTATAAGAAGTAAAACAAAGTTTAAATAATAGCATTTGATAAGTAAAAGAGTTTGTAAAACATTTTGAAGTAAAACAGTTTGATAAATACTTTGAACAGTGATAAAATCATTGGTTTCCTAGCTATTAATCACATGTGATTAATGCAATCACATGTGATTGAAGCAATAACTATAAGTATTGAACTTGTATTCCCCCATAAAGTATTTAAAACATTTAAAATCATTTCAAAGGTTAATTAAAGGGGTATGAACTCACTTGGGGTGAGTGGATTGGATTGTAGTGTCGGATACCGTGCTAGGTGGCAAACGGAGACTTGTTCACACGCACGAGCCTAGTTATCATATAATGAGCATATATATAACTAATTAGCCAAATAATAACTTAATAAAATAAGTTGGGACACTCAGGAACATGTAAACACTTTGCCTAAGTGTTATAGGTCCTAAGGGTTGCATCTAAGTGTTATGGGACAAGGCTAAAGGGGTTTGAAGCTTCCAAGAACCTTGAATATGTGTTTACCACCCAACAAACCCCACCCTTGGAGTTTACGGTCATAAAACCTTGAGTTTACGGTCATAAACCCTCTGAGTTTACGGCCGTGAACTCCACTCTTGGTGGTTTTGGGTGTTTTAAGGTGCTAAATGAATTCTAGAATAAGCCTAGCTTTGGTGGTTTATTCCTTTGGGTATTTTAGGGCCTTAGAATGCTCCTTTGAGGATTTTACAACCTAAAGACCATATCCCCTAGAGTTTACGGCCGTAAACTCCTATGGGGTGGGTGTTTTAATTCATTTAGGCCTCTTGCACATAAAGGATAATTTCTAGACTTTTGTTTAAGGCTAAAGGGGACTTTAGGCACACTTTGGTGCCTTTACTTGGAGTTTACGACCCAAGAGTATTTCTTGGCCGTAAACTCCCTTTTAGGGATGATGTTGATGTGTTTTACTCCCCATTCAATCTACAAATAATAGAGGGTTAAAGTCTAAAGCCTTAGGGGTAATTAGGACACACTTTAAGCCCTTGAAAATGGTGTTTACGGTCCAAGAAACTCTTGGGCCGTAAACTCCAAAAGCTAAGTGTTCTTGATTGTGTTCTAGCCTTAAAAGATCATACATAATGTCCTTAACTAGCTACCTAACAAGGAAATGGGACTAGATAGCTCTTAGGCTTCGTTTTGGAGTTTACTCCCCAAGAACATTCTTGGGCTGTAAACTCCCGGATCTTACATATTTGACATGTAAACAATGTTATTAAGCATATAACAAGCATTAAAACACATCTAGGAAAGTAGACTCACGATTTGGGATGAAAACCCGAAGATCCGTGAGAGAGAAATTGGCTTTTCTCTAGTTGGAAATATGAATAATGAATAATTTAGTTCAGAATTCTATTTATAGTCCTGAAATATTTTGGCAGAAAATATTTTATTCTGGAATTGGACTCTAACATTACGAAGTTTTGAAATGCTCAAGTTTCACAAACCCAGGAGCATCCACTCTCCTGATATCTCCTTAAACGTAAGCCCTAATGTACACAAACTTATTCGGAAAAGTCTGAAAATCACTGAAACTGGATTGGCTTCTATTGAATAGATATTGTTCGTACAAAAAGGAAATTTCGGGTTGTCACATAATACAATCATATAAATCCCAAGATCATAAATCCTCCGTCGGTGTGTATAGATCACGCTGACGCCTTCCCACGATCCTCGCTAGTACCTGAAACACATAACACAACTACTGTAAGCGTAAATGCTTAGTGAGTTCCCCAAAATACTACTTACACACATACGCCTTTCCAGGCCATGACCTTCCGGTCCATGTGTCTCAGGGGACTTCCGTCCCAACCTGGTAAACCTTCCGGTCTTACCCGCGTCAACCTTCTGGTCCACATCACAATGCCTTCGGGCCCATAACATAAATGCCTTCCGGCCCATAACATAATGCCTTCCGGCCCACATCAAGCATAGCATACATAACACATATAAACAGCTAACTTAATCACATATAATGCATACAACTCATAACATACCCGACCTTCCGGTAACACATAGGTGCCTTTCCAGGTACAATATAGTGAGAAGACACACCTCGCATGAAATCTAGAATCTCACGTGCTCGCTATCTCCGAATCTCGAAACGAAGACCCAACCCCTCCTAATCATAACGAAATGTCATTCTAATTAATATAGACTTTCAAGACTAGGCTACACCCTTATCATTATCCCACAGAGGGGTAAAAGACCATTTTACCCTTCCTTGACTCATGTTGACCAAACCCTAAAAGTCAACGAAAGTCAACTGACCACAGTACGCGGGGCGTACCAGCTTCTGTACGCGGGGAGTACATCGATCAGTCCCAATCGGGGGTCGCATCCCCTTATGCTGGGCGTACTGGGAGTTACGCCCAGCGTAAATCCCAGATTCAACCATACCATATTTTTTTTGTCTTAAATGGTTAAGACACTCTTTCAACTTCTAGATCTGGCTCTCATTAAGCCACCTAATCCATAAAGTCGGAACCTTTAAGCCTTGGCATGGCTGTAAAGGCTCCTACACTCTCTAATACCTTCCTTTTCAACTCCAAAGATCTAGATCTCATGCATGGCTAAATATATATGTCCAAGATCACATTTTTATGAACCTACAACTCAAATGGACCTAGAATATGGTAGATCTAAGCCAATGGAGACTACTTGCTCATAAAGTCTCCATCTTTGGAACCAAAACCCTAGAAATTGGTCCATGAAGCATACCATAAGAACTACAAGGCAAGATCTGAACTTTTTACCTTAGGAAGAAGCTCCAACCTTTGCTTCTCACGGATCTACACTTGCACACCAACTTCTACCCTCCACAATGGACTCCTCTTTCCTTTTGCTACCTTGAAATGACACCTCAAAGCTTAGAACACTCACAAACAAGCTATGAACGAAGGAACAACTCTCTTAGGGTTTCATTCTGAAGGATGGTGGCTGAGGAACCAAGCCATCTCATTCCTTTTATAGCCAACATCTCAAATTTGGGTTTTGGGTCTGGACCGGTTACGCCCAGCGTAACCTTAGGTACGCCCAGCGTACCCGGGTGACAACGCGTTCAATTTAAGCGCGCGAGTACGCGCAGCATACTCTTTGTACACCCAACGTACTCGCCCCAACACAAAAGGGCCAACATGACATATATGAAAAGATGAAGGGATAAATGGTTATACCTGAGTTTCGGGCTGTTACAATTCTTCCCCACTAGAACCAGACTTCGTCCCCGATGTCTCATACTGAAAACAGTCCCGGATACTGCTCCCGCATCACCGACTTGGACTCCCATGTCAGCTCGGACCCCTTCCGATGCTGCCACTGCACTTCCACCAAAGGCACTTCCTTGTTCCTCAGAACCTTAACATTTCGATCCCTAATTGCCACCGGTCTCTCAATATAGTTCAGGCCCGCATCCACCTGAATATCCTCTAATTGTACCACTGCCGACTCGTCGGCAATACACTTCCTCAACTGCGACATGTGGAAGGTGTCGTGAATCTGACTCAGCTCCGCAGGTAGATCCAAACGGTAGGCTACCCTGACTACTCTCACAATTACCCTGAAAGGTCCAATGTATCGAGGTCCCAACTTGCCCCTCTTCCTGAATCGAATCACTCCTTTCCAAGGAGAGACTTTTAAGAGTACCAGGTCACCAACCTGAAACTCGAGCTCGGACCGACGCCTGTCCGCGTAGCTCTTCTGGCGACTCTGAGCGGTCAACAATCTCTACCTGACCTACTGTATCTGCTCTGTCGTCTCAAGCACAATCTCCGTACTACCCATTACCCGATGCCCCACCTCTCCCCAACAGATGGGGGTCTGACACCTCCTCCCATACAACAGCTCAAAGGGTGGCATACCAATGCTCGAATGATGGCTGTTGTTGTACGAAAACTCTGCCAAGGGTAAATACGTGTCCCAACTCCCTCCGAAATCCAAAATATATGCTCGGAGCATATCCTCGAGCATCTGAATCGTCCGCTCACTCTGCCCGGCCGTCTGTGGGTGGTATGCGGTACTGAAATGCAGCCTCTTACCCAACTCCTCGTGAAACTTCTTCCAAAATATGGAAGTAAATCGCACGTCTCGATCTGAAACAATCGACATCGGAACTCCATGCCGCAATACCACCTCCCTCACATACAACTCTGCCAACCTCTCAGCAGAAGAGCTCTCACTGGCAGCAAGAAAATGAGCGCTCTTTGTCAACCTATCCACAATCACCCAAATTGCATCAACTCATCTCGCTGTCCTTGGCAATTTGGTGATAAAGTCCATGGTAATCTGTTTCCACTTCCACTCAGGAATCTCCAGCGGCTGCAGCTTACCATGCGGACGCTGGTGCTCGGCCATAACCTGGCGACAGGTTACGCACCTCTCGACAAACCATGCAACATCCCTCTTCATACAGGGCCACCAATACTCCTTCTTTAAGTCCAAATACATCTTAGTGGCCCCGGGATGGATCGAGAACTTCGATCGATGTGCCTCCTCCATCAAAATGGTACGCATCCCGCCCACAAACGGTACCCAAATCTGACCCTGAAATGTCATAAGTCCCCGACTATCAGTAATGAACTCCGACACCTGCCCAACAACCCGCTCTTGCTTTCGGTTCTCTGCACTCGCAACCTCAACCTGGGCCCCTCGGATGGTGTCCAATACCGGAGTCATCACCGTCAGCCTTATACAAATGTCTCGGATCGGGGCGCTCTCCAACCTACGGCTCAAAGCATCGGCTACGACATTAGCCTTGCCTGGGTGGTACAGGATCTCGCAATCATAATCCTTCACCACATCCAACCATCTCCTCTGGCGCATATTCAAGTTTGGCTGATCCATCAAGTACTTCAGACTCTTGTGGTCCGTGTATATGGTACACCGAACCCCATATAGATAATGCCGCTAGATCTTGAGGGCAAACACCACAACCCCAAACTCCAGATCGTGGGTGGGATATCTCGACTCATGAGGCTTCAGCTGCCTCGATGCATACGCTATAATGTGCCCCCTCTGCATAATCACTGCCCCTAACCCAGATATGGATGCATCACAATATACCACAAAATCCTCCATCCCTTCCGGGAGTGCGAGCACCGGGGCCTTGCACAACTTCTGACGAAGGGTCTCAAATGAGGACTGCTGCTCCGGACCCCAAGAAAATGCAACACCCTTCCGCGTCATCTTGGTAAGTGGCACGGTGATCTTGGAGAAATCCCTAATAAACCTCCGATAATAGCCGGCCAATCCCAAAAAGCTCCTGATCTCAGTGGGTGATCTCGGCACCTCCCATCTCATCACTGCCTCAATCTTGGCCGAATTGACCAATATCTCTTTCTGGTTAACAAGGTGTCCTAGGAACTGGACCTCTCGTAACCAGAACTCACACTTGGAGAATTTGGCATACAGCCTCTCCGACCTCAGAACTCCAAGGATCTCCCTCAAATTCTCCTCATGCTGCTTTCTAGACCTCGAATATACCAAAATATCATCAATGAATACGATCACCGACCGATCCATCATCGGCCTGCACACCCTATTCATGAGATCCATGAACGCAGCTGGAGCATTGGTGAGCCCAAAAGGCATCACCACAAACTCGTAATGTCCACAACGAGTTCTGAATGCAGTCTTCTGGATATCTTCATCCCAAACCCTCATCTGATGATAACCCGACCTCAATTCTATCTTGGAGAACCAAGATGCCCCCTGCAACTGATCGAACAGATCATCGATCCTAGGTAACGGATACCGGTTCTTGACCGTCAACTTGTTCAACTCCCGGTAATCGATACACATCCGGTGTGAACCATCTTTCTTCTTGACAAAAAGGATCGGTGCTCCCCAAGGTGCTGACTAAAAGCCAGAGATACATAAGACCGACTCGCACCCGAGTCAAATAATACCAAGGCAGGTACAGAATTCACAAGAAAAGTATCCACACATATCATAAAATAAGCACAACATCTCAACATAAAAATAAATACACGAAAGAATACATACCAACCACGACATCGGACGCCGCGCGGACCTCCTCTGCAGTTAACTGAAAAGCTCTACCACGACCCTTCGGAGCCTCGGCCTTCGCCGGTCGAGCCTCAGTAATCCTAGCAGCCGGCGCAGATCCCTGCGCTGATCCCTAGTCTAGCTGAGGGCACTCGGCCTTCCGATGGTCGGCTTGTTTGCAATGGAAGCAAACCATAAATCTCTTGGGGCAATCCCTGGCGATATGCCCCTCCTTGCCACATTTGTAGCAAGCACTCGATCGACATGCCCCTTCATGACCCTTTCCGCACTTTCCGCAAGTGCGGCCGTTCTGGCCCCTGGTCCTCGAATCAGCGGACTTGGTCTGCTTGGCTGCCGGCTAAAACTGAGCCGGCCGCCGATCCATCCTTTGAGACTCGGCCTCCTCCCTGGCCTAAGTCTCCATCTCAATCTCCCTTTTCCTGGCATTTGCCTGGAGCTCAGCAAATGTCGGGTACGTTGAGTTCGACACGAACTCCCGGATGTCCCTCCTCAGAATACCCAGATACCGGCTCATCCGAGCCTGCTCAGTAGCCACCTGCTCAGGGCAGAACATCGCCCTCTCATGAAACTTCCGGGTGACCACAGTAACCGAATCATTACCCTGCTTGAGGGTCAAGAACTCCTGAACCAGCCGTTCCGTCTCCACCGCGGGAACATACTCGTCTCTGAACATGGTGGTGAACCTCTCCCAGGTCACCGCTGAAATCTCTACAAGAGTGATGTTCTCCGTTACGAACTTCCACCAATCCTTCGCTCCCAAGCAGAGCTGGTTCAAAGCGAACCGTACCCTCAGATGCTCCGGACATGCACAAGTATAGAAGCATCCCTCAATGTCAGCAATCCATCTCATCGCAGCGATCGGATCCTGCGTCCCATCAAACTCGGGTGGCTTCGTGTTGCTGAACTCTCGGAACAGCAACGAGTCACCTCCCTGAGGCCTGGCAGCAGCCACAGCTGCCGTAGCTGCAGCGGCTACG
This sequence comes from Lactuca serriola, assembly GCF_051521515.1. Taxonomy (NCBI): domain Eukaryota; kingdom Viridiplantae; phylum Streptophyta; class Magnoliopsida; order Asterales; family Asteraceae; genus Lactuca; species Lactuca serriola. The sequence goes on from NC_136411.1 coordinate 79,132,759, forward strand.
GCCTCAGTCACCGCGGTGTACCGCTCATCAAAAGTCTCCAATAGCATGGTCTTGATAGACCCAAACATTTCCGGAATCTCGGCCTGGATTGCCCCAGCCACCTCATTGTGGACCATCTGACGAATCTCCTCGTCACTCACACCGTTCGTCTCAGGTCTGTGGCGTGTCCCAGCCATGATGCCTCTGAAATACAACATAAAAATATCAAAGACCCAATCGAGCATACTCGCACTCGATAACGCAACCCTACTCGACCTCCGATACCCAAAGGATTCTTACTTGGACTGCCCACTGATCCGGTGTCTTCAATAGCATGGGCCCTATACTACTGACTACACCGCATCAGCATTCACCCCAAGCTCTCCTCCTTGGACCCCGGATCACGAGTACTCTATTCTTGCTATGCACCGGCTACCTACTCGCTCTCAAGCATCTCCCATAGTAGTAGATTTCCCCTAGACTAAGTCATCACAAATCAGGCCGCTCTAGTCCTAATATGAATACCTAGTCTGCTCTAGCATGCATAACATATCGTAACATATCTCATAACACATATTGTAAGGGTATTTTTGGGATCTTATCGTTCGGGCGCTGGCTGACTGTACACACTGCTTCATCCTTGGTTATCACAAAATCCCTTATAAAATTTTATGCTTTTATTTTTTTTGAAAAATTTTCTCAAATCCTCGGTTTGAGTTTAGTTACGCCCGAAGGTGCACCCGAATCCCTCAAACCAAGGCTCTGATACCAACTTGTAACAACATAATTTTTCAAAACCAATTTTCCATTTCTTAAAAACATGTTTTCATCCAAAACAAGTCATAAAGATCCAATGTATCATATCATAATACAATCATATAAATCCCAAGATCATAAATCCTCCATCAGTGTGTACAGATCACGCCGGCACCTTCCCACGGTCCTCGCCAGTACCTGAAACACATAACACAACAACTATGGAAACCCTCAGAGGTCGACTCATCACCTCTCGATCAATACCGAGGTGCTGACTAAAAGCCAGAGATACATAAGATCGACTCGCACCCGAGTAAAATAATACCAAGGCAGGTACAGAATTCACAAGAAAAGTACCCACACATATCATAAAATAAGCACAACATCTCAGCATAAAAATAAATACACGAAAGAATACATACCAGCCATGACATCGGGCGCCGCGCGGACCTCCTCCGCAGTCAACTGAAAAGCTCTACCACGAGCCTTCAGAGCCTCGGCCTTCGCCGGTCGAGCCTCAGTAATCCTAGCAGCCGGCGCAGATCCCTGCGCTGATCCCTGGTGTAGCTGAGGGCACTCGGCCTTCCGATGGCCGGTTTGTTTGCAATGGAAGCAAACCATAAATCCCTTGGGGCAATCCCTGGCGATATGCCCCTCCTTGCCACATTTGTATCAAGCACTCGATCGACAGGCCCCCTCATGACCCTTGCCGCACTTTCCGCAAGTGCGGCCCTTCTGGCCTCTAGTCCTCGAATCAGCGGACTTTCCGCAAGTGCGGCCCTTCTAGCCTCTAGTACACGCAGCGTATTCTTTGTACGCCCAGCGTACTCGCCCAACACAAAAGGGCCAACATGACATATATGAAAAGATGAAGGGCTAAATGGTTATACCTGAGTTCCGGGCTGTTACAATTTGATTGGATTGATTAGCTTTACCAGATAGAAATTTTGGGTTGTCACAGTCTAAGGCACCAAGGTTGACCCATTAGATTTGATATCCTAGTAGTTGTTGATATGTCAGGTATGATTTAGTATTACATGCTAGTTGTTATGATAGTCTGAGAGTGGTTATGCATGCTAGTTGTTGTAATAGCTTAGTAGAGCTATAGGACTACCTGTGATATGGCCTGATTATCTGTATGCATAGTTAGTATTATATGTCGACATTTTATGTGGGTAGGGTTGAGGTTGCACTGCTCTGTGTTGTTACCAACAAACCCTAGAGTACGCCAGATATGAGTTGAGGGCCAGGGGGAGCATGCCAGACTCATACTGAGGACTCCTAAGCATTCCAGATCCGAGTTGAGGGCCAGTAGAGCATCACAGACTCGTATTGAGGGCTAGTCATTTAGTTACAGTCCAAGGAATGAGGGAGAAAGCCAGATATGAGCTGTGGGCATGTAGGGCAACCCAAACTCATACTGTGGGCTCAGGGGTAATCCGGTCTGTAGAGATGTGGACCCATTACATGTTGTTATTATGTGTGCTATCTGTTATGTATCTATATTTTGGGGGAACTCAGTAAGCTTCGGTCTTACGGTTTCAGTTTTGGTTTCATGTACATCAGATGATCGCCGGAAGGCGAAGGTGGGATCGTACAAATCCTCACATCTTCTGAGTTTGATTTCTGGGATACTCTGACATGAAAATGTTTTGAAAACACTTTGTAATAATTAATGGTTTTTAATTGGTTGAAAAGTTTTAAATTAGATCAAATTTTATAGATGTTATAACAGGTATCAGAGCCTTGGTTTTAGTGAAGTGGAGGAACACTTGTGTGAATCCAGACTCAAATCAAGGAAAATATTTTCAAAATGATTTTCATATGGGTTTCAAAATAATTAAAAGAGGATGCAGAGCGTACGATCAGCCGGAGCCAATAAGTAGACCCCAAAATACCATGCAGTTATTTGATTTTGTAATATGTTAGAACAACATGCTAGTACTAGGCTATGGATCTTCAAGAATTGCATAATAGAATTGCCTGATTGTATGATGTCTGATAGCCTAGGGTTTTCTTATATGAAATTGACATTATTACTGTAGTTGCTTAGTGTATGCATCACGACCGTACATAATTAACATCTTATAGCCTAAGAATGTTTTGTTTGGCCTTATTTCCTGTTCTTGTTTGAGGAAGGGCATAAGGTAGGATCAGGTATTCGAAAGTCTATAGGGTCCAACGTTATCTATGGCTAGCATACACGACTGCTGCAGGGTTGGTGGAAGTTTCATGGTTGAGCTGTGCGAGGTCAGTAGACCAGTCATGAGATAGTTAACTTTCATTTAAGAGTAAGGATTGAGCGATCACCATGCATATGTATATGGTTAGGGTGTTGTGATGATACTTGAGACAACTATGTGTATGTGTGGAAGGTAGTATGGGCCCGTACTACTAAAAGCACAGGACCCATACGCATAGCAAGGAAGTCACAACCCCTATGGTTTAGTTGCGAGTTGGTTCCCTGTTATTGTGCGAATTCTCTGATATCTTCCTGGTGTATTTTCAGTATGGTAGTTACGAGGCCTTTTGTGACTGGATCCAGATTGCGATCAGGGCAGGGCGGTCAGGATGCCCCTACAGCACCTAAGACTATCGGCCAGGGTGGGCCAATGTTGACAGAGGATATTGTCAGGGTGATCTTCCGCGAGGAGGTGGTCGAGATTGTTCGGGGTCAGATTCCGAAGATGTTTGGCTTTATTAAGACCGCCATGATGGAGTATTTTGATGACAAATATGTAGCCCTAGCTGACACGGTTGTCGCAGCAGCTACAACAGCTGTAACAGCGGCAGGGGGAGGAGCCAGTCGGGGCATTCAGTACCGGGACTTCGATAACACAAATCCCCCGAATTTCAATGGGACTTAGGATCCGATCAAAGCCATGAGGTGGATGTTTGATGTGGATGGATGTTTCTTCACGTACTCATGTCCTGCTGACCAGAAGGTCAGATGTGCCCTGAACTTGTTGAGGTCCAGGGCAAAGGACTGGTGGAGGTTGATGATTGGGTCGTATAGTGATGATCAGAGAGCTGCAGTTACTTGGGAGCAGTTCAACGATATGTTCCACACTTGCTACATTCCACAGGTCAAGCGCGAGCGACTGTCACATGAGTTTTTGGATCTGAGACAGGGTACGGAGTCGGTGACGGAGATCACTCGCATGTTCACTAAGAGGGCGATGTTTTGCCCGAAGTTTGCTTCTGAGTAGGCTCAGGTGACACGTTATCTGAGCATGCTCAAGACCGAGGGCTCAGGGACACGCCTTCCAGCTTACGGAAGAGGAGGCCAGGGTAGCACCAGATGTGGTTTCTAGTATGTTTCTATCCCTTATCTTACTGATTATATCAGTTTTATGCTTATATGTTTGTACCTATGATTAGGTACGTTTTTAGTGAACTCCTTACCTGCTTAGTATTATTTGACTCGGGGCGAGTCGGTCGTTTGTCTCTTAGTCATTATGTAGAGAGTTCGAGTTGCCAGTAGGAGAGCTAGAGTGTCTGTTACGAGTCTCTATCGCCAACGAACACAGGGTTTCCGCTTCTTCGGTCTATCGGGGTTGCATATTGGAAATCTTCAGGGTATCTTTCCCGATAGATCTGATCCTGATCCCCATGGGGGACATGTGTGTGATTGTGGGTATGGACTGGCTTTGTCGCTTCGGTGCCATGATCGACTACGAGGGTCAACGAGTAGTAGTTTGAACCCCACTTGGGGGAGAACTGAGTTTTTACGACGTGGGCACCAGATTGAGATTAGGATTTTGTTTGGCTACCAGGGCTCGGTAGTACATTCAGCACAGGTGTGCGGGTTATCTGGTGTATGTGGTGGATATGCGGGCCAGGGATCAGGTTTCAATATCAGAGGTTCCAATGGTCAGAGAGTTTGCTGACGTGCTCATGGAGGAGTTACCCAGAGTGCCTCTGGAGTGGCAGGTCGAGTTTAGGATCGACCTAGTTCCAGGTGTGGCCTCTATCGCTAAAGAGTTGTACCGGTTGGCACCACCACATATACAGGAGCTGTCGTCACAGTTACAGGAACTGCTGGGCAAGCAGTTCATTCGTACGAGCAGTTCTCCGTGGGGAGCGCCAATTCGCTTCGTCGGGAAGCAGGATGGTTCACACCAGATGTGCATTGACTATCGGGAGTTGAACAAGTTAATGGTGAAGAACCATTATCCACTACCGAGGATAGGTTATCTTTTCAACTAATTACAAGGAGCATCTTGGTTCTCCATGATAGATCTGAGGTCTGGGTACCATTAGGTCAGGGTTATAGAGGAGGACGTGGAGAAGACCGTGTTCCGGACTCGTTATGGATATTTTGAGTTCGTGGTGATTCTGTTCGAGCTCACCAATGCAGCAGCAGTTTTTATGGCCTTTATGAACCGAGTCTACAGACCGATGCTCGATCGATCGGTCATCATGTTTATAGATGATATCTTGGTGTACTCCAAAAATCGAGAGTAGCATGAGGAGCATCTTCAAGAGTTATTGGGAGTTCTGAGGCGAGAATGGCTTTATGCCAAGTTCTTGAAGGGGCGAGTTTTGGTTACGAGAGCTTCAGTTCCTTTGGCATCTCGTTAACCAGGAGGGGATTTTGGTCGATCCAGCCAAAATCGAGGCGGTTATGCAGTGGGACGTTCTGAAATCTCCCTCAGACATCAGGAGCTTTTTGGGATTGGCAGGGTACTACTGTAGATTCATACAGTATTTCTCCAAGATTATAGTACCCCTCACTCGTCTAGCGAGGAAGGGGTGGATTTCCGGTGGGGCCCCGATCAGCAGAAGGAGTTTGAGACCCTAAGACAGCGACTATGCGAGGCTCCATTATTGACTCTTCCCGAGGGATTCGAGGATTTTGTAGTGTTCTGTGACGCATCCATCACGGGACTGGGAGCAGTCCTCATGAAAAGAGGACGGGTGATAGCCTATGCATCGTGGCAGTTGAAGCCACATCAGACGAGATACCCTACTCATGATCTGGACTTGGGAGTGGTGGTATTCGCTCTCAAGATTTGGAGACATTACCTCTATGGGGTCGGCTGTACCATTTACACGGACCATAAGAGTTTGAGACACATCATGGATCAGCCGAACCTGAACATGAGGCAGCGCAGGTGGGTTGATGTGGTCAAGGATTATGACTGCGAGATCCTTTACCATCCTGGTAAAGCGAACGTGGTTGCAGACGCTCTAAGCCGCAAGTCAGTGGGATCTTCTGCTCCAGTGACATGCATGAGGATATCAATGGATTCTCCACTTGTGAGCTTGATCCGGGAAGCTCCGGCCGAGGGTATACGTCAGGAGAACTAGAAGCTTGATAGGATTAGGGGTGAGAACATCCGGTTTGTGCACGATAGTCGGGGATTATTGACCCATTGCGGTCAGGTCTGGGTTCTAATGTTTGGTGAGTCCAACAGACTATATTGGAGGAGGCTAATAATTCTCATTTCTCTATCCATCCGGGGGCCACCAAGATGTACCGAGATTTGCGATTGAGATACTGGTGGCCATGCATGAACTGAGAGATTTAATGGTACGTTGATAGGTGCTTAACCTGTAGGATGGTCAAGGTCGAGCACCAGAGGCTGCATGGCAAGCTGCAGCCTCTAGATATTCCCCATGTGGAAATGGGAGCAGATCACGATGGACTTCATCACCAAATTACCGAGAACAGCAAAGGGGTTCGACGTCGCATGGGTCATCGTGGATCGATTAACCAAGAGTTCTCACTTTCTACGCATTAAGGAGAGCTCATCGGAAGAGAAACTTGCCGATGTGTATATACGCGAGATTGTCGCTCGCCATGGGGTTCCGATCTCTATTGTTTTAGACCGTGATGTTTGGTTCACCTCCCGTTTATGGTAGAAGTTCCATGAGGAGTTGGGCACGCGACTGCACTTCAGTACAGCCTATCATCTGCAGACAGACGACCAAAGTAAGCGGAACATACAAACTCTCGAGGATATGTTGAGAGCCTGCGTTATTGACTTCAGTGGGAGCTGGGACTCCTACCTACCCCTTGTAGAGTTCTCTATAACAACAACTTTCACTCCAGTCTGTTGGGGGGGAGGTTGGTCACAGGGTGATGAGTCGGACCGAGGTAGTTCTGCAGACTACCGAGATGATTCATTATATTAGACAACGGTTACAGACCGCACAGAGTCAAAAAAAAAAAAGAGTTACACTGATAAACACGGATCTGAGCTAGAGTTGCAGGTGGGTGATATGGTACCCCTGAAGGTCTCACCCTGGAAGGGTTTGATTCGCTTCAGGAAGAGGGGGAAGTTGGGTCCTCGATACATTGCGCCATTCAGGATCATTGCCAGGGTTGGCAAGGTGGCTTATCGACCGGATCTCCCAGAGGATCTTAGTCAGGTCCACAACACTTTCCGTGTGTCACAGTTGCAGAAGTGTATAGCAGATGAGGGGGCAGTGGTATCATTAGATGATATTCAGGTTGATGAGCGCCTGAATTATATGGAGAGGGCAGTGCCCGTTCTAGAGAGGAAGGTAAAGGTTCTACGGAATAAGGAGGTAACTTTGATAAAGGTACAGTGGGAGCACAAGAGGGGATCCAAGTGGACATGGGAGCCGGAGGCAGAGATGCGGGAGCACTACCCGAACTTTTTCGTCGCAGCAGACTTCGAGGACGAAGTCTAGTTCAAGTGGGGGAGAATTGTAAAACCCTGACTCCCAGGTATAAGTTTTAACGCATTATATACATGTTTACGGACTTACTCGACGAGTTGGTTGCCCCCAACCTGTCGTGTAGAGGCGGGGTAGCCCGCATGGATTATTGAATCTACTCGACGATTCGGAGGACCCGAACTCGACGAGTAGGACCTGGGAGATGAAATCCTAATTTTTAGGGTTTGTACCCTATTTAAAGGACCTTAAGTCCTTACCTCCAGTCCTTTATCACCTCTTGACAGCTAAAAGAAATCCTAATCGTTATTAACCTTGTTCTTGAGTGATTGTGAGGCTTAAAGAGTGATTTTGGTGCTTTTTCTAAAGAAGGTGTGAAGTGTAAGAAGCTTGGAGCAAAGAGGAGCTTGTGGATCTAACTATACTTCATCTTGGCATCATTTTGAAGGTAACAAGTCGTGACCTTGGCTTATCTTTAATTAGATCTCTTCATGCTTAAGCTTAATGCCATCTTTAGGATATTTGGGAGTCATTTCGGGTATTGGTGCAAGATCCAAAGTTGTAACTTTAGATCCGGACTCCCCATGGTCCTTGTAGCCATAAAGTTATGAGATTTGGCAAGCTTGGGACCTTCCCTTTGAGTTAGCCTTTCCCTTAGTCTAGTTTTGGCATTTAGGACCATGCATGTACGTAAAGTTTGCAACTTTACGTGGAAACCATGTCCTAGGAGGTTGGATTTGCAATATGGAGCTTTAGGGTGGCTTCAAAACATTTGTATAAGAATTGGACTCCATGAAATCGACGAGTCGCCTAGTCGACTCGGCGAGTCGGATGAAGGTTGCCCGTGTGTGATTCCACTTGAACTCGACGAGTTAGTAAGAGGACTCGACGAGTCATTTAGGGTTTTCCCCGACATCTAGACATGCATGGACTCGATGAGTTGGTCGGAAACTCAGCGAGTCAGTTAGGGCTTTATGACTTCCTAAGTTCTTGAGGAACTCGATGAGTTGCTAGCTGCACTTGACGAGTCGGGTCAACATGGACCGTTAACTTTGAACTTTGACTTTGACTTTGACCAAGGGTTCACCAATTGGACTTTTGAGGGCATTTTGGTAAATTGGGAATTCATGGAGTGGAAGTACTGGTGGATATAGGTGTTGGACTTGGAGCTGCATTTGTTGGAGTTTGGCTTTATCACTTCAGTCAGTTCTCCTCACTATACTAAGGGGTCTAAGGCACCAAGGCCAACCCATTGGATTTGATATCCTAGTAGTTGTTGATATGTCAGGTATGATTTAGTATTACATGCTAGTTGTTATGATCGTCTGAGAGTGGTTTATACATGCCAGTTGTGTAATAGCTTGGTAGATCTGTAGGACTACCTGTGATATGGCTTGATTATATATATGCATAGTTAGTATTATATGTCGACATTTTATCTGGATAGGGTTAAGGTTGCACTGCTCTGTGCGGTGACCAACAAAACTTGGAGTATGCCATATATGAGTTGAGGGTCAGGGAGAGCATGCCAGACTCATAATGAGGACTCCCAAGCATTCCAGATGCGAGCTGAGGGCAGGAGAGCATATCAGACTCGCACTGAGGGCTAGTCATTTAGTTACAGTCCAAGGAATGAGGGAGCAAGCCAGATATGAGCTGTGGGCATGTAGGGCAAGCCAGACTCATACTGTGGGCCCAAGGGTAATCCAGTATGTAGAGTTATGGACCCATTACATGTTGTTATTATGTGTGTTATCTGTTATGTATCGGTATTTTGGGGTTACTCACTAAGCTTCGGGCTTATAGTTTCAGTTTGGTTTCAGGTACATCAGATGATCGCAGGAAGGCGAAGGCGTGATCGTACAGCTTGACACATTTTATGATTTTGATTTCTAGGATACTCTAACATGAAAATGTTTTGTAAACACTTTTTAATAATTAATGGTTTTTAATTGGTTGAAAAGGTTTTAAATTGGCTCTTTATAGATGTTACACCCTTGAATAATCAACACCCCCCTTGAATCTTCAGCAAGTATCATGGAGAGAATCCGAAAAGCTAAGAAGAATCACCAAAAATCTATGCTATCTCATAGTGTAAGTCTGCGTATAATCTACTATGTCATAAGGAGCAAGTTTGCCAAAATGGATCTTCAAAAACCCGTCTGATTTGATGAAATAAATTATTTCTGGATTTTCGCGATATTTCAGAAATTAAAACCGGAAAAATAACAAAAATAATTTTGTTTTTTTCGATTTTAAAATTTTAGACAAAAAGAATATAATAAGAAACAATTATTGAGAAGAGATTTGAAAGAATTAGACCAAAGAAAATGATAAGAAATGAAAATATTTTGGTAAAAAGGGGTAAAAATGGTAAAATCCAAGAATTTTGGAACTGAGGTAGAAATGGTTAAATTGTGACAGTATAGGGACAGGAGTTGAAATTTTAACCCATCTTCTTCGTTTGATGATTTCTCAACACATCCATCATCGACAATTCCGAATTCTTCACTTTGAAGATGTGAAATTCCGATTTCGGATTTTGAAGCATGAAGTTCCGATTAGCCTTAAAAATCTAAAGACAAATTCCGATTCCGAGACCTGTTCAATTCCGAATGCAGGTATTCCAATCCCGATTTTGAAAACTTTCAGTTTCCGATTCCGATTCATTCCGAGGATCGGAATTTGAACAATAATTGCTATTTCGGTTTCTGAATCTTTGAATACCGATCAATAACTTTCCGAAATAAAATTCCTACATCAGTGAATACTTCTAATAGACCCAGTCAGAATCGACAATTCCGATTTCCGGTTTATTCCGATCACAAAATTGCGATTAAATCCTAAAATTTTAAAGGATTGGCAGATTTCACCCAAAATTCTGAAAATAACCCCTTTTGCCAATAATTCCGAATTTGACCCTCCTTTTACAGTACACTGACAGCTTTGACCCACTATTTGCAGTATTGTCAGATTGCAGCCCTAATTTTGTAGAAAACTCACTTTTCAACCACTTTTTCAACTTTTCAGCTTTTTTTTCAGTTCCAACCACTTAAAAATAAAAAAAAAATAAAAAAAATTGATTTCTTCAACAAAATTTCATCATTTTTACTAAATTTTCATTACATTTTATCCTTTTTTTGTCAAACTTTTATGAAACCTTTGGTATCCATTTAAGATTCAAAATTGAAGTTTGTTTCTTACACACCCAATTCTTTGAAGAAAAACAACCATCTTCTGATAATGGCATCCGCTATTAGTTGGAAAATAAAAATTTCCAAAATTTTCATTAAACCAACCAAATACTAATTTCTTTTTCCTCCAACTTCTAACATCTTCATCTAAAGAAAAATGAGAATTGAATTTTCTTTGAACATGCTTGGCTTCAACTTTTTGAACTTTTTCACAAGCTTGAGGGACTTGTACTTTTTGCATCCAAACCTTCTTTAATTTAATTTACTCTTCTTCTTCTTCTTCTTCTTCTTCTTTTCTTTTCAAATTTTGAGACTTCAAATATGATTTTCGGATCAGTACAACCTCATCATATTTTGGTATCATAACATTACAAGCCTTTGGTACATAAACTTTTTGAGTTTCGTACCTTTGAACATCTTTGATAATAGGCTTTCTATACGGAACCATCACTTCAAAAACATCATCAAAACATGAAAAATCATCTGTTTGAGTTCCAATAGAACAAAACACCTTTCTTTTCACTGTTTCAGAAGAGTTACATTAAAATTCGTCTTAACAACCAGATTCAGATTGTGACTCTACTGAAAAACTTGAAACTTTTGACTCCCCCTGAATAAGAACATATGGAGTCACTTTTTCTTCAAAAACTTGAAGAAGATCATGAACTTTATCAAGAACACCAAGAACACATTCTTTTTCTTTTCTTTCTTTCTCTAAATTTTGTATTTTCTTCAGAACTAAATATTCTTTGATAATGAAAAATTTCTTTAAAAAATCTTTATCTTCCTCTAAACGATTACTTTCAATTCCACCACAATAAATTGGTGTGAAATCACCAATATTCTTATCGACATAGAGATTATACATCTCAATGAAATTCTTCAACATAGATTGATCATCAACATCCCAAAAAAATATCCTTCTTTAAGATAAAACTTTGGATTTGAAACTTTTAATCCTAGTTCTTTATTGGGTTTTAATACCCTCTAATTCGCCATTAAATCTTCAACAAGAATAAAAATTGAAGAGAGAGAGAGACAGAGAGAGAGAGAGAGAGAGAGAGAGAGGGAAATTAAATAGATCTAATAAGATTTCTAGAGAGAGAAAACGGATCTGAGATGATTTCTAGAGAAAGAAAGTGGATCTGAGATGGTTTCGAGAGAGAGAAAATAGATCTGAACACAAATATGAGAAAAACCATGAAACTCTTCTTCTATTTTACTTCCAAAACACGGATTAAATACAAAATCAGATGATAGAATGTGTAGAATATATCAGATATGAAATGGGTTTTGCAATAATACGAGATATTTCACTTTTTCTTTTCAAAAAACTTACAATCTTGAAGAACAAAGTGAGATTCATGAAAAAATTTCGCCATATTTGATCGATTCTTGCAATTATCGTTGAGATCTACAAGAACTTGCTCTGATTCCACTTGTTAGGAATAATGACGAGATGATGAATACAGAATCTGAAGAACAATCATGAATCAATCTCCATAATATGCAAGTAATCTAAAAAAAGGTTTTGTGTATATTGATATGGATATGAACATTAAAAGAAAACCCTTATCAGGAAAAAGTTTACATCAAAAGCTAACATAATGATTATTTATAAGGAACATAAAATATAAAACCCTAAAAAGGCTTCCCTAAATAACCAAAAATGCCAAATCAGTTTCAATATCTGAAAATACTCAACAGGATGAGAGGGGACACATATACGCCCCGCATAGCTAGCATTACGCCCAACGGTCTCACATGCGTGGTCCCAATAGCCTCCACGTCACCCCATCCGAAGATCAACAAATGACCCTCGTATGCACAACGTAGCTCCTTATACATGCAGCGTACTGAGTACGTGCAACGTATCTCTGATGTACGCCCACTGTAACCGGAGATCTTAGCCTATAATAGGTGCGAGGTTTCTTCTATTTCTTTACACCTCAACCTTTCTTTCTCTCTCAATACTCCAAAACTCTCCCTCCCCTTCCCTAGTACTTCCTAAGTTCTAGAAGCAAGTCCCAGGGCGCCAGCAGGCTCCGAGAAGAAGAGCTTTTGGCTCAGAACTTCTGCCCCCGTAGAGCATGGTTCCTTGCCAAACCCTCTTATAAGTAAGTTATGCTTACCCTACTTTAAGTATGGCTTATGTTTAAGTTTATTATCAATGTTATGAACCAATAAACAATATATGTAAGTATTATAAAATATATAAAATGTTGTTATAATATATTTTAACTACTCGTGGTATGGGAATCCAGTTTGAAGGGCCACATAGCATTGTTGGATTTCAAAACAGCTATAATGTCAAAATGGTCCTGCCCTCCGGTGTTACATGTTTGACCCCTGTCTGTACATAGTAGTTGAAAAGTATTGTCTAATACTTATAAAATACTATTGCTCGTAAGTTTAGACTAAAAATTAGTCGCAATAAATATTAGACTAAAATCTAGTGATAATAATACTAGGTTTCTTTGAAGGAAAAGACAATTGTTAGAAGCGAAGCGCTGTCCGAATTTCGAGTCATCACTTTAACAAGTGAGTTCATAGTTACTTTCATCTTACACATAGATATGAAGTATTTAATATAAATTACATATTATGTGTGCATATTATCTGTGTTATTGTCTTCTTGATATCTGTAGGGTCGCGTTTTGTTATGTATTGCGTCGATTGGGCTCGCTAGTTAGTCCAGTTTTGTAACTCTGGTATGGGCCTGTCCAACCGTGAGTATAATAGGGTTTATTATAAATATAGGTGCTTGCATGCATTCTAGGTTAACGATAGTAACGAAAGAATAGATCGATCACAGCGTTATTCAGAAGTTTTTATTATCGTTCTTGTAACCCTAAATCCTCTACAGCGGAAGTTCTTAGTCGAGCTCTGCTAAGGATTGTTTGAATTAATCATTCGACATTCTTTGATCCATACTTGTGTTATTTATAGTTTTTGTATTCATCTTTTTACCTGTTATAAAGATCTAATCGATCTTCAAGTTAGTTTATAACTCATCAATTGGTATCAGAGCAGGAGGCTGTGTAATTCATACACATCTTTTCTGTGAAAAAGGTTGCGATTAGGGTTATTCCGCATTAACTAATATTTATTGAGCCGTCATCCATAATTGACGTAACTCAACATTTATTTGTGTTGCCCTAATTTAATACATTACAAGTCTGATCTTTTAAACAGGTTATTCGATCTAGCATGGACGAGTCACAATCAAATCCTATTAACATATCAAACAACATTGGATCAACAACAAAGATTCCCATCCTTTACACCCAGGATTACGAAGTCTGGGCACATAACTTTGAAGATTATGTTATTGGATCTGAGGACAACAAATACCTCATCTGGGAAGCCATCGTAACTGGACCTTTCGCTCATTCAGCAACTTCAAGGATTATTAAAACTCAGAAAGAGTATAATGATCTATTGAAAGACGTTAAAGATATCGCCCAAGACGAAAAAGATAAGTTTCAGTGCAATATTAAAGCATTGAGACTAATCAGATTCGCTCTTCAATCTGATACATTCAGGCTGGTGAGTTCGTGCATCACTGCTAAAGAAATATGGGATAGGCTGCGAGAGTTATATTCAACAGACGAAGATCTCGAGCATTCCATTCAAACCTTACTCCTGTCCGAGTTTGGTGAATTTAAGCAGGGTCCAGAAGAAACTGTAACTCAAACGTTTGATCGCTTCAATCATCTTCTTAGCAAGATGATCAAACATGATATTGAAAGAAAGTTGATTGAACAAAAGGTTACATTTTTAAACGGCCTTAGATCTGAATGGAGAGCTGTTGTGTCCATTGTTAAAGCACACGAGCAATTCAAATCTTACTCTTTGGCAAAGCTGGTAGGGATTTTGAAATCCCAAGAAAAGATTATCTTGCAGGAGAAAAATGTGGTTTCTAGCTTGGGATCATTGGCTCTTCTGTCTAAAAGCAAAGGGGTGATGGAAGATGAAGACCTTAACTTGGAGGACTATGACCTTACCTCTGAAGACTATGCTATGATGGTGTCAAACCCCAAGAGGTTCATCAAGAAAAGATTTCCTACCAATAAGAACCGAAATTGACAGGGAAGTTATAGTTCTGAAAAGATCAGGGATGAACCGAAGTCAGAAGAATCAAAGAAGGAACCGAAAGCTGAAGGAGATTCGGGTGTGAGCTGCTATTATTGTGGAGGAAAAAACCACTATGCAAAAGATTGTGTCCTCAAGAAAATGGCAGAAAGGGATGAGGAGAAAGATGAAGAAGCTGTGTTGTTGAAAAAGCTTGAAGAGATCAAGAGAAAGAAATCTACTGCTAACCCTTCTATGAATGCTTTAATTGTACAGGGTTCGGTAGCGGATGATGAGTTCGGTGGCGTGGAGGTCTGGTCAACCGACTCTGAGGATGATGAAGTAAGGAAGCCTTCTCATGGAAAGGCTTATGTTGCGAAAGATGAAGGGAGTGGTGGCAAGTGTTTGATGGTGTCAAATGTATCTCAGATGAGAGGATACAACACAGATGGTGGGAATGAAGACACAAAGGAGCGAGAGGACTTGTGCTTCACAGCAAAACCGCTCAGCGTGCAGTTCAACGAACTTGATGAACTGATCAAGAAGGTACAATCTGTTTTTGTTTCATTCAAAGTCCCACAATGTTCATACGAAAAGGAATTAAAAAAATGTGAATTCAAGAATCTCTCATCTAGACAGTAGCTTAACTCAAACTCGGGTCACCAATTCTAACCTAATTGACCAAATAAGCAGGGTGTCTTCGAAAAGTGATGAACGGAGGATGTGGATCGAGCTGAAGGAGTCGGAATTAATCAAAATCAAGGACGAAAACATTTATTTGCAAAGAGACAATTTGAAACTTTTAAAACAGAGAAATGTCTTTTGTTTAATTGCTAAGCGTCTTTACACTAATATCACTCAGCTTCATTTGGATTGTGAAATAGGGCAGAAAATTCATCGCATGATTTTGCCCTTCCTTGAGTTTAAGGAGGATGAAATTGATGTTGAAGCATATAATTGTGAAAGTGTTGTTTCGTCTGAGGATGTTAATCCGACATATATGTATGGTCTAGACAAAATCGAATCTTTCATAAAGTCCAAGGACCATAAGGACATGCTGAAAAACCTTTTGGATGAAAATGATAAACTAAAACTAAGGACCGAAACCATACAAAAGTTTGACTCATTGAGTACCAACTTAAGCTCAGAAAATAAAATTGATGTTGAAAATGCATCTGAGCTTAATGATGACGATGATATGAGTGAAATTTCTGTAGAGGACGTAGTTGACTGTTTTGAGTGTCAAGAGCGAACCCAAAAACCACAAGAATCTTATTTCAGAAAATTCTATGGAGTTTGCTCGTTTGTCCCAACAAAAGTCCCCGATCCTTGAAGAAAAGGTTGTAGTATACCAAAAGGTTAGAACCACTCCAAATCAGCTGTATAAGGTCACAGGTGTAACCGAACATCAGACAGTCGAACTCACAGCCATTGTAAACGAAGATAATGATGATGGTTGCAATGAGTTCTTTTGGTCAGCTCCTATCGACAATGCTGACGAAACAGTTGGTCTGTCAGAAAGGACGTCATGGAAAACCAAAGGCAGATATGTGCCAGAGCCTTTGAACAAGCCTGATAGCTTTGACATGCCAAGCACAAGTGGTACAAAAGAAGTTCCTGTAGAAAAAGGAGTTCCTGCAAAAGAAGTCACTCCCTCAAGCGAAACTTCATCAGTTCAAGGTGAACCAGCTGACAAAAAGCAAAAACAAAAAGCAAACATCCATCATCAGCCGAAGCAGGTGAGAAATCAAAAACAGCAAAGGAATCAGAGATACAAGAAGAATCTCTCTAAAAGAAAACAGTTTTGGCAATCTCAAAATGCCTATTTCTCTTATCGTGATAGAAATTTAAAGTCAGAGAAAAGTACTGTTAAATCTTGCAGGTTATCAGTGACGAGCAGTTTGACGAAGAATGGTATATTGACAGTGGCTGCTCGCGTCACATGACAGGAAGGAAGGAAGAGCTTAGGGAATTTCGGTCTCTCTCAAACGGTGGAAATGTCAAGTTCGGGGACAACCCATTCGGCACAATAAAAGGCTATTGAATGATAACTAATGGTGATTTTACAATAAGGAAAGTTGCATACATTGAAGGACTACAGCACAACCTCATTAGTGTATCTCAGCTTGTTGGAGGTACCGGTCTCAAGGTCTCATTCGATGATGAGGGTTTGGAAATAATTGAGAAGAAAACGAAAAGAATTATTCTCAAATCAGAGCGGAAAGGCGAAAAGTTTCCCCTAAACCTCAAACCCATCAAAGGGAATCCTGCTATCTTCCTGTTATCCAAAGCACAATCTGACGAAAGCTGGCTGTGACACCGAAGGCTCTCTCATCTCAACTTTAAGGACATAAACAAACTTGTCACTGGAAGTCATGTTCGAGGTCTTCCATTGCTCAAGTATGATAGAGAATATTTGTGTGCTGCATGTGAAATGGGGAAGCAGAGTCGTCGAAGTCACCCATCTATTGTAAACACCAAAGTTGTTGAACCACTAAAATTAATTCATATTGATTTGTGTGGTCCATCATCTGTCGAAAGTATCAGCGGTAGCAAGTATATTCTTGTTATTGTTGATGACTTTTCGCGCTTTACATGGGTGTTCTTTCTGAAGCACAAATCTGAAGCGACTCTAAAGCTAAAGACGTTTATCAAGCAGGTTGAGGTACAGCTGAAGAAAGTCGTTCGCAACATCAGGAGCGACAATGGGTTGGAATTCAAAAATAAAGAATTCAAAGAATTCTTGGCGGAAAAAGGAACCAGTCACAACTTCTCAGCTCCCCACACCCCTCAACAAAACGGGATTGTCAAAAGACGAAACCGATCTTTGTGTGAGGCAGCCCGAACTATGCTAAGTTTTGCTTCTTTACCTTTTTATATTTGGGCTGATGCTATTGCTGCTGCTTGTTTTACGCAGAACAGGTCATATCTCAATAAGCGATTCACTCTCACTCCTTATGAGATCATCAACAACAAGAAGCCAAATGTCAGATTCGTCCATGTATTCGGCTCACGGTGCTTCATCTTCAATTCTAAAGAACACCGTAACAAGTTCGATGTCAAAGCCGATGAAGGGATATTTCTGGGCTACTCTCTCATTTCTAAAGCGTACAGGGTATTAAACAAGCGCTCGAGGAAAATAAAAGAGACTTATTACGTGACTTTTGATGATAGCTATGTCAAAAAGCTAAAGACCAGCGAAGACACAGCTGGAGAAATCTTTCCTCAAACAGGCCAAGTCACAGCCTTGATCGCGAACCTCTTTGAGAAATTTGTCGAGTTATTTGATGAACCAGAGAAGGCCACTCTGTCGGAAGCCAGTGCAGCAGACAACAAAGTAGATCATCTGAAGCAACTTGTCGAAGATGCTGCAAAGCAAATGAATGCAGGAGGATCAAGTTCCAACGAACCTCCACAGCATGATGCCTCAGTTAAAGGGGAGGATCCATCTTCGTCATCACAGCCGAGTTCACATGTTGAGGGGGAGAACAATTCTCAAGCTGCTCCCGAACGCACTTCAACAACCGAAAGTACCACACCACCCGAAAGTGCTACAACACCCGAAGGTGCGTCACCACCCGAAAGCTCGACACCACCCGAAACCCCTATAGCTCAAGATACTCAAGACCTACCTGAAAGTTCATCTGTCGAGGGGGAGAATGCTGATATGCTCTATGACGATGAAAGTCAGTCTGAACCTAAAGAGATGATAAACGTTGAATTGGATCCGTCTTATGATCCAAATTACCCTCCTCTTGTCAAATGGACCAGAGATCATCCTGTCTCCCAGGTTGTCGGCAATGTCTCTGAAAAGGTCCTGACCCGATCACAACTTAAGGCAAAACAAACTTCCTTATTTTCAAAAGTGGAATTTTGTATGTTTAACTCCTTCGTCTCAAAAGTTGAACCAAAGACAGTTAACACTGCTCTTGATCACTATGATTGGGTTCAAGCTATGCAAGACGAACTGAATGAATTCGAAAGGAATAAAGTTTGGCGCCTCATTCCAACTCCTCCAGATGCCTTGGTTGTTGGTCTTAAATGGGTCTTCAGGAACAAAATGGACAAAGAAGGGAACGTGATTCGAAACAAAGCATGTCTAGTTGTGAAAGGATACTGTCAGGAGGAAGGGATTGACTATGAAGAGACTTTTGCTCCTGTAACTAGGCTGGAATCCGTTAGAATGTTTCTTGCCTATGCTGCACACAAAAACTTTGAGGTCTACCAAATGGATGTCAAGTGTGCATTTCTAAATGGAGAACTTGAAGAAACAGTGTACGTGGAGCAACCTCCTGGATTCGTCAATGAAAGGTACCCCAATCATTGTTACATTTTAGACAAAGCCGTATATGGACTGAAACAAGCTCCGAGAGCCTGGTATGAAACGCTAACCAGGTTTTTAAAGATGTTCAAATTCAAACAAGGTTCGGTTGACCCAACCTTTTTTCGTAAGAAGGAAGGTAACCACCTTATGATTGTTCAAATTTACGTCGATGATATCATCTTTGGCTCAACGAATCCTAGCTTAACGGCTGAATTCAGAAAGCTGTTGGAGACTAAATTTGAAATGAGCTCAATGGGTCCAATTAACTTTTTCCTTGGTTTAAATATTAGACAGGGACCCAAAGGCATCTTCATTAATCAGGAAGCTTACACAAAGACTCTCCTTGCAAAATTTGGCATGATGGGAGAATCAAAGGTTAAAGTTCCAATGGCATTCGGCACCAAGCTCACTCCATCCTTAGATAAGCCAGCAGTTGATATTACGCTATATCGCCAGATGATCGGTTCTCTGATGTATCTTACTGCTAGCAGGCCTGATATAATGTTCTATGTATGCTACTGTGCTAGATTTCAGGCGAATCCACGTGAACCTCATATGCTTGCAGTGAAGAACATACTCCATTATCTCAAGCGAACTACCTCATTAGGCCTATGGTATCCATCCAACTCAGGCTTCTTCGTTCAAGCCTACTCAGATGCAGACCTTCGAGGTTCTGGACTAGACAGGAAAAGCACCACGGGAGGCTGCCAATTCCTTGACGGGAAGTTGGTTAGCTGGCAATCAAAGAAACAAACTTGTGTGTCTTTGTCTACAGCTGAAGCAGAATATATTGCAGCTGCCTCTTGTACTTCTCAAGTGATTTGGATTCAAAGTCGACTTAGGGACTATGGACTCAATATGAAAAAAATCCCACTATATTGTGATTCTGAAAGTGCAATTAGGATCTGTCATAACCCAGTGCAACACTCCAAGACCAAGCACATAGCGCTGAGGTATCACTTCATTAAAGATCATGTGGAAGATGGGAACGTCGAAATACATTTTGTTCGAACCACTGATCAACTGGTTGACATCTTCACCAAAGCTCTTCCTGAAGCATTATTCAACAAAATTCTACAAGGGCTAGGTATGATGGAATCAGAGTCAGTACCACAAATTACCTCTCAAACTCAAAAGTAAGAAGCGAAATAGACCGAACGTTCGGGTTCGGGTCTTGTACTTAAGTACCGAAATGAACCGAATGCTCGGGTTCAGTTGAATAATTTGCTTTTCGCTCATCAATCAAAGGTAGTTTTCTTGTTTGTAGATCTTATGTATATTTGCTGTAAAATCATTTATCTTAGTTTCAAATTTATTCTCCTTTCAAATCTATTTTCTTTGGTAACCGAAATATACCGAACGTTCGGGTTCGGTTCCAAAATTTTTCTCACCCGAAATAGACCGAACGCTCGGGTTCGGTTCCAAAGTTTTTCACAACCGAAATAGACCAAACGCTCGGGTTCGGTTGCAAAGTTTTTTTTATTTTATTTTTTCTTCAGTCTTATTTTTTTATTTTTTTTATTTCCTTCTCTTTATTTATCAAAAATTCCAAAAGTATTCTTCTTTATATAAAATTCAAAAACTCCAAAAATATTTTATTCTTTATTTTCTTTTGGCTTTAATTTTATTTGTGTGTTCGTTTATGGGGCAATTGTTGAATTAGCTAAGTGTCCCTAGAAGCATGCTGTTGTATGTGTCCAAAGCCTCATCTGATTCTGAATAATAGCCTTAATGACTTGGTATACACAAACCTTGTCTTCCCAATTAGGCTATCACATTTATTTTAATCATGAGCTACCTAACTCTCTTCTCACAAGGGATAAGAGTTTTTTTCTTGGTCCTATTTTTAACAGCAGAGGTACTTTAATTTCTTACACCATCTAAAATGCATTTCTCCATCACACTCGTTTCACAAACGTAACCCTTGATACTCTCAGAACTTACCACTGAGGTTTATGGTTACACAATTTCTGTATTCATGATCTTAGTTTCGTGCCACTACGATCTGAGTGAAACCCAAAATTCAATACCACATCCGAATTGACGGTGAACAATTAATTTGCTCTAGTTTTCACTAATGAATTGACGGACGTATCTTCATGAAATCTCAAAATTTTCTTTTGTGTGATTCCTATGAAATTGTTAAAACCAATAAAGTTTCTTCCCTTGGGATCCAGTTTTAAATTTTTGTTGAGATTTTATATTTCCCAGCCAAATTAAAATTATTACCAACCTACTTGTTCAACAGACTACACTGGTCTCACAAGTACTTCGTTCACTTTCTATCTTATATCAAGATTAGGAATTTTGAATCGAAGACAAAGCCACCCTATTAAGCCTAGTTAAAAGAAGCCTTTCAACACTTCTTAATAAGTGTCTGATCATTAACCAACGAGAAACCACACAAACACTTTAAGGTCTCTCTTGACTTTGAAGAAAGAGATTCGTGCCCGGGATCATTTGTTTCGTGTCTTTATTGACATCACATACTTTCCCTAAAAGTATTGTTTTATTTCTTTTCTTTTACACCCTTAGCACGAAAATCTTTGATTTTCCAAAATTCAGGTTCTATTAATTACAGGCATTTTCATTGGATTGGTGATTAATTAAAAGCTGTGGTTTACTTTAATCCACGTGGGAGCATTGTTCAAAAGATGTCGTTACAATTTAAAGGGATAAGATGATGACATGCTGACTCAGGCGGGAGTCTAATCGATTTGATTTCAAACGACGCTAAAAGGGAACGCGTGCGAATTGGAAACGTCTCATCTCCAAATGGCGCAGCAAGAGAGCGTGTGAATTTGAAACGGTTTATATTCAAACGGCGCTTGATGGGAGGCGTGTTCTTAGGGGTCTGACATTCTCTCTCATGCGTGATCATCGGCAACCCCAACTATCACGCATCAGTCAACTCCGAAAAACCCTTCCATTCTCAATCGAAGATTTGGGAAGATCTTTCTCTCTCCTTAAACCCCAATATAAAAGGCAACACAATCCTTCATTTACCTCTTTACCGCAATCAAAATTCCCAGAGAGCAAAAATTCCTTACTTCCTCACTGTTCATCATCTTCTTTACTCTCTTCAAGCAATGGCAGATTCTTCTTCTGTTCACGCAACATCCCACATACTACCCATTCGCCCACAACAAAGCCTAATCATTGATTTATCCCCTCATGCCTACGATGCCTTCATGTTTCCCATAATCGAGTGCTTGCGGTTTTCTCCGATCGCTGCTGCACTTACAAGAGCTGAATCTGTTCCGATGGAGTTCTTGTCGCAAATCTTCGCAACTGCTCATTACGACAAGTCTGTTGACAGACTCTTCTTTGATGTTTTTCAGCACAAAGCATCAACTTCCAAGCAACGGTTTTGCTCCCTGTTAGGGTTTGAGGCTGATTCTACGAGGGTTAATCCTGAGACGATTCCACTGGGGCATTTGTTCAACATGTTTTATAACATGGGTTATACGGAGGTGCTTACTTCAGTTGCAAAATTCAAGAAGTCGTGCCCACCTCCACAGTGGAACGGAATGTTCACTGTTCTATTCAAAGCGCTTTCTGAAAGAAGTGCTGGCTCTGATGGTGCCAGTCGGCTATTTTTATCAATCATGTATGGAATCTACAATGGCATCAACGTAGATTATGGGTCTGTTCTGTGGCAACAACTCATCCAGAGTCTTTCCTCTACCTCCAGGCATTCAGAGGTTTCTTACGCTAGGTTTTGGACCTTGATCACGAAATGGGTGATGGACAAGTACCACATCCGCATTGTCACCGGTGCTCCAATGTCTTCGATTGGTACATTCCATACCACGAAGATCATTGTCACAGACGCTTCCAAGTTTCCATTCAACGGTTCCATTATGGAAACAATGTATGGCGATGTTCCTGCTGATAGTCGAATCATTAGGACTTACAAAGAATTTAAGCGTTCTGGTCCGAGGGATCTCACTCCGGAGATGTTGAAGTCTATTCATGATGCCGACAAGCCTGCTCCAAGAGGCAAGAAGGCTGATAAAGGGAAACAGGTGGCGAAAGGAGCAAAAGGCCCGTCTCCAAAGAAGAGGAAACCATCCAAAGCTGCTCAGTCTCCACAGCAAAAGAGGAGAAAACCCCAACCCAGGAGGAAGCTGGCCATCGCTTCTTCCTCAAGTGAGTCTGAGGGTGAGAGTTCGGATTCTGACGACTCTCCATGAGGCAACACTCCACCCAGATATCCTACCCTTGAAATTCAAATCCCTCCTTCTCCAATTCCCTCTCCTCCTAAAACCATTCCTACTTCCATTCCCACCATAAACCCCTCTACACACATTCCAAAAACTTCAATCCCAATGCCACCACCAATATTCACCGACGCAACCACAACAACCACTGCACATGTTAGAGCCAACGTATCTGATACGGGGGTTCATACTGCTGCACCCGAAACCACCAAAGCACCCAAACCTACCCCCACACCAACATCCGAAACAACCCAACCCGAACCTACCCATACTATTGCACCACCAGCTTCTCCACCACCATCTTCTCCTGGTCATGCCTCAGAGGGAGAAGAAACATTCCTTGGCGGGGAAAATATGATGTTTGACTCGGTCTACTATAGTCCATTTCAAGTACAGAGCGATGATGATGATGACGCTCCGGTTACAAAGAAACATCTCAAGGAGCTCCATGACAAGGTTGACTTGCTCATTGCCTCCTCTTCCACGTCTCAATCATCACTTTTTGAAGATGCAGTTCAGAAGCTTGTTGATGCTTTCTCCAGGGCTTAGCAAGACTCTCTCGCTTCTGCAACCTCCACCATTGATGCCTCAACAAAAGCCTGTCAGGCTGCGACTGAAAACGTCGATAAAATATTTTTTGATGCCTCTTCCCTGTTAAAGTCTTTATAGGAGAGTGCAAATGCTGCTAAGACTATGTTGGAACCAATTGTTCAACAATTGACAACGTTTTTCTCAACTGAGTTGAAGTCTTTCGCTTCATTTCATCAAATGCTTTCAGATGACTACTCAGCATTTCGTGCTACCATTGACGAGCGTCTCTCAAAGCTGCAAGAAGATTTGGCTGCTGAGAACTCTCTCATGGATGTACTAGCCAGGAAGACCACCGCTCTGAAGGTCAAGAGTGTTCAACTCTCTAACTCTCAACAGGAGGTTGACTCTCTTCGGTCCGAAAGGGAGGTGATTAAGTCGTGTGTTTCGGATGTCCACTCTGCCATATCCAACATCCTCGAAGCACATGATCCCATCCTGAACTACACTGTGAGGTGAGACCTTGCAGAGAAGCTCGCTCCCGCCCTTGCCCTACTAAGCAAAATCGAAGGGCTACTTGATTTCGTGTTCATTCCGAAACAAGGGGGAGAGAAGTCAACATCTCAACCACCTCCTTCCTCAAAAGCAACTCACACTACCGAACCTCCTCCAGTAGGCCAAGCCTCCGGTTCTGGTGTGAAAGATAAAGGCAAGAAGATTGCTGAGGAAGATGAAGATGAAGACAAAGAGACTATCGCTGATCTTTTAAAGCGAAAACATCGAGTTGATGATGCTGATATCAGTGCTCGTGTGGCTAGAGAAGCTGAAGAAGCTGAAAGAAAATAGAAGGAAGCCCACGACCTTCTTGAGAGTAGGAAAACTCTTTTTCCTATCTGGACTCTTGAGAGGATGATAAAGGAAGCCATCGACACTCCGAGCATCTTGTGGCTGGAACCTGTGATTTCACTTGATTGTTCCAATACTGTCGACTCTCAGTTTGACATGCCACTGACCCGAAAGGCGTTCATCTTTCACGCCTTCTCCAACGTTGCAGAGCTCCCTCATCCTCATCCACAGGTTGATCGGGACTTAATTGATTTTTATCTGAAGGCTGCTCAACCCCAATATCAAACTTGGAGCGCTTAGAAAATGGTCAACGTTCGGGTCTTGAAGCCGTATACTGAAGGAAACTTCATCAATATTCGGTTCAAGGTGCTTCGGGGATCTGCCAAGTCCGAACATGCCATTTCTTTAGCAGATCTTCCGAACCTCAATCCCCATGATTGGATAATCTTGCACAACATCCTTCTAACCAACGAAGCTGAATATGGTCCGATCATTGACCATTTCAAAAGGATGCTCGTGTGCTACGTCATGGAAGTTGCACTGATGGATCAGGAGATAGCAAGCGTCTTCAAGAAGAAACCAACTATATCTCATGTTGGCTCTGCCAGTGATCTGAACCAAATGTAGATGGGAAAAATTGACTCGAGAAGGAATTCAGTCATGTTCACCAAGAACGAAGGACAAAAATGTCTTTTTGCCTTGGCTGACAAACATCTGTACACAACTGCTTGCTTAGAGCATGTTTTGCGGATCATCCACAGATGCAAGCAAAACACAGCGGATGATATCAAGTACTTCGATGACATGATACATTGGTACATTCGGTTCAGACAGACGATACTTGCGCTAATTTCTCGTCTGTTTGATACCACGAAGAAATTTCCCGCTGCTGGCCCAAGCAAGAAGAAGAAGTAGTCTCGCTCCAATTTGACGCAAAGGGGGAGATTGTAGGGTCGCGTTTTGTTATGTATTGCGTCGATTGGGCTAGCTAGTTAGTCCAGTTTTGTAACTCCGGTATGGGCCTGTCCAACCGTGAGTATAATAGGGTTTATTATAAATATAGGTGCTTGCATGCATTCTAGGTTAACGATAGTAACGAAAGAATAGATCGATCACAACATTATTCAGAAGTTTTTATTATCGTTCTTGTAACCCTAAATCCTCTACAGCGGGAGTTCTTAGTCGAGCTCTGTTGAAGATTGTTTGAATTAATCATTCGACATTCTTTGATCCATACTTGTGTTATTTACAGTTTTTGCATTCATCTTTTTACCTGTTATAAAGATCTAATCGATCTTCAAGTTAGTTTATAACTCATCAATATCTATGCTGGATGAACAAATTATACATGTTTTATTCGATTTAAACTGTATACGTATTTTATACCTATAATTATGATGAGTAAATATGGGTGGATGAAAGATGAGATGAATGATGGTAGATGAAAGATGATATAGTTAATGAGAAGCCTTGACCCAAGCGATGACCCAGTCATGTAGCAGAGTATAGATGATAACCACAGACTATTCTAGATAGTCCAGTGGAACACTAGCAGGCTCGCAACCTGTAGGTGTTGTAAATGATATGTAAATCAGATGTACTCTAAAAGCCCATTGACATGTATTGTGGGTGGACTCCCTAAAATAATATTGTCAATAAAAGAGATAAACCATGACAGCTATGGACTTAGTGCCTAATAGATAACACCCGCAATTATGGACTTAGTGCCTATTATATAAACCCTGGCAACGATGGAATTTGTGCCTATTCCTTAGGACAATCCTTAGGAAGAAATGTCGAGGAATAGATGGTTCTTAGGGAATATACTTAAGAATAAAGAAGATAATGAGGATGGGTAATTGGGTTAATATGTGGGTTGAAAACCCTATGTACTCACTAGGTTTCCCAACCAGACCCACTCAGTTTATTTTTATCACATGTGTCGATACGAAGCTACATTACACTAAGAGATTAAAGGAGATGTAAATCACTAGTGTAAATGAATTTAAGGTCTGTTTATGCTCATGTATTTGTATTGACGATGACATCCCAAAGTTTTAATATAAACAAAATACATTTCTTCAGAAATGCTTTCATAATATACTTATCATGTTTTCCGGAAACAAATTCTGCAATATTATTTTTAAAATGAATATTTTGATTTTCAAATAAGCATAAATAATTTTTTTTAATTACCGTGAATTTGAGGATGTCATAGAGTACAAAAACAAAAAGAACTTATTTTGAAATTAAAAAAATATTAAGAACTAAATGTGTAAAAAAATATTAAGGACTTAAAGTGGAAAAAATGAGAAATATACTATATATAAATCGAAAAAAATATTACTCTTTATGTCATTATCATTTTGAAAAAAAGTTAAATAAGAACCTACAAATATGGTTTCTTTTTTATTTTTATATTATATTATATTATATTATATTTTATATATATATATATATATATATATATATATATATATATATATATATATATATATACACTAAAGTTATGAAACATTTTAACAATAAAGTGGCTATTTTTATGGCAATTTTGGTCCTCTAAGTTATAACATTGACCCTTCACCTTTATGCTTTTGTTCACAAACAACCCTTTCACTTTGGTTTGAAATTTTCATAACCCTCACCTTTTAGTATTTAGTCTTTTGGTAGAAATGGTCCCTCATCATTATTATTATTACTGTTAGACAAAATTACACAATTGATCCCTGTGGTTTATCATATTTAACATTCTCTTTTTGATTTTAAATTAATGTTTTATTTCTTAGAAAATACCCACCCAATACCATAAACCCACCCACCATCTACCATCACCACCACCACCACCACCACCAAAATTACATAAATGGTCCATATGGTTTACCCATGGTGACAAATTCAGTCCCTACTACCTGAAAAGACCAAACTACCCTTACATGAACAGACAAACAACAATTGTCTATATTTTCCGGGATGACATTGTTTATCTTCCTTTACTAGATTATCTCAAAGCAATTCAACATGCTACTTACTTTACAAAGCAATACCTTCCGACCCCGGCAACGCCGGGGAATCTTTTCTAGTATATATTAAAGTTATGAAAGATTTCAACAGTAAAGTGGCACCTCTTTTTGTCAATTTTGGTCCTCCAAGTTATAGCACTCACCCTTCACCTTTATGCTTTTGTTCACAAAAAACCCTTTCACTTTTGTTTGAATTTTTCATAACCCTCGCCTTTTATTACATATTATTAGTATTTAGTCTTTTGGCAGAAATGGCCCTTCATCATTATTATTATTATTGTTAGACAAATTACACGATTGGTCCCTGTGGTTTACCATATTTAACATTCTATAACACCCAAAATCAGGAAGGCCAAGAAAGGAAAGAAAACCCTAAGTCAAAGGGCCGACTCATCGAGTCCAATGAGGAACTCGGCGAGTCCGAGTGGGATCCGGGTCAAGAAGTAAGTGACCGACTCGGCGAGTCGGCTAAGGGGACTCGGCGAGTCTGGTCTGAACAAGGAAAACCCTAATCCCGGGAGTTATATCCTATATAAAGGATGTTATGTCCCTTTCTCAGCCTCCATATCATCCTAGAGAGCCTGTAAACCCTAGATTTCGTGTGAACTTCCATCATTTGAGAGAAATAGCTTTGGAGGAATGAAACTTTGAAAGTAACTTGAAGATCAAGAGGGTTGCTTCAAAGGAGAGGTGTAGATCCGAGATCTACTTCAGTTAGTGTTCATCTTGGAGGTAATGAGCTGCTATCTTTCCTCCTTTGCATCTAGATCTATTTTGTTATGAGATTTGGGGATTTTGTGGTTGTTTGTGACCCAATTCGGGTTTGGGACTTAGATATGTGGTTGCCACTTCAGATCTAGTGTTGGGATGGTCCAATATGTCGTAAAGCATCAGATATTGAGTAGTTGGTGAAGCCCTTTTGTCCTAAAACCTAGCCCAATAGTGTTTTGAGCCTAGATCTCTTTAGTTATACGTAAAGTTTGCAACTTTAAATAAGGATTGAGCTTTGGAAGTATGGATCTATGATTTGGAGCCCCTACATGGCTCGAAAAGCCACTGAATGGTTTAAGATCAGGAGTGACTCGACGAGTCACATGGGTGGACTCGGCGAGTTGGATGAAGTTGGGCAGGAACTCAGCGAGTTGGAAGAACAACTCGGCGAGTCTGTTGAAGACTGTCTTGGACTCGACGAGTCTGTTCTTGGACTCGGCGAGTCAAGTCTCGAAACCCCGAACCCTTCGAGTTGAGACTCAAATCAGTGAGCTGAGTGGAGACTCAGTGAGTTGGACAGGACAGGACTCGGAAATTGGTGAGCTCAGCGAGTCAGTAGGATGACTCGGCGAGTAGGGTTGACCTGGAAGGTTGACCTTGACCAGGACTTTGACTTGACCAAAGTTGACTTAGTTGACTTTCAGGGGACAGTTAGACTAAGTGTTGCATTGATATTGGTAGCTCGGGGAGCTAGTGGAGCAGGATTTCAGAGAGTTGTCGAGCAGCAGCTAAAGGGGTTATCAGCAAGTTCAGCAAGTGCAGGTGAGTTTCCCTTTGTGTGAATGGGTCTAAGGCCACAATGCCGGCCCATGTAGTTATGAGTAGAAGACCCGGGGGTTAGCCCTAGGCACAGTATGCTAGTATGATATTCAGGACGAGGTCCAATGTTAGCGGGTAGGTGCCCAGGGAATGGTTTATGTGATAGTTTATACTTGTTGTATGTGTGATACTTGTATGTGCCTGGTAGGGAGGTGAGTGTCGGCGAGGTCCCGTATCTCACCAATAGTAGAGTGTTGATGGTGTTTCACATCTCATTAGCATCAGATCAGGGGCGAGGCCCAAGTTAGGGAAATAGTGAGTGTGGGATGGGCCCGTATCTCACTATCAATAGGAGCATGGACGGGGTTCCATGACTCATCAGTAGCAGGACAAGGGCAAGGCCCAGGATAGGCGAGGCCTTAGGTTAGGATCCGTTAGTATATATTTAGCTTATGTGTTGTGATATGTTTATGTGCTATTATATGTTAGCGGGCAAGGCCCTAAGACTGGCGAGGCTTAAGTGAAACAAATCTGTATCCGAGCGGGGCTCGAAGCCAGGCGAGGCCTGGAGCGGCAGGGCCGTTGTAGCGGGCGAGGCCCGAGGTAGGGGCGAGGCCCATAATAGCGGGCGTGGCCCAGTATGTGCAGTATGTGGTTATGCATGGTATGTGGTAGGTTGGGGAACTTACTAAGCTTCGTGCTTACGGTTTTGAGTTT
Organism: Lactuca serriola; assembly: GCF_051521515.1. Classification (NCBI taxonomy): domain Eukaryota; kingdom Viridiplantae; phylum Streptophyta; class Magnoliopsida; order Asterales; family Asteraceae; genus Lactuca; species Lactuca serriola. The sequence goes on from NC_136411.1 coordinate 79,162,598, forward strand.
TTGTTTCAGGTACTTCCGGTAGCGGAGGGAAGAGCTTGGGGTGATCGCATGGCACACACCATAGATTAGTCAGCCTGGGATGTTTTACTCTGATAATGAACATGTGTTTTGGAAATTAATAATCTGATTATGTTATGGAGTGACAATTATGTGTTAAGTAATGTTTTATAAAAGAATTTTTTAGTGTTGATTTTTGGGACGTTACAAGTTGGTATCAGAGCCTTGGTTTGAGGGATTCGGACGTACTCTCGGGTGTGTCTAAACTCAAACTAAGGAATTGGTATGAAAATTTTCAAAATGAAAAGAAGGTTTTGTAAAAAAAAAATTTGAGAAGGAAAACAGTTATAGAACAGCAAAAAGAATTCAGAGAGAAAAGAATTTTGAAAAGAGAAAAGGGGTGGGATGCATGCAATCAGCCGAGCTCAAGTAAGTACCCCAAAATACCCATACAAGTTATGTTATGATTATCAGTTAATAGAACAGCATGCTAGATTAGGACTAAGGATCTAGGGAGGATGCCTTATGTGCCTATTATATGTGCTTTTGAGCTACATGATAGTGCTGGTTAGACAGTAGTAGGATAACCTGTTTAGGTTATGCCTGAGTTTATGAGTTTGTGTTGCATGCTAGTACAGATTCTTGATATGATTTTATGATTGCTTGAGTATGTTATGGTTAGATTTTCCCCTTGTCTGAATGCTGCTTTCTTTGTGCAATGTGGGATTCCGAGTGATGGGAGTTAGCCATTAGGTGAATACGTCACGTCACATGTGATCAGGGTTGAATAATCTCAAAGTAATGGATTTGGCCCTATTGCGTAACTCTTGTCTGAGTTCAGCCATTGTAGAGACGAGTCTTTTACTCGAAGGATTATCTAAGCCTCGTAACATGTGACGGTATTCATGTGATGGCTAATTGGCATCACAAGGAGGCCTTCAGCAGCTGAGGACTGGTTTGAGTTGAGTCGGAGATTCCCTAGGGTAAGCCTAGGATGAGGTAGAGCTGGGAGCAGTAGTAGTGGGAAAGGGACCTGGTGGAGTCGAAGCAGTTCTTGAGGAAAGCACGGATAGATTTGGAAGGTAGTATGGGCCCGTACTACTGAAAGCAGAGGATTCGTACTCGATTCGGGAAAGGTCGAGGCAAGACCGGGAACCTGGTAGTGCATGTGTTTGGTCTCGCAGCGGTGATGAGTATTCTGATAAGTAGATGTATGATATTTTCAGCATGGTGACATTGCGAGAGAGACCAGTGGGCGGATCAGGCGCCGGAGAGGGATCAGGCAGCTCGAGGAGTGAACGAGGGAGTTGATATCAGCTGAGGTTATGCGCAGCATACTAGACCAGACTCCTGTGATCTTTGGCACGGTCAAGGAGTGTATACTGGAGATTTTGGATGAGAGGCTGGGAGCCTTCTGTACCGAGATGATGGCATTGTTAGGAGCGCGTACTTTGACATTTCGAGAGTTCAGGGCTTGCAGGGCACCAGATTATCATGGGGCTAGGGACCCCATCGCTAGCAGCAGATGGTTGGCTGATGTCGCCAACACATTTCGTACGAGCCGGTGTACCGAGGGGGACAAGGTCAGACTCGCCTCCTGTCTTATAAAGGACAGAGTGAGGGATTGGTGGGAGGAGATCGGTCATGCTTTGGGGGATGATGTCGTGTTGGATGCGATGACATGGAGTAATTTCTCGGCCATGTTCAGGGCGGAGTTTTCACCAATTATTGAGGTGCAATAGTTGGCATGGGAGTTTCAGGATTTGACGCAGAACACTGAGACTGTGGCGGAGATCACCGCCAAGTTCAGGGAGAGGGCTCTTCTTGTACCGCAGTATGTCGCGGATGAGGAGATGAAGAAGGCCCGATACCATGAGATGTTGAGGGATGACATCAGGCAGTTTGTGAGCCAGTCCAGCTGCAAAACGTTGGAGGATATGATCGCACGAGCTAGAGCGAGAGAAATTGATTTGGAGCAGATCTGGAAGAGGAAGCCGGATGAGGTTCAGGCAGCTACAGGCTCGGGCAAAAGGCCCAAGGGATCGGATTCAGGATCGAGGGATTATCAAGACCGCAGCCGGTACGGGAAGTGTGGCAGGGCGCACGGGGGCGCGTGCAGGAGTGGTAGCGGTGGTGAGTCTGGCTGCTTCAAGTGTGGTCGGGCTGGTCATTTTAGCAGGGATTGTATTGTTACCACCACACAGTGATTAGACTTGATATGTTTTCACTGCAACCAGCAGGGCCACAAGAAGGCCCAGTGCCCATATTTGCTTCCGGCAGGGCGGGTGATGGCACCTGCCCCTGCAACATTGAGGATCACAGACGGCCGTCAGGGCCGTGCAGAGGCGCCTGCGGTAGGAGGCAGGGCTTTTCAGATGACTACCTTGGAGGCGCGAGCAGCGCCGTACGTTGCAGGTATGCGACTTCCGTTTTCAGTTCTTTTATTTGTGCATGATTATATTGTTATGATTCTGCATCCTTATCGGTATGAGTATTTTATTTTTGTGCGGCTTGCTTATGATCGAGTTATATTCCATCTGCATACCTTGGATATTTGAATGGTAGTTAAGGGATGAGCCCTATCGGAAAAGGTCGCTTAGGATGCAGTAACTGTAGCATGCCTGGGAGGGACTTGGTATGCCTCGCTAGTTCGGAGCCGTATAGTTTTAGAAATGGACTGGTTAGATCCTTAGCTATGGTAAGCTTGGGGTTCCTCAGCAGATTGATTATGGAATGGTAGCAAGGATTGGGATTCCTTTTCGAGCATTGAGCAGCGAGGTGTAAGGAGGATCGAAGTGGGGGAGAATCCTCTGAGTGTACAAGGGTAAGAGCACGCAGATCCAGAATGGGTACGCGATCTCTAAGAAGGAAAAGAAGTAGTACAGTGTTTGATGGATTGAGGAGTTTAGGGTTGGGAGTTTGGGAAACTCCTTATCAGTTAGTGCGTGTAGTGGTGACGGTTAGTATGTGGTTGGGAATTCAGGTTGGAGGATCGCCTGTAGGACTCGAGTGAGTCGGAATGAAGATCTTGAGGACAGATAGCATGGGATGCTTTCGTGGTAGTAGGCAGTGGCAGAGGCAGCTTGTGGAGCATGGTAGAGCGACAGGAGAGTCGCAGCTTTCTCCAGCAGCGGTCCATGGTGGAAGGTGTTATAACACTACGGGGCAGCCGTAGCATTCACTAGCAGACAGAGATGGAAGGTGATGTAAGACTGCGGGTAAGCCACATCATTCCTTAGTAGCTTCGTTAGCAGAGTTGGGGTGAGGCCCTTATCTCCTAGTGATCAGATAGTGATAAGGAATGGGTAGTGGATGAGAACAGTAGGGAGTTTGCCTGTATAACCCTAGAGAGGTGAGACCTTGGGAGAGGCCGCTCCAGGATGTAGTTGGGTGAGACGTGTGGGCGAGGCCCGTATGAGAGTAGCAGTATAGGTGAGACCTGAGAGCAAGGTTGCTCAGTAGTATGGTTGGGTGAGACCCGTGGGCAAGGCTCGTGCGAGAGTGGTTAGACAAGTGAGACTAGAAGGATAGAGGCGTGTGAGACCTGTGGGCGAGGCCCGTGAGTTTTAGTAGCATAGGTGGGACCTAGTAGGGACCTTAGTGTCAAGATAGGGGATCGAGGATCCCAGGATTGTAGTGCCTGAATGGCAGAATAGATTGAGCAGTTGTAGGTAGTCGAAGTTTCTTCGAAAGTCGCTGGGAGCAACTAGGAGTTATGTTGGGTCTAGCGACCAGTGGGAGCCGGTAATCCAGATATTGATAGATTGATGGGGACCAGGGTGGTCTCGGTTCATCCGGAAGGCAGATAAGAAATAGCGGAAATTTTCAGTCAGTAGTAGTGTCGGTAAGCGGTATATGGTGAAATTCGGTTAGTTGATCGTGGGGTGCTCGACACCCAATTATAGTAGAGAGAAATGCCTAGTGGATACTAGCGGTAATGACCCGTACTGGAGGTAGCGGGAGTAATGGATTTGGTGAAGGATAGGACCTTCACAGTGACAAAGGAAATAGTTGGTTATGGAGCATCGCCTTGGGAAGGTAAGAAAACGCACAAGGAAAGAGGGGGTGAACCCCTATGGGTTCAGTTGTAGTACTCGGAGAGTACCAGAAGGATTGTCGGTTGAGTAAGTTGTGTTTCCAGATTGTTCAGGTTCAGGATTGACCCGAGATTATTATCCGCATGGATTAAGGGTCGCCAGGATGACCGGGCGAAAGGTCAGCGAAGGTAGGCAGCTGGTGTTGGTTTGATAAGTAGAGTATTGAAAGCAGATCGCAGGGCGGTTGGCCATAACAAACTTCGAGGACAAACTTTAGTTTAAGTGGGGGAGAGTTGTAACACCCAAAATCAGGAAGGCCAAGAAAGGAAAGAAACCCCTAAGTCAAAGGGCCGACTCGTCGAGTCCAAGGAGGAACTTGGCGAGTCCGAGTGGGATCCGGGTCAAGAAGTAAGTGACCGACTCGGCGAGTCGGCTAAGGGGACTCGGCGAGTCTGGTCTGAACAAGGAAAACCCTAATCCCGGGAGTTGTATCCTATATAAAGGGTGTTATGTCCCTTTCTCAGCCTCCATATCATCCTAGAGAGCCTGTAAACCCTAGATTTCGTGTGAACTTCCATCATTTGAGAGAAATAGCTTTGGAGGAAGGAAACTTTGAAAGGAACGTGGAGATCAAGAGGGTTGCTTCAAAGGAGAGGTGTAGATCCGAGATCTACTTCAGTTAGTGTTCATCTTGGAGGTAATGAGCTGCTATCTTTCCTCCTTTGCATCTAGATCTATTTTGTTATGAGATTTGGGGGTTTTATGGTTGTTTGAGACCCAATTCGGGTTTGGGGCTTAGATATTTGGTTGCCACTTCAGATCTAGTGTTGGGATGGTCCAATATGTCGTAAAGCATCAGATATTGAGTAGTTGGTGAAGCCCTTTTGTCCTAAAACCTAGCCCAAGAGTGTTTTGAGCCTAGATCTCTTTAGTTATACGTAAAGTTTGCAACATTGCGTCAGGATTGAGCTTTGGAAGTATGGATCTATGATTTGGAGCCCCTGCATGGCTCGAAAAGCCATTGAATGGTTTAAGATCTGGAGCGACTCGGCGAGTCACATGGGTGGACTCGGCGAGTTGGAAGAACAACTCGGCGAGTCTGTTGAAGATTGCCTTGGACTCGGTGAGTCTGTTCTTGGACTCGGCGAGTTAAGTCGCGAAACCCCAAACCCTTCGAGTTGAGACTCGAATCAGTGAGCCGAGTGGAGACTCAGTGAGTTGGACAGGACAAGACTCGGAAATCGGTGAACTCGTCGAGTCATGGACTAACTCGGCGAGTCGAGTCGCGAATGGAAGGGCTCTGAGCATATGAACTCGGCAAGTTAGTAGGATGACTCGGCGAGTAGGGTTGACCTGGAAGGTTGACCTTGACTAGGACTTTGACTTGACCAAAGTTGACTTAGTTGACTTTCGGGGGACAGTTAGACTAAGTGTTGCATTGATATTGGTAGCTCGGGGAGCTAGTGGAGCAGGAGTTCAGAGAGTTGTCGGGCAGTAGCTAGAGGGGTTATCAGCAAGTTCAGCAAGTGCATGTGAGTTTCCCTTTGTGTGAATGGGTCTAAGGCCATAATGCCGGCCCATGTAGTTATAAGTAGAAGACCCGAGGGTTAGCCCTAGGCACAGTATGCTAGTATGATATTTAGGACGAGGTCCAATGTTAGCGGGCGGGTGCCCAAGGAATGGTTTATGTGATAGTTTATACTTGTTGTCTGTGTGATACTTGTTTGTGCCTAGAAGGGAGGTGAGTGTGGGCGAGGTCCCGTATCTCACCAATAGTAGAGTGTGGATGGTGTTTCACATCTCATTAGCATCAGATCCGGGGCGAGGCCCAAGTTAGGGAATGAGTAAGTGTGGGATGGGCCCGTATCTCGCTATCAATAGGAGCATGGACGGGGTTCCATGACTCATCAGTAGCAGGACAAGGGCGAGGCCCAGGATAGGCGAGACCTTAGGTCAGGATCCGTTAGTATATGTTTAACTTATGTGTTGTGATATGTTTATGTGCTATTATATGTTAGCGGGCGAGGCCCTGAGACAGGCGAGGCCTAAGTGAAACATATCTGTATCCGAGCGGGGCTCAAAGCCAGGCGAGGCCTAGAGCGGCGGGGCCGTTGTAGCGGGCGAGGCCCGATGTAGGGGGCAAGGCCCAGAATAGCGGGCGTGGCCCAGAGTGTGTGGTTATGCATGGTATGTGGTAGGTTGGGGAACTCACTAAGCTTCGTGCTTACGGTTTTCAGTTTTGGTTTCAGGTATTTCCGGTAGCGGAGGGAAGAGCTCGGGGTGATCGCATGACATACACCATAGATTAGTCAGCCTGGGATGTTTTACTATGATAATGAACATGTGTTTTGGACATTAATACTCTGATTATGTTATGGAGTGATAATTATGTTTTAAGTAATGTTTTATAAAAGAAATTTTTAGTCTTGAATTTTTGGACGTTACACATTCTCTTTTTGATTTTTAAATTAATGTTTTATTTATTAGAAAATACTCACCCAATACCAGAAACCCACCCACCATCTGCCTTCACCACCACCGCCAAAATTACATAAATGGTCAATATGGTTTACCCATGGTCACATTAACGGACAAAAAACAACCGTCTATATTTTCCGGATTGGTTTTCCGACTACTGCCATACATGACAATAAAGTTCAATTTGTGAGACTATTTCTTTATTTTCCTCATTTATTGCAAGAAATAATGATTTAGATTTCTTTACTTATGTAATTAGATGACATTGTTTATCTTCCTTTACTCGATTATCTCAATGCAATTCAAGATGCTACGTTACTTTAGAAAGCAATACCTTCCGACCCCGATAACGCCGGGGAATCTTTTCTAGTTATTATTATTATTATTATTATTATTATTATTATTATTATTATTATTATTATTATTATTATTGATGGATGTTATAATCAAAACAAACTCAACAATCCATCATATTGCAATTTTGATTTTGAGTGGTTGTAAATGGAACCTTTTGAGTCATGCCTCAGTTTATTGACATTTGTATATGAAAAAACACCTGGATAGTAAGATCGGTTATTTATCCCGATAGAAATGTGTTGGTATATTCACACGCTTACGTATCCATGTATGTCTTGTACACACCGCAACACATATATACAAAACTTATTATTGATAATTGAGTAAATTACACTAATCGTCCTTATCGTTTGAGATAATTTACATGTTTAGTCTTTAACTTATTTTTTTAACTCGGAAGGTCTCTACTGTTTGTTTTTGTTGCACGCTTGGTCCTTGTCTTTCCTAAAAAGACTATTTTTCTCTTGATTTTTTAATTTATTTAAATAAACACACCCACAACTTCACTTCCACCTCACCTTATGTTATCTTACCTACCCCACATTATTTAAATAAATTAAAAAATCAAGGTCAAAATCATTTTTTTAGGTAAGACAAAGACCAAACACGCAACAAAAGCAAATTGTAGAAATATTCCGAGTTAAAAAAGTAAAAATTATGGACCAAACAATCAAATTATTCCAAACCATAAGGATCATTCGTGTAATTTACTCTTGGTAATTTTAAATGGTAGGATTGAAATGATGATATTTTTGGTAATGTGTTTGATGATATGGAATGATAGAATTCAAATGTTTTGTCCTCCATTTTATGTCAATGAATTTATGGTAGTGAGAGGTGACAGAGTCTCTCTCTCTCTTTCTTCTCTTGGGATGTTTGATTTAGTTTTTTAGAGATCAAAAGATATTTTTAGAAAAGTTACAAAAAGTCAGGTTTTCCTAACTTTTTCAAAAAGTTGATTTTTCCTTCTTTGCAAAATCCAAAAATAGCTTTTCAAAGTTTTTTGCCAAACATCTTTTGCCTATGATCTTTTTTTAAAAGGACTTTTGGTCATTCAAAACCTAAGCCAAACACCCCCTCTCTCTCAAAAATAAAAAGTTGATTCATAATAGTTTTTTTTTTATATAATAGTTTATGCTTTAAAAAATTATCATATAATATAATATAATGTTGTTTTCCATATATAATAATAATTTATGCTTTAAAATATTATCTTATACAACCGCATAATATAAAGTTGTTAATGGAAAAAATGTTATATATAAACTATTTCCGTTAAAAACTCACTCGTATTATAGGATAATTAACATACTTTATTTTTTTAGTAGAAAAAAAAACAGAAAAGAAACGAACAATTGTTTACGGAAAATTATTAGAAACCGTCAATCGTTTACATATTTGAGAGCTATACGACAATCTTTAATTTTACTGAGTAATCATGTAGAAAGTTTGCTGTATTCTAATCTCATCCTCTTTAATAAATGAACTTTTTTTTGTCGCTTGTCAAATTCTTAAGAATTTTGTCACATATAACTTAGACTCAAAGTTGGAAAATTGATATTCATGTTTTGATATGTTGCATGAACAAGAAACCATATGGAAGTATGATATATATATATATATATATATATATATATATATATATATATATATATATATATATATCTTATTCCCTTTAATATTCATTAGTTGTTAGTCTCTCTTTACTATAATTGGCATATTTTAGGTATACCATTCAATATTAACCGCTTCAACTGAGCTATAAAGACATCCTAACTTTCAGTAGCATAGTTCTACCACCTTTTAGTATGATCATGCTTCTTCATTCAACCACACCATTTTGGTTTGCGATGCTTAGTACAGTGAAATTTTAAACAATGTCTTTATAATCATAAAAGGATTCAAGTGTACGGTTTCTGATCTAAGACCCATCATCATTTTTGATTTGTTTAACTTTGTTTTCTAATGACTTCATAATGTATTTCAGAAATGATATTATGCTTTTAGATGCATTTCTTTTATTTATGAGAAACATAACCCATGTGAATCTTGAAAACCCATACACTATAATAAGAGTGTATATTTTCACTCCTAAGATTTATAATGGGATTGGTCCAAAGAGAACCACATGAAGTAGAGTAAGTAGATAGTTGATTGATGTGTAGATATCAGTCCAAAAACTAAGGTGTAAAATTTAGTTTTAAATTTATAATTGATTTCATCTTAACTGAGGACTGTTACTTAGACTTGACTACACACTTTAAATATGGTTAATTCGTACGTTGTGCAATGAACATTAGATGTTATTCACCAATTCATAAGTTGATATGTTTGGTGGGTTTCGAGCCTAGTCAAAGACCAAAAAAATGGCGGCGGAAATAACAAATCTGATCTAGTAGACTTAAAACAATCAATCTAACTCAACAATCCATGTAACTTATAGGAAATAATATAATAGAATAATACATTTGCTTTCTTAGTATGTTTCTTGTTTTGACGTAGACTTAAAACAACCGATCTAACTCAACAATCCATATAACTTATAGGAAATAATATAATAGAATAATAAATTTGCTTTCTTAGTATGTTTCTTCTTTTAACAAGCCTTTGAATGGAATAAAGAACCCGATGAAGAGTTCATCTTTTGAAATTGTACCCAAGAAACAAATTAGAAGCATATCTATGAAATCCTCGATTTTGTATGATAATTTCGAAATATATCTATGCTAGATCTAGGGTTCATAAGTCTTATATGAATTGCATGTACAATAGAGAAACCTAGATACAAGCTTTAGGGTTTTCATGAGCACATAGGATGTCCTTTTGTATAAAACCCATCAGTAACTGCAACAGAAAAGGGCATACTGCCCGATTCTGTAAATCACCACCCTAACCGATTAACCAAGTACATGCCACTGGAGTAGGTCAAGAATGCTATGGATGCGGTGATGTTGGGCATTTCAAAAGAGATTGTCCGAAAGCTGGAAATGTCAGTGGAGTTGGGAGGAGTCTGGCATTGGGTCACGAAGAATTTGTGGCAGACCCTACGAGCTACGGTGGTCACGGGTACGTTTCTTCTCAACAATACTTATGCATGAATTCTATTTGATTGTGGTGTTGAGAAGAGCTTCGTGTGCCATAATTTCAAAGACCTTCTAAATCAAAACTCCCAACCATTAAATGAAACCTTTATAGTCGAAATGGCTAACAGGAAATCCGAATACACCAACGATATATACATAGGATGTATCCTTACCTTGAATAACTTTTCCTTCCCAATGGACCTTATGTCGGTCTCTATCAAAAGTTTCGACGTCATTATTGGTATGGATTGGTTGTGCTATAACCATGCTAATATCCTATGTTATGAATGAGCGATTCGCCTGAACTTGCCAACTAACAAAACTCTTATCATCTATGGCGAGAAACCCGGAACAAACCTTCAGATCATTTCTTACATCAAGGCACATAAGTACCTTCGCAAGGAGTACTGTGCTTTCCTAGCTCACATGGTTGACAAAAATCAAGAAGTGAAAGACATCACGAGCATTCCTGAGGTCTGCAACTTTCCCGACATATTTCCTAACGATCTTCCAGGAGTGCCTCCCGAACAACAAGTCGAATTCAGAATCAACTTAATTCGTGGGGCTACCCCTGTAGCCAAATCCCCCTATCGTCGTGCACCTTTCGAAATGCAGGAATTATCCAGCCAGCTGAATGAACTCCTTAGCAAAGGTTTCATAAGACCAAGCTTCTCATCCAGGGGAGCACCGGTTTTGTTCGTGAAGAAGAAGGATGGATCATTTCGCATAGAAATGAAAGTGATGGAGAAAAGTAGGATGTGGTTCTAAAGAAACGAATGTACATCTTCTATGCGAAAGTGACCAAGAAGACAACTCTTTACTCATTGTGAGAAGAGTAAGGTAGCTCATGACTTACGTGAATTCGTAGCCTAATTGGGAAGAAACTATTGGTATTATCGATTCATTAAGGCTTCAACATAGAGTCGTCAAGGATTTAGACAACATGCAGGAGCATGCTTCTAGGGACACTTAGCTAGCACTTAGATAAAGAAATATATACTAGCCCTATCATTCTATTTAAAGGTAAAGAGATTGCCTTCAAATCTGCACAAAAAAAAAAAAAAAAAAAAATCTTAGAACAAAAATATTTTAAATTTTGAGTTTTTCAATAAATAAAAATAAAATGTTTTTTTTTTATTTTGAAAATATTGAAATAAGAAAAATGAAAAAGAGTAAGAAAAGTAAAAGTAAGGAAAATGTTTTTGTATTTTGAAAATAAAAAAAATAGAATAATAAAAAAAATAATAATAAAATGATAAAATAAAATAAAATAAATAAAAAATAGAGAGAATATAAAAATAAAATATACATAATATACAAAAGGATATAAAACTTTCTAAACCACGAGCGATCAGTTGACCATGAGAAATGTAGAGCATTCTCATGAAGATGTAGGAAAAACAGGGGATGCGAATTACTGCGAGCGTTCGCACCAGTTAACATGACAAAAGATGGCTGCGAATTACTGCGTGCGTTCGCACCGATTCACATGACTTGCTTTAAACTGAGAGAGTGAAAGTACAACAAAAAACGAAAGTAACATTGTGAAAGCGAAAGTGGTTTTGGAATAGATTCTGCTTCTATCATTCCCAAGCCTTGAAGTATTCGATTGAAGGTAGGTTTAGGTAAGGCTTTCATGAATATGTCAGCTAACTGATCAGCATATCTAACGAAGTGTATTTCAACATTACCATCTTCCACATGATCCTTGATAAAGTGATACCTCAGTGCGATATGTTTCATTTTTAGTGTTGCCCTGGATTGTGACACATGCGAATGGCACTTTCGGAGTCACAATATAAGGGGATTCGTTTCATATTCAGACCATAGTCACGAAGTTGGCTTTGAATCCAAATGACTTGTGAAGTGCATGAGACTGCAGCTAGGGGTGTAAACGAGCCGAGCCAAGCCCGAGCCTGACCAAGCTCGAGCTCGATTCGAGCCTTAAAATGAAGCTCGAACTCGGCTCTTGAACAATTTAGTGGGCTCGTGAGCCTAATCGAGCTTAAATGAGCCTATATATATATATATATATATATATATATATATATATATATATATATATATATATATATATATATGCTCGTTTAGGCTCGCGAGCCTATAAGTTGAAGCTCGGCTCGAGCTCGTTTAATAAATGAGCCTCATATTTAGGCTTGAGCTCGGCTCAGGCTCGTTTAATTCGATCTCGAGTCGATCCCGAGTAGCTCGGCTCACTTACACCCCTAACTGCAGCTATATACTCTGCTTCAGTAGTTGAGAGGGAAACACAAGTTTGCTTTTTCGACTGCCAATTTACGAGTTTACCATCCAAGAATTGGCATCCTCCCATTGTACTTTTTCTATCCAGGCTACATCCTCCAAGATCAGCATTCGAAAATGCTTGTACGAAGAAACCTGAGTTTGATGGATTCCATATGCCCATTGATGAAGTTTGTTTAAGGTACCTGAAAATATTCTTGATGTCCACCATGTGAGGTTCACGAGGATTCGCTTGGAACCTGGCACAATAACAAATGAAAAACATAATGGCTGGTCGATTAGCTGTTAAATACATCATTGAACCTATCATCTAACGATAAAGTGTCATATCAGTAGTTGGTTTTTCCGAAGATGGTGTTAGTTTCGTTCCGAATGCCATTAGAACCTTCGTTTTTAGTCTCCCACCATTCCAAACTTAGCGAGCAAGGTATTCGTGTATGCCTCCTGATTGATAAATATACCTTCCTGGCTCTGTCTTATATTTAATCGAAGGAATAAGTTAATTGGACCCATTGAGCTCATCTCAAATTTCGTTTCCATTAGCTTTCGGAATTCAGCTGTTAAGCTAGGATTAGTTGATCCGGAGATAATACCATCAACATATATTTTGACAATCATTAAGTGGCCACCCTCTTTCTTGCGAAAGAAGGTTGGGTCAACCGAACCTTGTTTAAATTTTGATATTTTCAAGAAACAAGTTAAAGCTTCATACCAGGCTCTTGGAGCTTGTTTCAGACCATAGACTGCTTTGTCTAGAATATAGAAATGGTTGGGATACTTCTCATTTATAAACCATGGTGGTTACTCCACATAAACAGTCTCCTCTAGCTCCCCATTCAAAAAGGCACATTTGACGTCCATTTGATAAACATCAAAATTCTTATGTGCTGCGTAAGCTAGAAAGATGCGAACTGATTCTAGCCTTGCAATAGGTGCGAAAGTCTCTTTGTAATCAATGCCTTCTTCTTGACAATACCCCTTTACATCCAGCCACGCTTTGTTTCTTATCATGTTTCCTTATTTATCAAGCTTGTTGCGAAGCATCCACTTTAACCCAACAACAGATGCATCCTTTGGAGTAGGAATAAGTCTCCATACTTTGTTTCGTTTAAATTCATTGAGCTTCTCCTGCATTGATTGGACCCAATCCGAATGATCCAGAGCAATCCAAACATTTTTTGGGTTCGACTTTGGAGATGAACGAATTGAACATGCAATATTCTACTTTGGAGAGTATAGTCGTTCGTTTCGCCTTTTGTTGTGCTCTTGTAAGAACTCCTAAAGGCGATTCACATATAACCTGCATTTTTTGATGATCTTTTATCAATTTAGTCAGAGGAGGATAATTAGGATCACACAATGGATTTCAACATTTACATCCTCAAATTCTGACTGTATATCTGAATCATCAAGCTGTACATCCGAATCATCATTCATATTATCTTTCTTCCCCTCGAATGATGTGAATGTTTCTTCTTTAGTTTTCAGATTCTCCCCATGAAATGGACTTTTTGGGTATGTTGTGGAGTTGAGTGCTCCCCCTGAAAGGTTGCATTGGAGGTTGATTCAGAATTCTCCCCCTGGAATGTAGAGTTTGTGTCATTTGGGTCATTCACACTTGGTTACTCTTTGTTCATAGCATTTGATGCGTCGTCAATTATCTTCTTCAATTCGTCTACCTTGTTATCAGTCGCTTTAGGTTTGGAAGAGATAGCCTTCTCTGTCTCATCGAATGGAAGCATGAATTCTTCGTAGTGATTGGCTAGCGGAATCGTAGATGGGCTTGGTTTAGGAAATATCTCTTTTGTTTGACTGTCAATCGCTTGAGTACTCTTTAAGTAGTTGTCGTCGAACATCACATAATAGGTTTCTTTTATTCATTTTGATCGTTTGTTAAGAACTCTATATGCTTTAGAGGTCAGTGAATATCCCAAGAAGATACCTTGGTCAGATTTCACATCGAATTTGTTCCTCTGTTCTTTAGAATTAAAGATGAAGCACATGGAACCAAAAACATGGAAAAACTTTACATTAGGTTTTTGTTTATTTATGATTTATTAGGGAGTGATAGAAAATCATTTATTGATATTTGAACGGTTTTGGGTGAAACAAGTTGTCCCAATCGCATCATCCCAGAAATACAGTGGCAGATTCGCAAATGAGAGCATGGTTCGTGCAGCCTCACATAGTGATCGGTTTCACCTTTCTATGAGTTTTCATGTAACTACATTAGGTAAAGCACCTTGATCAGTGAAAGTACATTGATCAGTGTAGGTGAGCTGCTCAATAACCTGGAAGCACGGGTCGGACCTTGTGCTTTCGGATGGCAAGAATTTAAGAATAAACAGGCTCAATCCATATGAATTTGAATTTGTCATAAACCTTGTCTTATGATAGTGGTTCAAAATGACAAGTTCACATGGATAGGAACACATACACCATAAAACTAAGTAGCAGTAGGTTTCTCTCTACTTCATAAAAATGATTGTGAGGAAACGCTTTCACTAATAGATGTTAAAGGATTAAAAGTTAGCAGTTGTGATAATTGCATTCTCAAATTCGAATATGATTATGACATCCCTCTTCATAGTTCGAATTGTGAGAAATGGAAATTAGTTCGAACATTCAGGACTTATTGCTATAAGTTCTGAAAAGGTTTAGACACACACATAAGTTGTCTAATGAAAGGTGTATGAGCTTGAGAAGTCTATATAGAGACTTATCGAAGCATCACATATCAAAAATCAGAATATTGGTAAGAAGGTCAATAGGTATTGATTTCTAGAGGTCCATTTGATTTCTGGATACATGTGAAAGCTAGTGGGAGCATAATTGTTATGCTGATAAGAACATAATTGTTATGCTAGTGGGAGCGTAATTATTATGTTAAGTGTTGCAAGTTTGCAATACTATTTATAGGAAACAGAGTTTTAAAATTTGCAAAGTTGCAGAATTTGGAAATTGTTTCGCTATAGTAAGGCTTAAGGGAGAGGGCATCTATACTTCATTTCGAATCTAAAAGCTTAGATTGAAAATTTTTATCAAACTTAGCCATGTCATATATAAAAATGTTGTTGAAATGTTTTAACATAAGAAATTCTATATATGGGAATATTTTAGCAAGAATCTGTTCAAGTATCATATCTTTATGTAAGATATTATGAATCATATGCCATATGCTTCAGGTATCGGATCGATTGCATTTGCTATGATATTTGGTTGTTCTGATTTTTCCAAATGACTAGCGTATTAAGAGGTAAAAAGAACTGCAACCAGATATGAATAAAGTTGTTAAACAACTGTCCAAGACAATCTAAGGTTAACCGAAGATTGGTTGTTTGTGGACAGTTGGAAGTATAGTAATGGAAGGACCATATTTATATAATTCTGAATAGATAGGATTCTATTAAGAATGGATTGTCATATGTCAAGTATGGAAACGTATCCTTAATGGGAGTTGGATATTAAGAATCTATGTGTAAGTTAGAAATTTTTATGCAAGAAGGATGTTCCAGGAATGTACCTTGAATGAGAGACTTCATGTCCGGGGAATTGTCCTGTAACAAATCTTAAATGGAATGTTTTGTAATATCATTGGCAAACTCTTTGTGACTTTGGAGCCTCGGCATTACAAAGTGATCGTTGCATGAAGAGTTAACTCTAACACATTCTATTAGTGGCAAGAATTTTGTATTCTTACACTTATAAGGGTTAGGAGATTGTTAAATGAGCATCATTGGAAATTTATTCAATTGATCTATTTCACAAGGAAAGGACCGTAGACAGCATAGTGTGCATGCTTGGAGCATGGGATGACTATTGTTTTAATTTAATCATTGAGTTGATTAGTCAAAACAGTAAACAATGAATTAGGTCTAATTAATATGGTGATTAAATAATAAGCGTTTTATTTATATTCAAAAGTTTTGAGACCATATTGGATTAGGTTATTCTTGTGTTTCACTTAGCATGTTTTACTTACCGAATAATAAGATTATTCAAACATCCACAGTTGATCATACTTTAGAAGTAAGTAATGAGGTAAGATTGTCATGAATCCGACTGTAGATTGTCTAAGTGCTTAGACATATCAAATGTTTGCTGCAGTGTTCGTAAGTACTCCTGAAATAAGAATTTGAGTATTGGATTAAACTCACCGCTCATTTGAATCACTTCATAGATTTTCTCTCGAGTGATTATGAGACGGTAATATCTTATATTCTTGAGACGGAGACATATAGTTGTTGTTTACGAGTCAGTTGTGCATTGATAATACGTAAACACATCAGTAACTTGATGTTATAAAACGTATTGTTGTGTGTGATTTGTTGAGTAAATTGTTTGATTAGGTGTATAAGTTCATAACTATTTCTGGGATGTACTTGACTCGGTTGGCATGGTCCATTTGGGTTGCATGGCATCATGCATTTAGATAGACCAAAATGAGAGAAATAATACTTAAGGTTTATTAATATATTATAAGTTCTAATATATGAATAATATTATTTAATTAGTATTGATCAAGATATAATTTGGAATTAATTAAGTGATCAAAAGAAGACTAATTAAATATATGAGTTGATTGTGTAAATCACCCAATACTTGTATAGTGGGCTGATGCTCCATGGATTATCAAGTTGGGCTAAAACCCATAGGATGCTCCATGGATGCTCCATGGTGTCTTTGAACCCATGGATCATGGAAATGAAGAGCCATGTCAAGTTAGGGTTTACATGGTGTAACCCTACTTTTGACACACTATAAAAGGAATATGTCAGCAACCAAAATCGGCACTAGTGTGAGAAAAAGAGGGCATAGCCAATTTTAGAAGTGTTCTATTTCTCTCAAGGTTATTCCAAGTGTATTTGGTGTTGTGTGAGACATTTGAGGCATCACACTTGAGGTGCTAGTCTCACAAGGTTCTCAAGGAATCCAAGCAACTAAAGGTATGTATTTCCTACTATCTTTTATGTTTAAAAGTTCCCCATGTACGCTGGAATGGTTATGAACCTTGGAGAATCAATTTTTCATCTATCATAGTAAAACATAGATCCAAGGTTTCTAGGGTTGCATGTACACCTTAGGAGTGTTAGAATGCTCAAAACCCAACATAAATAGTACAAGCATATGAGTTGAAGTTTTTCCATTCCTTTTACCCTAAATGGGATAAAAGCGATATATATGGGCCCCTCGATGATTTAATGATGACAAGTGCTTGGCCAAGCCTGGACTAAGTTGATTTGTTTAATAGTAGTCTGAGTCAGTCATCATAAATTAGAAGTTGAGAACAAACCTTGGACATAAAGAATGATTGTAATTCATGTCTCATGTCCATAAGATATCTTGTAGAGCGGAGGAATATTTGATCACTTATCTAAAGGACGCGTTACTGATAAGATTAGAGTTCGACAATGGCTTTTGAAAGCTACGATTGCTAGTCAAATTCTGAAGTCATACTTGCAATAATAGTTATTAGAGTTATCTAAGCGGGAGACTATTGGATTAGGTGTCGAAGCCCATAACTATAATTGGTATGTACTTGATTTTATTTGTAGGATGGTCCTTTTGGGTTGCCTTCACTCATGCAACTTGACATGATAACTAGTGGAGAGAGAGAGAGAGAGACAGAGAGAGTATGATTTATTATGTGAATAAATTAGTACTTAGAATGATTTTATTAATAGATTATAAGATTAATATATTATTTGGAAATCATATTATTAATTAGTAATTAATCTGAAATTAATTTGATATTAATTTTAGGATTAAAGGAACTGATTAATAATGGAGGTGTTGTTTTTTAAATCGTTGATAGTTGTGAAACTGGGCTTAGGCCTCCTTGTAAGTGGAGTGGACGAAATTTATGGGTTAACCAATAAGATTACGTCCAAGGGTTCACTAAGGAGGTACATGGGTTTCTTTGGGCTTAAGTTAGGAACTAGGGTTTCCTTCTTCAAGTCCAACTTAAAGGTTAAGCAACCTAGCCCTATATAAACCCCTTTAATCTAAGGAATTTCAACCTATGACTTCTCAGAGATGCCTTAGCCAATTTCCTTGATCTCCATCATCATCCTTTACATTGGGTGTTTATGATTCCATTAGAGGCGCAACACTTGGGGCACTAGGCTTTTAGAAGTCAAGATCAAGCAAGGATTGTTCTTGTTATTACAATAAAACAAGTAAGGTAATCTTCTAACCGTAACATATATGTGAATTTCGAAATTGTATATACTAGATCTAGGGTTATTGCTTTGGTGTTCATATTTGTATGTTCAATAGAGAAAAACTTAGATCCAAAGCAATTAGGGTTGCATGATCACATAGGAATGTAGGTATGCTCAAAACCCATCAAGATGTATGTATAAAGATTTTATGGCCGCCAAACCACCAAGTCTATCTGGGAGCCCAACACCAGTGGAGATTATGGACTGGATCTCCGAGATGGAGATGGTATTTGAGAGCCGCGACATCAACAACCGACAGAGAACCATCTTAGTAGTCATACAACATAATACTAGAGTGATGAGTTGGTGGAAATTATTAAATGACTCCATGCCGAAGGGAGAAGCAGGGAAGATGTCATGGAAAAAGTTTTTGGAAGTTTTGAAGGAGCAATACAACTATAAATAAGAGCTTTTGGAGAGCAACAATGAACTCTAGAACCTAAAGAAGGGAAGGTTGAGTGTCAAAAAGTATACTGCAGTCTTTACTTAGAAGATGAAGTTGGTTCCTTACCTGGTTCCTACCAAGCTTTCTAAGGTAAATAAGCTTCCTAGTGGACTACCATCGGATTATGGGCCAACAGTGAAACTAGCAATTACCCTGAAAGCAGCCATCTAGGCAGTTAGGAATGTAGAAACCCAGATAAAGGATAGGGTTTGGAAAGAGTATAGGTGGTAGAGAAAAAGAAACCTAAGGGATCTTCAAAATCCAATAAGAAAAGTAAATTCTCAAAGTCAGACCCCAACAACAAGAAGTTTGGGGTAACAATGAAGCCAACTGTACTGAGAAGTGCATGAATAAGCACTCTGAGAGGTGTGACAAAGAAGTAACCTGCTACAAGTGCAAAAGGGCTGGTCATTATTCCAAAGATTATACGTTCAATGACAACGTATGTTACAAATGTAAAGATAAGGGGAATATTTCCAAGAATTGCCCAATGAAAAATTAAGCGGCAAGGTTGAATACGCCGTCAAAGCCAAAGGCAAGAGCATTTCAAATGATCCTTGATTAAGCAGATGACGTTGTAAGAGATCAAGAATAAGAAGCTACCTACCCGAAGTTGAAGATATAAAGTAGTTATATATATATATATATATATATATATATATATATATATATATATAGCTTAATAAAAGAGACATAGTGTATGATGAACTTGAATAACCATGTAACCATTTTCAAGAATTAATATAATACCCAATTATGTTACATTATCCGACGTGTTAAACCATTGTATGAATTTCTTATGTGGTGACTTGGAGGACTACAAGGAAAATCTTGGGACGAGTATGAGTAAGTGTGAAAGGCAGTAGATGCCTATAGTACTGGAAGCATGGGACTCTCACAATGATCAAGGAAAATCACAAGGTTAATACGAAAATAAATATTAATTTCGACCTTAATGGTTCATTGTACCATTTTCACGATATTATCTTTGGCGATATTATCTTTATGGGGTTCATTGTACCATTTTCACAGATCAAAAGAGTGTGAGATATTTTTTGGACTAGCCAAATATGTACATGAGGAAGCATAGATGGCTCGATGTGGTGAAGGATTATGATTATGAGATTTTGTATCATTTGAGGAAGGCCAATGTAGAGGTCGATGCTTTGATTTGTAAGATAGATAGTTCACTAATTCGATACCTATGTTTGAGGACGACCATTGTGACCCCCGATTTTCAATATTATTAAGGAAGTTCCTGATTAGGTAATCAAGGAAGAGAATCGGAAGAGAAAAAGGGTGGTTGGTCAGGTTTCTGCATTAGACATTGACCGTAAGGGGTTATTGAATCTATGTGATAGGATTCATATACCTTATTCAGGCAGGGCCCCTGATAGACATTGATGGATGAGGCTCACAAATCGATGTTTTCAATTCATCTAGTGGTAGTCATGCATGAAAATAGGTATTGATTGGTATGTGGAGTGGTGCTTGACTTTCCAGGAAGTCAAGGCCGAACATTAGCGTGCTTATGGAAAGTTGTAGCCTTTGGACATCTCGTTGTGGAAATACAAGAAGATTACCTAAATATCATCACGAAGCTACTAAATGATACTGGGAAAGTTGACACTTTATGGGTTATTGTTGACCATCTGACCAAGAGTGCACACTTCATTCCTATCCAAGAGGGCTCTTTGGTCGTGGAATTGGTCAACATCTACTTTTGAGAGGTGGTTTCTTGTGACGGTGTGCTGATTTCTATAGTTTCTAATCGAGATGTTTAATTCACTTCCATATTTTGGAAGAGGTTCCATGATGAGCTGGGTACACTATTACATTTCAGCACTGCATCTCATCCAAATACATATGGGAAAAGTGAGCGGACCATCCAGATACTTGATGATATGTTGAGTGCTTGTAGCATCGACTTTGGTGGGAGTTGGGATTCTTACGTTCCTTTAGTAAGGTTCTCGTAGAACAACAACTACTATTCCAACATTAGAGTACCTCCTGTTGAGCTTCTTTATGGGAGAAGGTGTTGGACCTTGATCTGTTGGGGAGAAGTTGGATACAGGGTCATGGGGAGCACGAAGATGTTGCTCCAGATGATAGAGCTTATTCAACAGGTCAAACAGAGGTTGTAGGAAGCACATAGTTGGCAAAAGAGTTATATGGACAGACATCGTTCTGAGTTGGAGTTCCAGGTTGGCGATATGGTGTTATTGAAGGTGTTACCCAGAAAGGGTGTTAACTGTTTTAGGAAGCGGGTCAAGTTGGGCCCCTATTTCATTAGACCATTCCAAGTGATTGCTAGGGTGGTCAAGGTGGCCTATTGGTTGGATCTACCAAAGGAACTGAGACCAATTCTCAACACTTTTCATGTTTCTTAATTAAGAAAGTGTATTGCAAACGAGGTTGCCAATGTTCTGTTGGATGATATTCAAGTGGACGAGTGCCTGAATTACGTTGATCAACCGATCGCGATCTTTTATAGAAAGAAGAAGACCATGAACAACAAGGTTATTTGACTAATGAAGGTTCAGTCGTAGCGCTGAAGGATCGAAATTAAGATGTATCAATCAATAAGAACAAAGAGCAAAAATAATCAGAAATCAATTTTGATTAAGAAATCTCACACAAATAGAGAATGCACAAAGTGGTGATTTACAACATGACGTACTTTAACTTATATACTAGGTTGGCGACTATTCTATAATCGAATCCCTACATATCAGGGATAAGAATACCAAGATAAATACCATTTATAAAAGATGTAAAATATATAAAAATGGTCACATCACAAAGATAAAAGATTGGTAACTTGAAGTATAAGAAACATGTTACGTTGCAATGAGACTTTTTAGCGGCTGATGTCGCTGATGTAAGAGTAAGCGTGGCATATATCTGACTCATCAGATTATAAGGTTTGACCTTACAATCTCCCAAAATTTGATGATGTCAAAACCTAATCCAGTTGGAAGTCATGAAGATAGACTTTATCAGCTTCAACCAATAGTTATGGCTTTATCCTGTAACAACCGACAAACTTCTGGTCAAAGTCAAAGTCAAGTCAAGGTCAACGGACCATCTGGTTAGCTCAACTAGTGCTTATATATTAGGAGATTCTTTATGTTTCCTAATGTTCAATTAAAATTCCTAATGAAGAGTAACACTTGAAAGTCTCACAAGTTCAAAATTTAAAACCCTAATTTGATTTAAGGAAGTAACAGCTCTATAAAGCACTATTGAGTGCTCTTCGAGGGTTTATAAGACTCAAAATAGAATGTATCTAAGTCTAAGGACCTTGCACTACAAAGAAAAACACTAATAAAGGCTCCCAACCAAGTCTCTCCCAAATCTCTCCCACTATATATCTCTCTCTCCCAAATCTCTCCAAGAAAATGAAGTCTTTTCCTAAATCTCTCCAAGAAAATGAAGTCTTTTCTCAAATATCTCCAAGAATATCAAATCTCTCCCAAATCTCTCCAAGAATATGGAAATCTCTCCCAAATCTCTCCAAGTATGTGAAATCTCTCCTAAATCTCTCCAAGTATGTGGAATCTCTCCCAAATCTCTCCAAGTATGTGAAATCTCTCCCAAATCTCTCCAAGTATGTGAAATCTCTCCAAGTATGTGAAATCTTTCCCAAATCTCTCCATGTATGTGAAATCTCTCCCAAAAATCTCTAAGTACGAGAAATCTCTCTCAAATCTCCCTACGTACCTTCCTCAGTTGAAAACAGCCCAAAACCGGAGGAGTGAACCCAAAAGTACCCTCTTGGTCTGGACCGTCTTGGTCCGGAACCCTCTTGGTCCGGAATCCTCTTAGGCCGGAACCCCTCCCGACTTCGCATGCTTCTGATGAAATCCGGATGCTTCTGTTTGCTTCGGAACCTCCTTTGCTTCGAACCTCCTTATTGCTTCGGAAGGAGTAAGCTCCGGAAGGAATCGCTTAAGCATAGCTTCGGAAGCACCTAGCCAATCTCGCACCTCGGTCCAGACCTCCTGACTTTGCCTACCGACTCCGGAACTGAGTAACACAATTTATAAAAGGAACCTCCCAAGTTTTAGGGGATGTTTAACATGCACCCTTGTATCCATGCTCTTCATAATTAGAGATAAAAGTTGTTGAAATAGTCCTTGAAAGGTTGACGCTAAGTCTAGAACTTCCAAATTTGAACTTGGTGTTCCACAAATGACTATTTGCAAATTGTTAAGGGGTTATTTATAAAAATTGGATATAAGAAATTTCACGTAGAATATATGCAAATAGGGCCTTTATGACATGACATTTTGCATGTCATAAAGCTACTGTCATAATTTCACAGAAGTCATAAGTTTTACACAAATCATAACTTGATATTTTCCCGGTAAATGGGGTCTCACTCAGTAACATATATAGAGAGGAGAGCCATTTTAGCCGACATCGCTAATATTGAATTGATTTGATAAATATTTAGAGCGAATCATTTCAATAAATGAAACGAAACGGAATATCTAGTCAACAAGTACAACTAGTATTAATTATTTGGTAAATAATGAATTTCAACACTTTGCGTGAAACTATTAGTATTCTAGTCAGACGAAATCTTCACAGTACATATATTATATACAATAATGTACACCCTAAGTCCTGTAAGAGTTATAACTAGAGTCTCCTGGAGGGAGAGCGGGAATTTGTGTATAGATCTGTACGAGTTGACACCCCGCACCTTCGCTGTTCGCTATAGCTAGACCGGCCAGTCTAGGGTGACAAATGTCTTGAACAAAACCGACGCCTGAAGAACGTCATAACAGACACTCTGTCATATTAGTATTGTTATAACGACTCACTAGAATATATCAAAAATGTAATTATACAGATTTCATCTTCGGTTAAAAATCAACTATTCTGACTACCTCAATGAGACTTTTTCGCACCCGTGTTATGTTATTACCAAAATTACTATTCTATACATCAGAAAATATAGGATTTTTTTGGAGAAAACGATTCGTATGATTTTGGAAAATAATGAATTAAGACACACATGCAACTATACTCGATTTGAAACAAGAATTACAACCACTTGATAAGAAAATATTGGATTTTCTGGATTTTTAAACTATCATCAAAGTTTTTATACTCAAATGCTTATGAACTCACCAACATATTTTAGGTTGACGCTTTTCAAACGACTTGTATTCTCAGGAAATCAATAAACAGGTTATGGATTGTAGACTCAAGCTTATTTTGCTGTATTTTGGGAAATTTGCTTACTGATGTTTCTTTTGTTTACACTTGAAAACGTAAACATGATGTAAAAAAATGTTAGCTTGTTATATTTATGTATGTTGTTTGGATTTGCTATGTTTCATTTATATGCAATTGTTATGATACTACACAATGAAGTCACCCGCCTCCGGACATTTCCGCCGTTCTGGTCTGGGGTGTGACAGATTGGTATCAGAGCATTGTTTATAGTGAACAAGTATATCTAACCATACAAGATATACAACTATAAATAAAATGGGACTAAAACACTCTGACTAAAAGTATACATACTTTCTAGGATTATATCATAACAAGAATAGACAAGATAACTTAAAGGTTGAATACTACAGTCAAACTTAGGCAGTTATGTAATCATATCTAGAATAACTATAACCCGATCAACTATATTTATTTGAGATATGACCAACATGTGTTTGGGAGTTATAGTAGTGTTGCAACATGCCTAAAGCCTCCCAACTCGTTATCCAAAAGTTTTAAGAACCAAACCTAAAATAATTAAAATACTATAGGAGTATTTTGGCATCCTATCTATTTTCTCGTACTTATATATCCTCGCACAGACGTCATGGCAGGCTTTCACCACCCTGGCGACTCATACTTTCCCAATCCGGGGAATGGGGGTTGGATTGAGGAAGACCCCGAGGAACACATGGAGGACCCCGAGGAACCCATGGAGGATCCCGAGGAACCACTAGAGTTCGAAGAAGAGGACATTGATGAAGAAGTCGAAGAAGATGACGAGGAAGAGGATGAAGAATCAGATGCAGAGTCTGAGGTTATTAACCCTCCCTACATGGCAAGGGTACCGCCGTATAGATGGGGCTACAATGGCCCTACACCTCCTTAGGCTGACACTATTGAGAGATGGGGTCAACGCCAGGGTCAACAGCCACCATTTGGGATGAACCGAGATTACTACAACCTACAGCATGGAGGACCAACGGATCGCACACTCCCTGTCGTGGTCAGACGCATTAGGGACATCGGCGACCAAACTCAATAGACCGCTGACCGGGTAATGCAAATGAGGGCAGCTATGCAGATCACGGATTCTCGCACGCGATACCTCGAATGAGACTTCTATCGAATGGAACGGCTCGTAGAAGATCTTGCCACTGCACGAGCGAAGGTTAGAGAATACCAGGAGCGACACCTCGCTTTGGAGGAGCGTGTACGGATCGCCGAACGCAGGTTAGCCAAGCTCCAGGGCTCGTCTACCTCATCGTCAGCACCACCCGACCCTAATCGTCGTGATTAGTACATGTCTATTTGCCACCATATCGACCTTCCTTTTGTGTATTGTCCTTTGTATTATCGATGACGTGACTGAGTAATCTCACTATCCAGGTAGTCGTGATTCTGCTAGGTTCTAATTCACTACAAGTATTGTAAGCCTTATGAAGGCAATTTGTCCATGTACTCAGAAGGTTATTAGCAATGAAAAACGAATATGTATTACCTATTGTGTACTCTATTACTATTATTACATGTTGAATTTATACACACACTTATTCGTAAACGCCCAATAACCAGTACTATTATATAATCGACAAATCATGAAAAAAAATACAAGGGATACTCATTGTCCTTCTGATCCATGACAGAAAGATGCCGAGGAGACCGATCCGAAAGAACAACAACACAACACCACCACCGCCACCCCCGCCAGAGATGAACCCTGCAGCCTTTCAAGCGGCAGTATCGACAGCAGTAACATCGGCGTTAGCTCACATCCAGAATGGAAAACAACGGTGGTAATGGTCAAGGGACGGGAAGCCCCCATCAAGGGATGAACCAAGGGCCTACAAGGGTCTGTACCTACAAGGACTTTACCAATGCAAAACCCCGCACGTTCAACATGACTGGAGGAGTTATCGCTTTAAAACGATGGATCGAGAAGGTAGAGTTGATGTTCGAGATATGCAAATGTCCGGAAGGGAGTAAAGTCAAGTTCGCGGCCTGCACCTTCGTCGATCAGGCATATTCATGGTGGAACGGTCACATTGAAGCCATGACACTCCCCGTTGCAAACGCAATGTCCTGGGAAGAACTCAAAGAAATGTTAATTGTTGAGTATTGTCCTCGAGGGGAAGTACAAAAACTTGAACAAGAACTGTGGAACCTGACAGTGCAGAACTTGGACATTGATGCATATATCTCAAGGTTTAACGAACTTGCATTGTTGTGTCGTGGTATGATCACGTCCGAGGGAAATAAAGTTGAACGATTCATTTGGGGGTTGACGCCTCTTATTCAGGACAACTTGATTTCCTCAAAACCCGAGACCTACGAAAGTGCAAAGCGCTTGGCCAAGAAACTTTATGATCACGGTGATGAGAAAACTACCAAAACAAACGAGAGAGAAAGCAAGAAAGGAGGAGGAAACAAGAAGAATTGGGAAAACAAGCGAAAGGGACGGTAGGATGCAGGGTCATCCAAGAAACCACAGCCGGTAGCAATCCATTCCGCTATCGCTCCAACTACACCAACCCCAGCCGCCCCTTCCTCAACCACCACAACACCAGCAAAGTCATACGCGGGTTCCAATCCCAAATGTAACTATCACCACTACGGAGCATGCAAGGATTTCCAATGCACCAACTGCAACCGAAAGGGGCATACTGTCCGATATTGCAATATGCCTCCACAACAAAACAAGCAGCCCAATGACAACAATGTAGGGGCTAGTCGCACATGTTATGGATGTGGGGAAACCAACCATTTCAAACGCAACTTCCCCAAGAAGAACAATCAGAACGCAGGAAGGGTCTTAACCATGGGGCAAGGAGAAGCGGTCCAAGACCCAAAAGTGGTGACTGGTACGTTTCCCCTCAACAACTCTTATGCGTGTGTATTATTTGATAGTGGTGCCGAACGAAGCTTTGTAAGCCATAAATTCAAGCACTTATTAGATCAAAACCCACACAAATTGGACGAAACTTATATGGTCGAGATGGCTAACGGTAAAACAGAATCAACCAATGATTTCTATGTAGGGTGCACGTTAACGTTAAATAATCACACTTTCCCGATCAGTTTGATGCCTGTTAATATTAGGAGTTTTGATGTGATTGTTCGCATGGATTGGTTAAGCCTCCACCATGCTGAAATTATGTTCCACGAGAAGGCCGTTCGCCTTCACCAACCCAACAATGAAACTATTACGGTTTATGGCGATAAACTTGGCTCAAACCTCCGACTCATTTCTTGTATCCAAGAACAAAAGTGCCTGCATAAGAAGAATCATGCCTTTCTTGCCCATGTTGTGGATAAAACAAAGGAGGAGAGAAGCATCAATGATATTCCTGAAGTATGTGACTTTCCCGACGTATTTCCTGAGGAATTACCTGGAATACCTCCCGAGTGCCAGGTCGAGTTCCGAATCGATCTTGTACCTGGAGCCACTCCAATCGCCAAATCCCCCTACCGACTAGGCCCTGCCGAGATGCAAGAGTTGTCCAGTCAGCTAAGTGAGCTTCTCGACAAAGGATTCATCAGACCAAGCTTTTCACCTTGGGGAACTCCGGTTTTGTTTGTCAAGAAGAAATACGGATCTTTCAGAATGTGTATAGATTATCGAGAATTGAATAAGCTCACCATCAAGAATCGATACCCACTCCCTCAAATCGATGATCTATTCGATCAACTCCAAGGAGCCAGTTACTTTTCTAAAATAGATCTGAGATCCGGATACCATCAGCTAAGAGTCCGAGAGGAGGATATCCCTAAGACCGCATTTCGAACCCGTTACGGACAGTTCGAGTTCGTAGTCATGCCCTTCGGTCTCACCAATGCGCCAGCAGCCTTTATGGATTTGATGAATAGAGTATGCCGGCCATTTCTTGATAACTTCGTGATTCTTTTCATCGATGATATACTTTTTTACTCTAAGAGCAGGAAAGAACACAATCAACATTTACGACAAATTTTGGGAACATTGAGAGCGGAAAAGCTTTATGCAAAGTTCTCTGAAGGGTCTGATAAATGGTTTGGGCTAGGCTTTCTATGTGATTTGTTTGGTTATGAGTCTGTAATAGTACTTTTGAGTTATTTACTGTTTTTTCATGTTCACGACCGTAAACACATTTACGGTCGTAAACGTGTTTACGGCTGCAAACTCCATTTGCTGTCTAGACGAGTATATAAGGGCTAGGAGTTGGTCATTTGTACGGTTGGATGCTAGTCAGTTTACGGCTAGTGTTTGAGTTGTACCAGACGGTTATTTGATATAAACGTGTGCAAGCTCAATTCTTATTCATCTTATTGTTATTCTCGATTTGTGATTGTTTGATTACTAATATTAGATCCAAATCTGGACCTAACAATTGGTATCCGATCGAAAATGTCATTGGCCAGCTGGGTGATGGAGTTAAAACCAGAAGTCAGAGTGGAGACGTAAATGAATGTCCTTACTCTTGCTTTATCTCTCAAATAGAGCCCAAAAATGTTGAAATGGCTTTGAATGAACCCATCTGTGTAGATGCGATGCATGAAGAGCAAAATCAGTTTGAAAAGCTCGGGGTTTGGAAATTGGTTGGGTTACCAAAGGGCAAACGGTCTCTTGACACGCGTTGGGTCTATCGTAATAAGCAAGATGATTCTGGTGTAATCGTACGAAATAAAGCAAGGTTGGTGGTTCGCGGGTTTCGACAAGTCGAGGGTCTTGATTATACTGAGGTGGATGCTCCTGTGGATTGTCTAGAAGCTATTGGAATCTTTCTCGCATATGCTTCTTACAAGAATTTCACGGTTTACCAAATGGATGTCAAGACTGGCTTCCTGTATGGCAAGGTGAAGGAATAAATTTACATTGATCAACTCCCTGGGTTTGTCAACTCAAAGTTCCCTAATAATGTCTACAAGTTGGACAAGGCGTTGTATGGGTTACATCAAGCTCCTCGAGCGTGGTATGCGACTCTAACAAAGCACTTGCTCGAACACGGCTACTCTCGCGACACTATCGATCAAACTTTATTCATCAAGTATGTGGATGATGATCAGATACTAGTTCAAATCTATGTTGATGACATCATCTTCGAGTCCACGTGTCCAAAGCTTTGCAAAGAATTTGAAGGCGTGATGAAGAAGCGATTTGAGATGAGTTCTCTAGGTGAAATGACCATTTTTCTGGAGCTTCAGGTCAAACAGTATTCAACCGAAATCCTGCTACACCAAGAAAAGTATGTTGAAGATATTCTTGAGAAGTTTTGGATTTTCAGACGCAAAGCCTGCATCGACTCCCATGGCTAAAAGACTCCTGCTGAATCCAGATATTGATGGCAAATCCATAGATCAGACTCACTATAGATCGATGATCGGTTCCTTGATGTATTTCACTGCAAGTCGTCCCGTCATCATGTTTGCAGTGTGTCAATGCGCTCGCTATCAGGCTAATACTAAACTTTCACATCTTATTGATGTCAAAAGGATTTTTCGGTATATCAAAGGCAGCCCAAAACTGGGTCTTTGGTATCCGAAAAATTCTGAATTTGATTTATATGCTTTTGCTGACAGTAATTATGGAGGCTATGAGCTTGACAGAAAATCAACATCAGGAGGGTGTCAGTTCTTTGGTGATAGACTGGTGTCGTGGCAATGCAAGAAACAGCATATGGTATCTACTTCTACAGCAGAAGTGGAATACGTTGATGCATCGGCGTGCTGCTCTCAAGTTATCTGGATCCAACATCAGCTGTTGGACTACGGTTTGAACTATCTAGAAACCCCAATTCACTGTGATAATGAGGCTACTATTCAAATCACTAAAAATCCTATCCAACATTCCAAAACCAAGCACATTGACATCAAAATTCATTTCATTAGAGATTGTTATGAGCGTTCGCTCATCCGGCTCGAACAGGTTCCCACTGCTAATAATGTGGAGGATTTGTTCACAAAGCCGTTTAACAAAGCTCGATTCGATGTGCTTGTAGGATTTTTGAAAATGATTCGTTTTGAGGATTAATTTTTTTTTAGGATAGTTTAAATTTGCGCATTTAATTTTGTTTCTCTCCTATGCACAAATTTAGGGGGAGAAACAAAAACAAAACAAATAATTAAAAATTTTCAAAAACCCAAAAACATTAGAAAATCAGAAAATCCAAAAAAATATGTTGGTTATGAAATATGGTTGAGAAAGATGTTCTGGGAAGTGATATTATCAAGTGATAACAGGCAATCTGAGTCTCCGTAACGTACCCGAAGTTGAAGGGTCTATGCTCTGGTTTGATGTGTCGGTAGACACGAAAGATTCTAAATGGACTTGACTAGGCAGAGTTGAACTTAAGAAATTCTTAGTCTTGACAAATTTTGACCTAGTTAGATCCGTTCAGCCTGACAATACAACGCTCGGATAGGTTGAGCAGGGAGATATATATGGGAATCCACTCATCACATTAAAGGAACCCGTACTTGGAATCGTGGTTTAACTTTTCCTCGATGTGCGGATTCTGTCCTTAATTCTGGTTAAATGGGGCGACTGGTAAATTCCGATAAATTAGGTCTGTAGAAAATCGTTTTCTTTCTTTCTATCTGTTAGTCATATGTTGTCTCCTTTGCGTGACTTCCAATCCGACCTGGTACACAACATATGCGACTCTATTTCTCTGCATGTTATATATATGAAATTCCTCTTATCCATAGCCGGCCCAAGCCCAGGGCGAGCTGGGCCATGGCCCAGGGCAGCAATTTATAATGGGGCAACATTTTTCAAAGTCTCTTATAGGTATATTTGGGCCATGAAGACTAGTCCAGCAAAATCCATCCAGTTCAAGGCTTAAGAGGGCAGCGGATTCTTGGAGACCTAATACACGGTATCCGAATCTTCGATCTAAACTTCCAGTAATTAAAGATAAAGAACACGAGGAGTCCTTTCTTGAGAATGGAGATGGACATGGACGATTACAATTTGAAATCAATATTTAGACTTTTAGTCTATCGGCTATCACCATCGCATTTGCATTATCGCATACTGCCCTGTCTCTCTCTCTCTCTCGCCAATCGCCATGGTCTACTTCTTCTTTCTTTGATTCTTTCTTTCTAGTTTCCTGAATCGTCCTCTATTCAAAGGTGTATACAAAGCTATTGACGAACCGGCCCTGTGATGAATTCGTCCTCATAAGCCCTAAGGTCCTAACGCCTAATCAATCCAGTAAGTTTTTTTTAATCTTTCAAATTTCTTACATAACCTAATTGAAAATTTCTTGCATAACTCCTAATCCAGTAAGTTTTTGAAATTTCAGTTTTTTTATATAGCTTCCTGGAGAAGTGAACTTTCCATTCAACTCATCCGATCCAAGATTGCAGGCTTACAGTGTTAAGGAAATTGGATTACACTAAGCCTCATTAATTTTACAGGTAATTTTTTTCTTTCTTTTTCTTCTACTGCTCTTGCTTTATGAAATTATGATCAAATTAAGTTTTTTATTTTGATTGTTTTTATATAATCTGTAAATCTGATAAGTTATGTATATGTCTACTGTTGAATCTGAATATCTGATATAGTATGTCTATTGTTGAATCTGATATAGTGATATGTACATTGCGATATATATGAATTCTGTTTTTGATATTTCTGAGATGCGATATGAATTCTGATTTTGATTTTGCTGAGATGTTAATTCTGAATTCTGAATAATTGGATGAATATAATCTGTTGATTTTTTTAAATTCTGATTTTTGAATAATCTAATTGTGTTTTTGATTTCTGAATAATATGTTAATTTAATTTCTGAAAATCTAAAAGATACTATTTTTTTTGTTTAGGTTGTGGATACATTGTTAACTTCAGGTTGTGGATACGGATTGCTAATCTCACGGATTGCTAATCTCAGGTTGTATCCTTCTTTGTTATTGCTACATCTTTTTGATTTTTAATTTTTGTTGTGAAGTTTAAATATGTTTCCTAGAAAACAACCATCTGGTGCTCAAAATAGGAAACGAAAACGTAAAGAACAGGATCTTACTAATAAATTACAAGGATCTTTAAATAAGTATTTTGTTAGAAATGAAAATAATGATGAAAATACTAATGATGTTGAAATTAATGATTTTGTTGATAATTCTAAAGGTCCAATTGAAACTTCTAATGAACCTATTGAAAATTCTAATGATCATGAAAATAATGATTTTGTTGATAAATCTAGTGATATTAATATTTTTGATCCAAGAGTATGGGATAAGTTAGATTTAAAAATGAAAGATTTTCTTGTAGAAAAATGGCCTATTAGGAAAATTGAAAATAGCAAAATTTTTCCAAAAGATGCACTAGGTAGACATTTTTCTTGTGAATTTTATATTCGTAAATTAAAGAATGGTGACTCTTATGATAGAAAGTGGTTGGTGTATTCAAAAGAACTTGATAAAGTGTTTTGTTTTTGTTGTAAGTTATTTAAAACAGCTAGATCTAGAAGTAATTTGGCAACCGAAGGAATTAATGATTTGGAAACATCTTAGTGAAAAATTAAATGAACATGAACATAGTTCTAAACACATGATTAATTTAAAAACTTGGACACAAACACGACTTAGGTTAAGGAAAAATGAAACAATTGATAAAGAGTTACAAGAAAGAATAAAAAAAGATACTCAACATTGGAAAGAAGTTTTGGTAAGATTATTGTTGTTGTAAAATGTTTAGCTGAATATAATTTGGCTTTTCGTGGAACTAGCGAAAAAATATATGAGAAATCTAATGGTAACTTTTTAGGTGTACTTCAAATGATTGTTGAGTTTGATCCAATAATGAAACACCATTTTCAACTTATTCAAGATAAAAAAAAAAGTCACTTTCATTACCCTAGTCATAAAATTCAAAATGAATTAATTGAATTGTTGGCATCCGAAGTTAAAAGTGCAATTATTAGAAAAATAAAAAAAGAAAAATATTTTTCGGTAATTCTTGATTGCACTCCGGATGCAAGTCGTAAAGAGCAAATGACTTTGATTATTAGATGTGTTGATGTTGCAAATGTTCCAATAAAAGTATAAGAGTTTTTTTTAGAGTTTTTAATGGTAGAAGATACATCCGGTTTAGGACTTTTTAATGTTTTACAAAATGCTTTAAAATCTCTTGACTTGGATATTAATTGTATTCGAGGACAAGGATATGATAATGGAGCAAATATGAAAGGCAAACATCAAGGTGTACAAAAAAGATTGCTTGATATAAACTCAAGAACTTTTTATATGCCTTGTGGATGTCATAGTTTAAATTTAGTTTTGTGTGATATGGCAAACTCTTGTCATAAAGCAAAAACATTTTTTGGTACTTGTCAAACAATATATAATGTTTTTTTCTAGCTCCACACATAGATGGAGTGTTTTACTTGACCATGTAGATGAGTTAACCCTAAAATCATTGTCTACTACTCGTTGGGAAAGTCACATTGAAAGTGTTAAAGCAATAAAAACTCATCTTTTTCAAATAAATGAAGCATTAACAAAATTAGCTCAAGTGAGTGATGATGGTAAGGTTTGTAGAGATGCGGAATCATTAGTAGATGGTGAATTTTCTAATTTTGAATTTATTTTAAGTTTAGTGATATGGCATGAAATTTTATTTATAATTAATTTGGTAAGTAAAAAATTACAATCCAAATATATGATTCTTGATGTTGCAATAAAAACTTTAGAAGGATTAGTTAATTATTTTGAAAAATATAGGGAAAATGGGTTTGACACTGCTATTAATGAGGCTAAAAACATAGCAGAAAATATTGGAGTTGAACCAAAATTTCCTATCAAACGTGTTTATAGTAGAAAAAAACAATTTGATGAAGTTCCAAAAACCGAAAGAGAACAACAATCATCTCAAGAAAAATTTAGAACTGATTATTTTATTGTTATAGTAGATATGGCTCTAACTCAATTGAGAAGTAGATTTGAGCAAATGCAACATTTTGAATCTATTTTTGGATTTTTGTTTGATGGTTCAAAGTTAAAATCTTTACTTGATGATCAATTAAAAAAATGTTGTAAGAAACTTGAAACTAGTTTGACAAATGGTGAGGAACTTGATATTGATGGAAAAGATTTATTTATTGAGTTACAAGTTTTGCAGGAAATGTTGTCGGATGAAGCATTTAAAGGTGAACTTCCTTGGACAGCTATTCAAATTATGGAGTTTGCAAAGGAGATGGACATGTTTCCCAATGTGTTGGTGGCATATAAGATTTTGTTGACGGTACCGGTCACAGTTGCTTCCGCGGAAAGAAGTTTTTCAAAATTGAAGTTATTGAATTCATATCTTCGAAGTACCATGACTCAAGAAAGATTAAATGGATTATCAATTTTGAGTATTGAAAGTCAATTCCTACGAAGTCTTGATTATGATAAAATAATAGATGTTTTTGCTTCAAAAAATGCAAAGAGGCATCGTTTTAGATGAATTTTATGTATACTTTTGTTTGTATAACCTTGTTTTGGTTAAATTGTAAAATTTATTTCATTTTTACTATTTTTTAAATAAATAAAGGCATTAGTTGAGAATCTCTCCCCAGGCATTAAAAATCAATGGACCAGCCCTGCTCTTATCTGTTAGCCATATGTTGTCTCCTTTGCATGACTTCCAATCCGACCTGGTACACAGCATATGCAACCTTCTACTTCTCAACCCATCTGAAATAATAACTAATAGCAATATGAATATGTTCTCTCTCTGAATGATGGTCTGCTCACCCGGTGTAAGGAGTACTCTGGAACTCCTTGATGGCTGGGGCATATCAGGAAGCGGGAAACACGTTCCAGTACAATTAAAATTGAACACTCAAAGATTGTCTATAGATCTCGCTGCTCAATTTAGGTGGACAACAATATCCCTGGTCGTCGTCAGATGAATGGTCCTTAACATATAGTATCTAAGGAATTATGATCAGATATAATTTCTAGGAACTTAGGATCACTTTGTCTTACAATTATTAGTATGTCCTAAAATGGTCACAATTTTTCGTGTTTAAGTGGATCACAATACCGACGATCGACCAGACAAAGATGTGAATATGAAAGGTACCGACAAGTGGATAAAGATTGTCTAACAACTTTGATCCCAGTATCGCAACATGAAGTCAAAAGTTTACTTACGCGTATTATTTTGTTTAAAATTTCTTTTATTTTATTTTTGAGGTTATCTTTAATTTTCTTTATTTTTTATTATTCTTAAGTGCCAAATTTTTCTTAGATTTTTGAAATTAGGATAATTTTTTTTATTTTTTATTTTTATTATTTGTTATTTTTACTTTTACTTTAATAATCCTTAAAAAAGTTTTATTTTTGAAATTTTTTTTGGGAATTGGACTGATAATCTAACTGTGTAAGGAAAGTCAAAAAGTCAAAGTGGTATATAAGGAGGAGTTTACTCCAGTAAACTCTTTTTACCGCCTCCTTTCTTCAGAACCGTAAAATGCCCGCTTCTTCTCTCAAATCCTCGAAAATCAAGTGTTATATTTATTGAAATCAGTTAGTCCACGTCGAAGGTAAGTCAAATCCGACCCTGAAATGGTATTTTGTTGTTCGAATCGACTGCAAATCGAAGGAGTAATTTGAGTTTACAGTTTATCGGAGTTTACGGTTTCGGTAAATTCATGGACCGTAAATTCATAGACCGTAAACTCCTCTTGTGACCTTACGACCGTAAACAGCTTTTGACCTTACGGCCGTAAACTCAGTTTGGCATTACGGCTGTAAACCCTGTTTACGGTCGGTTGACCAAGTTTGACCGTAAACCTTGAGCCTTTTATTTTTAAATATTTTGTTTTCTTACTTGGCTTGTTTAATGCAGATAAATGGCGTATCTTAAAGCTGCTGAGATGCATAACCTTGCCATTGTATTGGATGATCCACCGGTGGCCCACAAAGACTTTATGTCAATGATGTACCGACTACGAGAATGTTGCATGGCTCACGCTATCACGGTGAATCCTGTTATCTATGAGAACCTTATTCAAGAATTCTGGAGATCAGCCAAGGTGAAAAAGATGAATAAAGAGATGATTATTGAAGCAGTGGTGCAAAATTGCAAAATCAGAATTTTAGAGCAGTATATCAGAGACACCTTGTTAATCATTAATGAACCTGATTATCCCACTGAAGCTGAAGCTGAAGAAATATCACGAATCCTTGACAGGATGGGATATGAGGGTTCTTATCCTCCAACTGTGAAGAAGCTTCTGCCTCCCTACTGGCGCTTCTTGGCTCATGTGTTCATCAGCTGCATGTCAAGAAGGAGATCAGGAGTAGATGAGATCTCTATTAGAAATACAGGAGCAATCGTTTCCTTGGCCGCAGGCAACAAGTTCAATTTCTCGAAGTCTATCTTTGATGAATTCCTGGTGAACATTGGCGCCATGACTCGGGAAAATAGAGACGTGTTTTTGATGTATCCCAGATTTATTCATGTATTCATTAATGACCAATTCCCTGATATGGTCAAAGATGGTGATAAGTTGGACACAAAATCCTTGGGCCCTCACACTGTTGGCCTTATCAAACAGAATCGAAAGGGCAATGTCATGTTTCAAGGTCTGCATCCTCTGGTGAAGTTCGGACAGTTTGCAGAGATTAATGAGTCTTCTGAATCTCATGGAACTTCTGAGAAAACTCTATCTGAGCCGACTTCATCTGAAAGAGTGTCTTCTGAATTCATCATCACTGTCTCAGATCACGAAGATAATGAGACTCCAGATCCAAAAGCTCAAGTCGACGGCGAACACGAATTACAATCTGTTCAAGTACAGAGTAATTACTGCGAGGGAACGGGAAACGATGAACAAGGATTTGAGGATGTTGACCTCATGAGATTTGATAAGGATGATATCCCATTGAATTTTGGTAGCAATGATGATTATCTGACTATAGTAAACCTTGACAACTTGCTCGACAATGTCAATGAAGTTGTTCATGTGACAACTGAGATAAGGGAAGAAGAAGACATTTTCGCAGTTGCACCTCCTGTTTCCAATCCAGAGGCGGAAATAGCAACTCCTATGGTGACAATATCAGGGATTCCTCCCCTTGATACTGTTTTACCTACATCTATGCAAATGGAAGATGATCTCACCGCCACACAAGCCACTCCTCCTCCACACAAGCGATGCAGACTCGTTCTGAGACTAGCAACTTAGAGTACGACGACTCAAAGTGCTACAGCTCCGCCGACAATGACGCCTGTTATAGTCTCTTTTGAAACTATAAATGATGGTCCCAGCACTGTATTTGAGACTGGTGGTTCCTCATTTCAACCAGAATCTTCTCCTCCCAGGCCATATCACGATGATGCCTCAGCTAAGCTAGTCAAGCTATTGGCAGAAGAACAATTCTCTACGCCACCATCTCGTGGCAAAGGAATTTTCATTGGAGGTGATGACTCTAGAGAAGACACCCCTTCACTCCATGGACTCCAAAGTCAGATT
The DNA here is from genome assembly GCF_051521515.1 of Lactuca serriola. NCBI lineage: Eukaryota > Viridiplantae > Streptophyta > Magnoliopsida > Asterales > Asteraceae > Lactuca > Lactuca serriola. Next base: position 79,200,158 of record NC_136411.1, read on the forward strand.
GACGTTCTTAATCGAAAGAATGTTGAACTTGATCAAAGGAATATAGAGCTAGTCATCAACATCGTAGACCTTTAATCAGAAAATACAGAGCTCAGTATCCAAGTGGCCAAGCTTCGCGAAGACAATGTTCTGAAGACTAAGCAAATTGTTGACCTTCAGACACAATATGGTCACTTGGCTGCCAACTTCCTGGAGTTACAAAAGAAACTTGAAGACAAATTCGGTGATGAATTTAAGTCAACTGTTGAAGAACCATATGTCGATCCCCCATTCCAGACGCTCCTAGTGTTGATGCTCCTACTACCTCTCAACCGATCAGATCTCCCATCATCGTGGATCGCTTTGAAGTGGAACCTGAACAAGCTCCAAGGGCAAATTCTTCAAAGAGTTCCAAGAAGAAGAAGAAGAAGAAGAAGAAGAATAAGAAGAAGAAGAAGAAGAAGAAGGTTGTTACCAAGGATGACAAAGGCAAATGGCTTTTCAAAAGAAGTGTAGATCATAAGGCATCCTAGGATCAACCACGAATTACTCTTACCGATCTTAGCACTCAAACTTTCAGGGATGTCTATGGTGATAGGTCAGGAATCGTGTCGTGGGGATTCCATGACACGCAGAACATGTTTATGGTGAGAAGGAAGAGCGGGAATAAGGAACTATACAAGGATGCTCATGATTTTCACTCTTTTACTAAGATTGACCTTATTGAGCTATCCAAAGCTCCCTTTTCAAATCCAATAGGAAATCCCAGAGCCAATCAGTTCAAATCTTTCTTGGAAGATCAAGTGGCCAAAGGGTTTCCGTCAATGAAGACTGCAGAGTCTGTTGTCAAGGTTTACTCCAAGGTATTTGATACCTCAACAAAATAGCCAATTACATCAGTGATGTGGCCTGGTGCAGCTCAGGTTAAGCAAGTCCCTGTTCTTCAAAATTACCCTGATGGTTCTCTTGCATCCATGCTTTATTGGGTATATGATGAATCCACGGATGATGTGGTCATCAAGTTAAAGGAAAATTACATCCGTCTCTATGAGAAAAGGGATTTGCTTCAATTTCACAAATGGGATATACATCATCTTGCTACTAAACAGATTGTGGTGGCTGAATCAATATTTGATCCAGTTGCAAAAGAATATACGACAATGGTGGCTCAAATTATTGAGAAGAAGATGTGGAATGGAGCAATGGGGAGATATGATGTGTTGGTCGTCAACAAGGACTGAATTCATGCTAGCACCAAACCAAGGGGGAGATTGAAGGGTCTGATAAATGGTTTGGGCTAGGCTTTCTATGTGATTTGTTTGGTTATGAGTCTGTAATAGTACTTTTGAGTTATTTACTGTTTTGTTATGTTCACAACCGTAAACACGTTTACGGCCGTAAACGTGTTTACGGCCGCAAACTCCGTTTGCTGTCTAGACGAGTATATAAGGGCTAGGAGTTGGTCATTTGTATGGTTGGATGCCAGTCAGTTTACGGCTAGTGTTTGAGTTGTACCAGATGGTTATTTGATATAAACGTGTGCAAGCTCAATTCTTATTCATCTTATTGTTATTCTCGATTTGTGATTGTTTGATTACTAGTATTAGATCCAGATCCGGACCTAACATTCTCAAAATGCGAATTCTGGATTCGCAGAGTGGAATTTTTGGGTCACATAGTCAGCGAAGAGGGAATACATGTGGACCCTGCCAAGATCAAAGCTATTGAGCGCTGGATAACCCCAAGAACCCCAACCGAAATCTGACAATTCTTAGGACTCGCCGGATATTACCGAAGATTCATCCCGAATTTCTCCAGAATCGCCAAGCCCCTCACCACTCTCACCCAGAAGAGTGTGCATTTCTACTGGGGAGACAAACAAGAAGCTACCTTCCAAACCATGAAACAAGCCCTTTGCATTGCTCCAGTGTTGTCCTTTCCAGGAGGAACAAAGGACGTCATGGTATACTGCGATGCTTCTAACCAAGGGTTAGGTTGCGTACTCATGCAGTGAGGAAAGGTGATAGCATACGCCTCAAGGCAACTAAAGACCCACGAAGTAAACTACACCACCCGCGACCTCGAGCTGGGAGCTGTGGTCTTCGCTTTGAATATTTGGAGGCACTACCTATATGGTACAAAGTGCACTATTTTCACAGATCACAAGAGCCTCCAGCATATCCTGAATCAAAAAGAATTGAACATGAGGCAACGAAGATGGGTCGAACTGCTAAACGACTACGAGTGCGAAATCAAGTACCATCCAGGCAAAGCAAACATAGTAGCCGATGCCTTAAGTCGAAAGGAATACTCGGGTCGCCGAGTAAAGATGTTGACAATGACCATCCATTCTCATCTATCCTCTCAAATCAAAGAAGCCCAACAGGAAGCCTTGAAACCGGGAAATGTCACCCATGAGGCATTGCGATGAATGGAAAAGAATCTGGCGGTCAAAGAAGACGAAGCCTATTACCTTATGGACTGAATTTGGACACCGAAATTCGGCGGATTTCAGGACGTGATAATGAATGAGGCTCATAAGACGAAGTACTCGATCCATCCAGGTTTTGACAAGATGTACTTAGATATCAAGCAACATTATTGGTAGCGGAATATGAAAGCAGAAATTGCTACTTACGTTGGCAAGTGCCTCACTTGTGCCAAGGTTAAAGTGGAAAATCAGAAGCCCTCGGGCCTGCTTCAGTAACCTGAAATACCTGAGTGGAAATGGGAGAGGATAACAATGGATTTTATAACCAAGTTACCCAAGACGACAGACGGTCTGGATGCTATCTGGGTGATCGTTGACCAATTGAAAAAATCCGCCCATTTCCTACCAATAAAGGAGACATACAAGATGGAAAGACTAACGTGAATATACCTGAAGGAAGTGGTAAAACTTCATGGAGTCCCCATATCTATCATCTCGGATCGGGACAGTAGATTCACCTCTTGTTTTTGGCAGTCGCTCCAAAAAGCATTGGGAACCCGATTAGATATGAGCACTGCCTACCACCCCCAGACAGATGGCCAAAGTGAGTGGACCATTCAAACTGTAGAGGACGTGCTCCAAGCATGTGTAATAGATTTTGGCAGAGTCTGGGATACTCACTTGCCCCTAGTTGAATTTTCATACAACAACAGCTACCACACAAGCATAGGAGATGCCCCCTTTGAGGCCTTGTATCGTCAGAAGTGCAGATCGCCCCTTTGTTGGGCCGAAGTGGGTGACACCCAACTGGCAAGAGGACGATTACCGGATAGCACTCTCACAGGACCTGAGATCATCTGAGAAACAACCGAGAAAATCTCCCAAATTAGATCCCGACTCCAAGCGTCCCAGGATAGACAAAAAAGTTACACAGACAAAAGACGAAAGTCGTTGGAGTTCCAGGTGGGAGATCGTGTGTTACTAAAAGTCTCTCCCTGGAAAGGGATTATCCTCTTTGGGAAGCGAGGCAAGTTAAACCCGCGATACATCGGATCATTCAAGATTCTTGCCCGAATTGGTCTAGTTGCCTATAGGCTGCAGCTACCCTCCGAGCTCAACAACGTGCGTCCCGTGTTCCACGTATTCAATTTGAAGAAGTGCCCATCAGATGAAACCCTTGTGATTCCTTTAGAAGAGATCGAGATAAACGAGAACCTTTTATTCATTGAAGAACCACTCGAAATCATGGATAGAGAAGTGAGGCATCCCAAGCAAAGTCGCATCCCAATCGTAAAAGTACGTTGCAGTGCCAAACGTGGGCCTGAGTTCATTTGGAAACACGAAGATCAAATGATACAGAAGTATCCCCACTTATTCACGAACCTTGAAGGCTACTTCAAATCAAAAATTCGGGACGAAATTCCCTCAAGCGGGGGATAATGTGACAACCCGCACACTTCTAGTCAAAGTCAAAGTCAAGTCAAGGTCAACGGACCATCTGGTCAACTTAACTAGTGCTTGTATGTTAGGAGATTCTTTATGTTTCCTAATGTTCAACTAAAATTCCTAATGAAAAGTAACACTTGAAAGTCTCAAATGTTCAAAATTTAAATTCTTATTTGATTTAAGGAAGTAACAGCTCTATAAAGCACTCTTTAGTTCCCTTCCGGGGTGTATAACACTCAAAATAGAATGTATCTAAGTCTAATGACCTTGCACTACGAAGAAAAACACTAATAAAGGCTACTGACCAAGTCTCTCCCAAATCTCTCCCGCTGTATCTCTCTCTCTCTCTCTCCCAAATCTCTCCAAGAAAACGAAGTCTTTTCTCAAATCTCTCCAAGAATATCAAATCTCTCCCAAATCTCTCCAAGTATGTGAAATCTCTCCCAAATCTCTCCAAGTATGTGAAATCTCTCAAAATCTCTCCAAGTATGTGAAATCTCTCCTAAATCTCTCCAAGTATGTGAAATCTCTCCCAAATCTCTCCAAATATGTGAAATATATCCCAAATCTCTCCAAGTATGTGAAATCTCTCCTAAAAATCTCTAAGTACGAGAAATCTCTCCCAAATCTCCCTACGTACCTTCCTCAGTCGAAAACAACCCAAAACCGGAGGAGAGAACCCAAAAGGACCCTCTTGGTCCGGAACCCTCTTGGTCCGGAATCCTCTTAGGCCGGAACCCATCCCGACTTCGCATGCTTGTGATGAAATCCGGATGCCTCTGTTTGCTTCGGAACCTCCTATGCTTCAGACCTCCTGATTGCTTCGGAAGGAGTAAGCTCTGGAAAGAATCGCTTAAGCATAGCTTCGGAAGCACCTAGCCAATCTCGCACCTCGGTTCGGACCTCCTGACTCTGCCTACCGACTCAGGAACTGAAGAGAATGCTTCGGAACTTTGCCTGATGACACCGGAAGTTGTTGTATGGCTTCGGAAATCCCCTCCTTTGCTCCAGAAATTGAAGAATGACTCCAGAAAGGGTGAGTTTGACTTTGGACCCTCGACGGAACCACACCCCACTCCGAATTTTCATCATTTTTGGACTTTTTCACCATTTTAAGGTATTTTGAGGTCGAGAATCGCACCAAACTCATATTTTTCATGTCCTAAACCCCTGAAACTCCTATTTTATGCCAAAATTAAACATTTTAAATATATTTATATAAAATAAAAACCAAAGATTTTGAGAGGATCCTAAGAAGATAAAGGGGTTTGACCTTGTGATGTGATGCTCAATCCTCCATTTTCCCATGCAAATCCCAGTTAAACACACATTACCCTTAGGAAATAAGCCCTACCCACTAGATTTCCATACAAATGTCAAGTCATTTCCTATCCTTCCCCTTTAGATACGTGAATCTCTTTTCCTCCCCCATCCCACTTCCCACTTTCTCATCAGTAAACTCCCAGGAATTCTTTCAAACTCCTTCAAGACTCAAGCTTCATTCCTTCAAGGAAAATTTCTAGAATCTTTGGTAAGTGTTCATCCTCCTTGAATAGTGATTTTTCCTCACCATTCCTAAGATTTCACTATACTTACACCTAAATTTATACTTTGAATTTTTATGAAGTTCAAACAACACTTCCAAGTGCTGGAACTTGGAAACTCCTTACACTTCTTCAAATCACCTAACGAGCTAAACCAAGGTGAGCTTCATAGCCCACCTTTTTCCTTAGTTTTTATTGATTTTGGGGGAGAGTACAAGTCACCTCTTGTTCTAAATTCTTGAATGATTGCATGTGTATGTGTGTGAATATGTGTGCTGAAATATTCTCATTTTTATATATACAACTCTCTATGAACGTAAGGTCTCACAGAACCCGTGAAAATAGATAATTTTTTAATCATTATATAAGTAACACAATTTACAAAAGAAACCTCTCAAGTTTTTGGGGGTGTTTAACATGCACCCTTGTATCCATGCTCTTCATAATTAGAGATAAAAGTTGTTGAAATAGTCCTTGAAAGGTTGACACTAAGTCTAGAACTTCCAAATTTGAACTTGGTGTTCCACAAATGACTATCTGCGAACTGTTAAGGGGTTATTTATAAAAATTGGATATAAGAAATTTCATGTAGAATATATGCAAATAGGGCCTTTAGGACATGAAATTTTGCATGTCATAAAGCTACTGTCATAATTTCACAGAAGTCATAAGTTTTACACAAATCATAACTTGACATCTTCCCGGTAAGTAAGGTCTCACTCAGTAACATATAGAGAGGAGAGCCATTTTAGCCGACATCGCTAATATTGAATTGATTTGATAAATATTTAGAGCGAATCATTTTCAATAAATGAAACGAAACGAAATATCTAGTCAACAAATACAACTAGTATTAATTATTTGGTAAATAATGAATTTCAACGCTTTGCGTGAAACTACTAGTATTCTAGTCAGAAGAAATCTTCACAGTACATATATTATATACAATATTGTACACCCTAAGTCCTGTAAGAGTTATAACTAGAGTCTCCTGGAGGGAGAGCGGGAATTTGTGTATGGATCTATACGGGGTTGACACCCCACACCTTCGCTGTTCGCTGCAGCTAGACTAGCCAGTTTAGGGTGACAAATGTCTTGAACAAAACCGACGCCTGAAGAACATCATAACAGGCACTCCGTCATATTAGTATGGTTATAACGACTCACTAGAATATATCAAAAATGTAATTATACAGATTTCATCTTCGGTTAAAAATCAACTATTCTGACTACCTCAATGAGACCTTTTCGCACCTGTGTTATGTTATTACCAAAATTACTATTTTATACATCAGAAAATATAGGATTTTCTGTAGAAAACGATTCGTACGATTTTGGAAAATAATGAATTAAGACACATATGCAACTATACTTGATTTGAAACAAGAATTACAACCACTTGATAAGAAAATATTGGATTTTCTGGATTTTTAAACTATCATCAAAGTTTTTATACTCAAATGCTGATGAACTCACCAACATATTTTATGTTGACGCTTTTCAAACGACTTGTATTCTCTCAGGAAATCAATAAACAGGTTATGGATTGCGGACTCAAGCTTATTTTGCTGTATTTTGGGAAATTTGCTTACTGATGTTTCTTTTGTGTACACTTGAAAACATAAACATGATGTAAAGCAATGTAAGCTTGTTATATTTATTTATTTTGTTTGGATTTGCTAAGTTTCATTTATATGCAATTGTTATGATACTACACAATGAAGTCACCCGCCTCCGGACGTTTCCGCCGCTCTGGTCTGGGGGTGTGACAGAACCATTTGTAATCATCAACTAATAGTTATTCTATTCTCTTCTTCAGTTTGAAGGAGATAAGCCAGTGATAGCTATCAGCTTCTGACTTTCCTTTCAACTCTTGCCTAAGATTAAACATATGTTCTATAGCAGCTTTGCAAAGATCAGCATACCGTTGAAAACAAATGTGGTCCTAATTATCAACATAATTCCATGTTCTGGCTGTCTTTTAAAAAGATGTTGAACAGGAGCTACTCTAGTAGGCAGGGAGATATGAATGTAGACGATTCCATGACGAAAAAGAAACTTAGCATGCTTGGACCTCTTTCCCTTTTGAGATGCAGTAGGAGTTCATGATATACAAGTAGCCTCTAAAAGAGCGACCAAATTGAGATTCCTAACTTTGTTTATCATCAGGATGACAACATGTCTAGAAGAGGAACCAAATTGAGAATCCGCCTCAGTGTATCCATATTAAACAAGCTTGGATACACGAATCTTCTCTAGGTATTGACCTTTAGCATCTTTTCTAGTTAGATGCATGGTAAGAATCTTTTCTGCTTTAGGTTTTGTGCACCTGGATTTGACAATAGGATCAGGGCATATTCTTCTTGTGAAAACATTAGCGTAGGTAGAGCGATCATTTTTTTACACAATTTTATCCACATTCATCTTTTTATCGACTACATCATTGAACTTTTGAAGGGATTTCATGTGCTTATTTAAGCTCCCATCAATAGATGCATTATCAAGAACAACTTTAGATTAATCATGTTGATAGGTTATTTGATTCCTGGTTGCTATGTTATGTTCAACAACAAAGGCTATGGCCTCTGCAATAGATATTCCCCATTTACCAATCACATCGGAGAGCTTGACATAGTTGGAGAATTTCTTTTATAAGAGAAAGGCATATCATCATCAGACTCTATGTCAATGTTCAAGTGTGGCTCCCCCTGAGCCCAAGACTCCCCCTCAGCATGGAAACGAGTTACGAATATAATGGAGACAGAAATAGGCATGGAATGAGCATACACTAAATCTCCCAAGATGCGAAGATCTTAAAATCCTTCTTCATCAAGATGATGAGTAGTTGGAGTTTCGTAAACATCTTCAACTTTAGGGGTAGATTTAGGAACATCTTTTTTCTTAGAACTCTCCCTTTTTTTGATATTATAAGATCAACCACAAGTGGAAGGAGGAGATGAGGGTAAAGCAGCAGAGGTAGAAGAAGTAGTTGGTTGAGAAGGATTGATTAGAGGAGGGTTATGAGGTGGTGGTGGCGAAGGTGGTGGATTTGATGGTGACGGAGAAGGACCACTAGCAAATTCAGATGGAATTATACCTTAGGGTGAATTGTTTCATTTTCCTCCTCAGCTTGAACATATGTTTGACAGTTGTGAATATATTAGGAGTCACCACGATTATGAGCCGAGGATAAATTCTTGTCGAGGCAAAACTCATGAGCAGAGATAGAAGGTTTCAAAGGTATACCTTGAAGAGATGAAGACGAAGATGATTGAAATCTAATAGGCTTATTAACTCGTGTAAGTGACTAAGCAGCAACAACAATAGTGTAAGTAGGATCAATACGTCTCATCATAGGTTTCCTAATAGTATTGGATGAAGATGGAGAGGAAGGTCCTGAAGAGTATTCACTGTCGAACACCTCAACATCTGAATCAATGTCCATATCATCATCAACATCTTCATAATCTTCTTAGTCCTCGGATTCCAAAACAATTTCATCAGTGTCCTCATATGAAGGATATAGAGAAACATGAATACCGAAAGGAGATTAAACCTTTTGATCAACAAAATATGGATTTAATAACCACTTGGCCATATATGGAGTAATGGGAGGATCATTGGGTGGTGAAGTGGCATTAATCAACATGGATGACATAGTAGACTTAGGAATGCAATCATTAGTGTCTCCCTTATAACCATAGTTGATATGGAATGGATCAAGTAGAATCAATGAGGTAAAGGAACATGAAAAGAAATAAAAATATAGGACATGGAAAGCATGCCAAATGCATCAATAAGAAATGTAATATTTTGCTCATCCAAAGGCTTTGTAAAGATATCAACGAGTTGATTTTCAGTGGGAATATACATCCACTTAATCTTCCATTTTTGCCCGTTGTCCCTGTTGAAGTGATGTCTAATCTCTATATGCTTGGTTTTGAAGTGATGGATAGGGTTTCGAGTGATGATACTAGCACTTGTATTATGTAACAGCCCGGATTCCCAGGTATTATTTATTCTTATAATTTTGGTGATTTTTGAGGAGAGTCGGTGAGTTGGAGCTCAAACTCGCCGAGTATGATCGCGGCTTGGGCACGGGTTCACGTCTGGACTCGGCGAGTCCAAAAGGTGGACTCGGCAAGTCCACTTTGTTTAATGAAACCCTAATTTCCAGGGTATGAGACCTATTTAAAGGGGCCTATGGCCATCATTTGCGGCCACCAACCCCAGAGAGAACCCTAAAGAGTCTTTGAGCATTTTGTGAGAGAGAAGAGGAAGATCATTGACTATTTGTGGGTGTTTTTGCATATAGAAGAGGATCAAGGCAAGAGGAGACCAAAGGAGGTGCTAATCCAGTGATTCCTGAGCTCAGAGACTTCATTTGAGGTAACCATTCGTTCCTTTCTCAGTCCTTGGTGTAAATCTTAGAGTCAGGGTTTCTTTGTGGAATGATCCATGGAGTACTTTGCCTCCTCATGTGTTGGTGCTTTAGATCTGGGCCCAAAGAGGTCCAGAGACCCTTTTCCCTCAAGCTTTATGAGTGTTAATGGAGGCCATGAGTTTAGAATAGCATTCTAGAGACCATATCATCAAATAAGGCCTTTGAACCTTTGCATGAACACCAAGATAGTAACTTTACGTCATGTATGTGCTTGGAAGGACTGGATCTATGAGTAATTGGAACGGATCTGACCTCAGGAGTGAGTTTAAGTTTATACATGGCATAGACTCGCCGAGTCTGAAGAACAGACTCGGCGAGTAGCATGAAGATTGTCCATAACCACTCAGCGAGTGGTCTTGCCGAGTTAAGGGGTTGACTCAGTGAGTCAGGGAGAGTTAGAGAGGGTTGGCGGGTGGACTGAGTCAAGCTGGAACTCGCCGATTTGTTCTTGAGACTCGACGAGTTGAGTCGTGGTGGCCCCGCAACTCATTCCAGGTGGAACTCGTCGAGTTAGGAAAATACTCGACGTGTCGAGAGAGGATCCTAGGGAATCAGTGGATGCGTATAGACTCGCCGAGTCGCTATAGTGCACTCGCCGACTCCGGTCAAAGTTGACCGTTGACCATTGACCAGTGTTGACCTATGTTGACTTGATAGGGTTAGTCAACCTTAGTTGTGATGTGTTATTTAGAGATATATTGTGTTATAGGAGGACTATAGATCAGGGGATCGAGCACGAGTGATTTCAGGGATTTGCGAGTTACTGAGATACGCGAGGTGAGTCTTCTCACCATACTTTACCTTGAGTAGGTAACCAGAGTTATGTGATAGAGTATTTATATGCTATGTATGTTATGTGTTGCACTGCATTATTTCTGTGTGATCTATGCTATGCATGTTATCAGAGTTAGAACCTGAGGGTTCACGGAGCTTGGGTGCACGGACCCATAGAGTTATAGCCACGAGTGGCTAATATGCGTTATGTATGGTATATTGGGAAACTCACTAAGCTTTGTGCTTACAGTATTTGGTGTTATTTGTTTCAGGTACTAGTGACGACCGTGGGAAGGCGCCGACTTGATCAGTACACACACGGGATTTTCATGTTATGTGATCTTGGGATTCTTTAAATGTCATGGATTGGAGTTTCAAACATTGATGTTTTTATGAAAATTAAATGAAAATGTTTTTATATTATGAGAAAAATTATTTTGAAATTTACGGTGTTACATATTATCTCAACAAATACGAGTTTTTGAAAGTTTGAAGAGCTGCAAGAATCTTTGATTGAAGACCGGGTGCTCAGGGTGAACTGTGTCATTTTCCTCCTCAGCTTGAACATATGGTTGAGAGTTGTGACTAGAATGGCAGTCACCACCGATGATACGAGGATAAATTCTTGTCGAGGACAAACTCGTGAGCAGAGATAGCATGTTTCAAAAGTATACCTTGAAGAGATGAAGACGAAGACGATTGAAATCTAATAGGCTTATTAACTCGTGCAAGCGACTAAGCAGCAACAACAATAGTGTAAGTGAGATCAGTACGTCTCATCATAAGCTTCCTAATAGCATTGGATGGAGATGGAGAGGAATGTCGTGAAAAGTATTCAATGTCGGAGACCTCAACATCTAAATCAATGTCCATATCATCATCATCTTCGTTATCTTTTTCTTCCTCGGATTCCAAAACAATGTCATTAGTGTACTCATTAGAAGGATATAGAGAAACATGAATACCCAAAGGAGAAAAAACTCGTTGATCAACGAAATATGGATTTAATAACCACTTGGCCATATATGGAGTGATGGGAGGATCATTGGCTATTGGAGTGGCATTAATCAACATGGATGACATAGTAGACTTAGGAATTCAGTCATCAGTGTTTCCCTTATAACCGGAGTTGATATGAGAAAGGATCAAGTAAAATAAATGAGGAAAAGGAACATAAAAAGAAATAAAAACCTCAGGACATGGAAAGCATGTCAATTCTCCAATAAGAAATGTAATATTTTGCTCATCCAAAGGCTTTGTAAAGATACCAATGAGTTGATTTTCAGTGGGAATATACATCAACTTATTCTTCCATTTCTGCACGTCCCTCTTGAAGTGATGTCTAATCTCTATATGCTTGGTTTTGAAGTGTTGGATAGGGTTTCGAGTGATGATACTAGAATTTGTATTATCTCAACAAATAGGAGTTTTTGAAAGTTTGAAGAGCTGCAAGAATCTTTGATTGAAGACCGGGTTGCTCAGGGTGAACTGTGTCATTTTCCTCCTCAGCTTGAACATATGGTTGAGAGTTGTGACTACAATGGGAGTCACCATGATTATGAGCCGAGGATAAATTCTTTTCGAGGCCAAACTCATGAGCAGAGCTAGCAGGTTTCAAAAGTATACCTTGAAGAGATGAAGACGAAGATGATTGAAATCTAATGGGCTTATTAACTCGTGCAAGCGACTAAGCAACAAAGACATTAGTGTAAGTGAGTTCAGTACGTCTCATCATAGGCTTCTTAATAGTATTGGATGGAGATGGAGAGGAAGGACCTGAAGAGCATTCACTGTTGGAGACCTCAACATCTGAATCAATGTCCATATCATCATCATCTTCGTTATCTTCTTCTTCCTCGGATTCCAAAAAAAATGTCATCACTGTCCTCATCAAAAGGAGATAGAGAAACATGAATACACAAAGGAGAATAAAATCATTGATCAACAAAAGATATATTTAATAACCACTTGGCCATCTATGGAGTGATGGGAGGATCATTGGGTGGTGGAGTGGCATTAATCAAATATCATCTAAGCAAAATCTAGATGTTTGTTCTTCACCATGACGTAGGGAATCCTCATATTAAATAGATTTGATTGATCAACACCAAGAATTTTGTTCCCTAGGCACTTTCTAGTAAACCATGTGAGAAATTTCTAACCAGCATGTAGCCATTGACAAAGAATCAAATAAGTGCGTCTAGCCTCTTTTGATATATTTTACCCCAAATTAGCAATCAGTTGCTTGCATTGTTCTTAGAAGGATGATTTGAGTAATGAATGAGGTTTGGAAGATGTAGATCATCTCAAAGAACAAGAGTAGTGAGATGCATGACATGATTACCAACTCAAATGGTTCCTTGAATGGAGCATGTTCATCAATATGCATGTGAAGTAAAACTGATAGATGTGATTTACGAAGAATAAGTCATCGTAGGAGCATGAGCATATTTTAAAGAATCATACTTTAATAATTCAATGAATTCTTCCAATCCTTTATTTCTATGGTTAAGGGTAATAGCATTAGAGAATTCAACCTTGGTGGAGTTGATCACGATGAGAGTTGTCATAGTAATGCAAACTTTGTGTGCACCTTTAGTTGGAACATAGATGAAAAGAAGAAAGGACATTGTTGCAGGTTTTAGGGATCTTCGAAGGGTTGTTGCTTAGAGATAATTTCAAGGAATAATGATCATAAGCTTATTGAATGTGACTTTGATCTTCCTTTTATAGGATTTTCAGTGATTTAGAAAATCCAATGACTTAATCAGCAAGCATTATGTTAGAAAGATTCATCATAAATCCCGAATCCCAAAACTGACTCTTCCATTGTCATCGAAAAGTTACCGTTAAAATTACATATATGAGGATACATTGGTGAAGTAATACATAATCATTGAGAACAAATCTTGCACAGTGGAATAAGGTGGGGTGTTTAAATGTCTCACTCGTTGTATGGTGTAATACAGGTGGTCTTTGACATATTGTGATTTGATGGTCACTCATTGTATATTTTGATATAAAGGTTGCTAGACATTCGTTTGTTTTTCATCTCTTGCACGCTATATGGGATAATACATAGGTTCCTAGACACTTGGTGGTTGAAGCTCACATACTATATAGTTTAATACAGAGGTTCCTCAACATTGGTGTTTAGAATATTTTACTTACTATTAGTATCATAGTAATATCATTAACATGTGGGCAAAGATATTTCATAAACTGTTGCTTTTATAGCTAATCATTTACATCAAAGAAGAGGATTGTAAAATCATGGAACATATGATCCATCGTCAATTCATTTAGGTAAATTGGGAGGGATTTATAGATGTCGTATCTCAAAATACGGTAATAATATATAGGTCAAGGACATAAGATACCCTTTCTCTAAAAAGGACCAGACAATTACCTCTTGTGCTTATAGACATTGCTATCACGGCAAGCCATAGTGTAACGCTTAGTGAATCAGCAGAAAAATGGACTTGATACACACGGTATCATGTTTCTAGTGACAGGGTCTGAAATAACAATAAAATTAAATGAAACACTTAAGGCATTATAATACATTTTTCTAATGAGGACAAGGTAGTCTCATGCTGAAAGATAGACACAATCTATTTGCGTGAGTGGGTGACTTAATTTTATCTCAACAGTAGGTCCCGCTGATGAGATACTTAAAGACATTTGGTCACATGCTTCTAGGGAAAGATATGTATAAGAGTTTCATGCTAGAACAAAGTTCTCTGTCAACTCTTTTAAACATAGTACAAGACAATGTAAAAATAAAGGAAATAATTAGTCCAACAGGAAATAGTCAAACAAAGAAAGTTGTAGTTTTTTCAGAAGGTTCGTTAACACCCACGTTTTGTGAATATTGAAATGAATGCACATTTAAGGATTTCCGTTAATCGAAACACTTACCCTCAGAACCTGTCTATAAAAGAGATACGTGTTAGACATCTTTTCACACAAAAAATCACATCCTTAAACATAAAATGAAAGCATAAATGCTTTTTTTCTTTGAAGAAGCCATTATTCTAATGGATTGCAGCCTTTAAGTTCATTATTAAAGAAGGAGGTCCTAGAGAAATCAATCTTTATAACCAATGACTTAATCGTTTGTAATCTTTGTAACCTTCGAGTTACGCAAATCAACAAGAAGATATTTGAAGGGACAAAAGATTATGAACCAAGCAACAAGAGACAAGGATCATTGTCTTGATAATGAGATCTTGAATCTCTACTGGGAGCCAGAGCTAACATAGAAAGCTTCTATGAAAATTAGTCGTGCCACTTCCTTTCTCTTTACCTGTCCCTCAACAATAAATGACAGGTTTTAATGAGGCGAGGAGATCATTCAGAAATCTTTCTTTGCACCAGATTTTCCTTTTCTTGTGTGCACAATAAGATTCTTAGTGCCTAACTTGCCAAACATCAACCTCAAACTTAAATTTGTAGTTTTCCCGTTGAAGATGTAGAGAGGTTGTTTGAGAGGAAAAGGACACAAGTGTTCAACCATTATAGGATTTTAAGAAACAAGGTATGCTCCTTTGGTAGAAAAGAATGTAATAGAGAAAGATAAATAAAAGACTTCTTTTGTGTTTTTCTTTAATTGAAAAATAATCTACTAAAAAGAACCAAAAATAAATTTTGTAAGCACTCAAATATTATAAAGAAAGCTTTAAAAGAAATAAAAACCTTAGGACATCGAAAGCATGCCTAATTTATCAATAAGAAATGTAATATTTTGCTCATCCAAAGGTTTTGTAAAGATATCAACGAGTTGATTTTTAATGGGAATATACATCAACTTAGTCTTCCATTTTTGCACGTTGTCCCTGTTGATGTGATGTCTAATCTCTATATGCTTGGTCTTGAAGTGTTGGACGGGGTTTTGATTGATGATACTAGCACTTGAATTATCTCAACAAATAGGACTTTTTGAATGTTTGAAACGATAATAAAGAAGATGGTTTTGAATCCATAGAATTTGAGCACAACATCTACCAACATCAACATACTCAGCTTCAGCGATAGACCATGCTAAATAGAATTTCTTGCTAGACCAACTTATCTGCCTGGTTGCAAACAATATATCAGGATGATTAGTAGTGTAATGACCGTCATTGAGGTATTAATTATTAAATATTTCTTAAATTATTGTTGGGCTAAGTATGGATAAAAAGGATTATTAGATGGGACTTAAGCAAGTGGGCCAAGGATTTGGGTCGCCCATAAGACGTACGTTGGGCGTAGCCTTGGTGTACGAGGGGCGTAGAGGCGCGCTTTGGACGTGGGGGGACGCGCACACGTACGCACAGCGTACCAGGAGTACGCGCAACGTACGTGAGCAGATGCGAAAACCCTAATTTTTAGGGTTTAAGACCTATAAATACCCCCATTATAGCCACCCTCTAGTCTCCTTACCAGCCCGTCACCCTCAAAAAACCCTAATACACCCCATACTCCATTGTTGTTTGTGTTTTACCTTTTGAGCTTATTTTTGGTGAAGAAGAGCTTGGAAGAAGAGAAGAGGAGTTAGAGAAGAAGAACTCAAGTATCTTGAGCTCAAGGATCTGGGACTATTTCATCTTTTGGCACTCAGAGGAGGTATAAAGCTTCCAACTTTCCTCTTAGAAGCTTAGATCTAGGATTATGGAGCTTTGGACCTTTTTAGGTCCAAAGTTTGGACCTCTATCATACAACTTCCTTTTTTAAGCTTAGGATTGCCACCCATGGAGCTCAAAGCACTCCTTTAGCAGTAAAGTTTCAATCTTTGAGTCTTTTATCGAACCATACTATAGATCTAGCCATTTCTATGGAGTTAGTTGCTATTATTCTATGTTTGGGCTTATTTGGTAGGTTACAAGCCACCAAGTGATCAACTTTATGGATTAGGACGTTAAAAGGTTCTTGGATCTGTAGTTATAGCCTCTGGAGTTGAGTATCAAGTGCTTAATGGAAAAGTAGCTTAACAGGGTAGTATGTTGAGCGTACCAGCCAGTACGTGCAACGTACAAGCCATGCAGCAGGTATGCGTTGCGTACAGAGAAGTACGCCTTGCATACTCAATAGTTTTTGGCTTCTACCTTTTGGGCCTCGGTTTGGGCCAACTAGACTTATCAGTTATTGGGCCTTAGTGGGCCATCATAAGTCTTATTTTTGGAGTATGGTCATTGTTAGGCTTAGGGAAGGCCCATTTGAGAAGTTGGGCCCAATTTAGAAAATTGTTCCATTAGTGGGCCTTTAATGGACCATTAGTGGACTTAGAAAGATTAGATGGAATTGAGCCTTGTTTATGGTCCAAATCAGAGCAGGGGTAAAATGGTCATTTTACCCGTAGAAGGATTCTCAGTTTGTCTGACTAGGTATTGTTGTATAGAGTTAGTTGGGGAGTCGTGGGAGCAACCAGCAGAGATTCCTCACACCCGAGTTTAGCATGCAGTTTGAGAGGTGAGTCTTCTCCTATAGGAACACGTCTAAAGCACCAAGGTTGACACGTTTATGTATGATCGTATGTGCTGGGGGTTAGCCTGATGTAGGTTTATGTTCCGGACTTTGGTCCGATGCCGTGCGGGGCCCGATGTAGTTAGTATGCTTGATTTCTTCGTGATTCTTGCATGTATATGGTTATGTGTTCCTGACCTTGGTCTGATGTCGGGGCAAGCCCGATGAATGTTAGTTTTCTTGTTATGCTTATGTCTATGTTTATGTTTATGTTATGCTCATGATATATATACCAGACTTCAGTCTGATGTCGAGCGGGGCCCGATGCAAGGGCAAGGCTCACGTTATGTCGGACCCCGGTTTGATACCGGGCGGGGACCGATGATGGATTCGTCCGACGCCGGGCGGGGACCGATGCAGTGGGCTAGGCCCAGTATGTGATAATGTGTGTAGTATGTGGTAGCTTGGGGAGACTCACTAAGCTTTGTGTTTACAGTTTTCAGGTTTGGTTTCAGGTACTTCCGCTAGCAAAGGAAGGGCTCGGGATGATTGCATGGCACACACCACAGTTTCAGCCTGGGATTGTTTTGGACTGTGATATTTACTCATATGATTTTTGATACAGTATTTGACATGATGTTTTGAGATACATGGTTCTTGATTTTTGTTATGATGATGGATGATTTATGGTTTTAATAATGAATTAAAAACGTAATTTTTAGACCGTATTTTTGGGATGTTTCAAGTTGGTATCAGGGTCTTGGTTTGAGGGATTTGGGCACACTCTCGGGTTTGTCTGGACTCAAACTAAGGACTTGGTATGAAAATTTTAAAAAAAGAAATCATTTTATAAAAAGAACTTTGAAACGAGAATAGAATTTTGAAAAACAAAAGAACTTTGAAAAGAGAAAATGTTGTGGTGCATGCAATCAACCGAGCTCACGTAAGTACTCCCAAATTACCCATACAAGTTTATGTTATGTTATGTTTATCAGCTTATGAGAATTGCATGCTAGTTTAGGACTAAGGATCTAGGAAGGATGCCTGATGTGCCTATTATATGTGTATCAGCTTATGAGAATTGCATGCTAGATAGGACTAAGGATTTACGAAGGATGCCTTATGTGCCTGTTAGATGTCTCTTAGTTTTTTGAACTACATGCTAGTACAGATTAGTCGGGGATAGCCTGAGAGAGATATGCTTGATTATATTTACTCGTTGCTCGAATGTTTCTTGCTTTGTGCTTTTAGGAGTTCTAGTTATCTTTTACTAACTAATAAGTGAATATGTTAAGCTACATATTGTGAGGACTAAATAATTTCATAAGGTTAGGTCTAGCTCTATTGTGTAGCTCTTGTTTGAGTCCAACCATTGTAGGGTAGGATCTCTCATTTGAAGAATTGTCTAGTCTTACTGATATGTAATAGTATTCACAAGCTAGTTATGGGGAGATAGCAGGAACTTCTTATGTAGCTGATGGTGGAGAGTGGGTTGGTGATTACCCTATGGCAAGCCTAGGACGAGTTCAGTATTAGATCAACATTGGTAGTAGAAGGGACTGGTGGAATCGAGGAAGTTCTTGAGGAATGAACAGATAGATGTGGAAGGTAGTATGGGCTCGTACTACTGAAAGCAGAGGATCCGTACTCGAATCAAGGAAGGCTGAGATGAATCCAAGAAGCTTGTAGTATGTGTGATCCCTCGAGATATGATTAGCGTTCTAACGTTTGTTGTGATGTCTTTTTCAGAATGGTGGTTTTACGCCCTAGACTAGCAGTTGGCAGTTCAGGTGCCGGTGAGGGATCGAGCTCAGGCTTTGGGGCTGAGCAGCTAGATGAGAAGACTAGGGAGTTCATCCCCTCAGAGATCATGCGCGGTAATCTTGAGCAGATTCTTGTGATCTTTGGTTCGATCAAGGAGGGTATCCTAGAGCGTATGGATGAGATGTTTAGTGCTTTCCGTACTAAGATAGCGGACATGATGGGGTCGCACACACTCACTTTCTAGGAGTTCAAGGCATGTGGGGCTCCCGAATATCATGGGGCTTCGGACCCCACTACGAGCACCAGATGGTTGGCAGATGTTGCGAAGGCATTATGCACTAGCAAATGTCCCGAGGGGGACAAGGTTCGACTTGCAAACCTATCTTCTAAAGGACATGGCACGAGAGTGGTGGGAGGAGGTAGGACATGCCATCGGTGATGATGCAACTCTTGATACCATGACCTGGGCTGACTTCTCAGCTAGGTTTAGAGCTGAGCTTCCACCCGTGATAAAGGTGCAACAGCTGGCTAGGGAGTTCCAGAAGTTACGACAGACGACTAAGGCTGTGGCAGAGATTACCGCCAAGTTTAGGGAGAGGGCCATTCTCGTTCCGCGGTATGTAGAGGACAAGGAGATGTAAAAGGCCCGATATAACGATATGTTGAGGAGTGATATCAGACAGTTTGTAAGCCGCTCTAGCTGCAAGACGCCGGAGTATATGATAGCGAGGGCTCGTAAGAGAGAGATTGATTTAGAGATGGAGAGGAATAGGAGGCCAGAGGTGGCGTCTGGCATTGAGAGCGCGGGAAAGAAGCACAAGGTATCTGGCCACAGGTCAAGGAGCCAGTAGAGCTGCAACCGTTGTGGCAAATGTGGCAAGTTGCACGATGGGGCATGCAAGGTAAGGAGTTCCGGCTGCTTCAAGTGCAGCCGAACTGGGCATATGAGCAGGGATTGTACAGCTACTACCACCATGACATCATCATATTTGATTTGCTTTTAGTGCAATCATAGGGGAAGCAAGTGGTCCTATTGTCCGAGTTTAGCAGCAGCAGGGCAGGTGGTAGTACCCGCTCCTACAACATTGAGGATCGCAGACGGTCGCCAGGGTCAGGCAGAGGCGCTGGTGGCCAAGAGCAGAGCCTTTCATTTGACAGCTGAGGAGGCACGAACAGCACCTGACGCGGTGACAGGTATATATGTATCTTTCTCTTATCTTCTATTTGATATTGTTTGTTACTCATGTTTTGTATGTTTTGTTATAGGATCGTTCTTAGTGCACGTTATATCAGCTTTGGTACAATTCGATTCGGGTGCCACCCGATCTTTTGTGATGCTCACGCTCAGCAAGCGATTTGTAGGAGCTCCAGGGGAGCTAGATTGCCCACTTGATGTCGAGATAGCAGATGATAGGACCGTCAGGGTTGCGAGGGTTCACCGAGGATGTACACTGTAGTTGTTTGATGAGCAATTTTCTGTGGATCTAGTCCCTATTCCCCTGCGAGGGAATAAGATTATAGTTGGTGATTTCATGTAATTTTATTTCAACTTAATAAGTTCTAAGGCAGGTAATTTCATCACCTCCCGAGGTTTTATGCCAGATATCCAAAATGATTAAGGGCTTTCCTCATATTTCTCTATGTTCTTGCGCTAATTTTTATTTACTTATTGTTGTTTGATCTACATACACTTATTTCATTGTTTGCTTGATCGTTACTCTATTTTCAAATCAAATTATCAAGATACTTTGTGCTATCTTGCTACCTTTTTGAGTTTCTTAAAGCTTCATTATGCATAGTCATTTTTAACACTATTTTGTCGCTAAAACATTCATTTGCATCTCAAAAATACTACACTATAACTTAACATATTTTTGAATTCCATTATTTTCCACTCCGGATATTGGGTACTGACAAGATCTTCGGCATATTTCAAAATCTTAAGCACTTTCGTTTTTAACTTCATATTTCCAACATCACACCATAATTACTAATTTGATTACAAAATTAGTTTGTTAATTTTTGACCAAAACAGTCTGCTCTAATACTTTGAAATTATGACTCACACCTAATTGTTGAGTAAAGACTTAAATAATATGAACTATTGGAGCAAACTGCGCAACATTTTTAAAAATTCATTTGATTGCTTTAAAATGTTAAGGTAAATCTGAAATAGGTTCTATAAGGATTGTTTCACTAAATCTTCTTCTTAATCAAAAAATTCTAGTGTTTGTTTTTTTCTACTTTGCCCTTCTAAGAATTGCTAGGAGTGGAGCGGCCTATATATATATATATATATATATATATATATATATATATATATATATATATATATATATATATATATATATATATATATATATATATATAGGCTTAGGTTATTCTATTCAAACTAATTATTGTACATCTATCGTATGCTATGAGAATTATTAAGAGAATAAGTTGCTTAGCAATGCGAATACGTTCAACCTTACAAGAATATTGACATTTTCATGCATTCTTGTTAATTATTATTTTTTTTGTTCTCACACATCATTTTTCACTCATTTTCATTCTGACAGAATATTATCCAATAAAACATTCTGACAACATTCTTGCAGAAATGAAAATAATAATAATAAGTGTATAATAACCTTATAGACGATTTAATTACTGAGAATGTGTGTTAACGATAATAGTTATGTAAGATTGAACGTATTTATATTATCAAACAATATATTTTCTTTATCATTCTCATAGCATACGATAGATATACAATAATTAGTTATAATACTTGAACGTAGCTCTCTCTCTCTCTCTCTCTCTATATATATATATATATATATATATATATATATATATATATATATATATATCCCTATTCTAATAAAAGAATAGGTTTAATCTTCTATGTATAAGTGTCATATAATTAGAGCTTCTGATTAATGTTATATATAACCAATTATGCCTGAAGGTCCAAAATTTTGTGGTTTGAGCTAGGCATAAATTTTGTATAGATCTAATTAGGGTGTCAGTGGTTGTATAACAGTGTTGTGTACTGAATTTGTATGTGTGCAACAACACATGTGTGTGCGACCGCACACAGTTTGTGCGGCCGCACACACGTGTATGGATGCACACTCATGTGCTGGTGGGGGTACTATTTATAGCAACTTATTTGTGTCAGATTGTACTTTTTTGGCTGAACACTGCACTAATTGTACTTTGTCAAGGTGTACTTGACATTTATTCGTAATAGATGTGTGTATGCTTGATTTTACTTCTACTCCTTCTACATTTCACTTTGATTGCAATTACCTTCATTGATTACTGAATTGGATCCATAAATTGGGGACTAACAATTGGTATCAGAGCCAATTTGGTATCAATTGAAGTATTTTGAAGTGTGAGGGTGCAAAATTTCACTATTTTTTTAAGTGTTTATAATCAAAGAACTGCTATTTGATTCTTGTGTTTAATAGATTTCAATAGTCTGAAATCGAATTTTATTAAAAATCTAAGAAAATCGTGTGTTGTTCAATGTTTTGGAGTGTGCAGTCAACTGTTTGAAGGTGTGCAGTTCACTGTTGAAGGTGTGCGGCTCACTGTTTGAAGGTGTGCGGTCCACTGTTTGAAGGTTTGCTTCCAAGTGTGTGCGGTGGAGCATATTGTTTGAAGTGTGTACGATTGCATTCTAAAAAAATTGTTTGCTATTGAGAGTGTGTGGCTGAGTGTGATGTTAAGGGTGTACGGTTGGGTTTGCGGTTGAATTTGTTGATTAAGTCTTGTTTGCTGTTAGTGTGTGTGGTTACAACTATTTTGTTGTTGTGTGTACGGTTGAAGTCAAGTGTGCGGTTATGTAAGAACCTGTGTGCGGTTATACCTTGTGTGCGGTAACAATCACTTAAAGCTTATAAAAATGGAATCTCAAAGCACGATTGATCATCAGGATTTTGATGCAATTATGGGAACTACTACTCGTATTCCCAGATTGTTGTCAGCTGAAGGATTTCCTGAATGGAAATATCGAATTAAGAAATACATCAAGATGAAAGATTTCAAAATTTGGAGAAGTATTTTAAGAGGACCGATTCGGATTACATCCACTCTAGAAGATGACACTGTAATTGAAAAACAGATTGAAAACTACATTGATGATGACTTTGAAAGATTTGAAGAACAAGAAAAGGCACTCGCTACACTCACCATGGCGTTGTCTCCTGAGATTGCATAAGGATTTCGTGAATACACGTCAGCAAAAGCATTGTGGGAAGCACTCATAGAAGTCTACGAAGGAAATGAAGACATGAAGCAAAGCCGACAAGACATGCTCCGAAAAAAATTCAATATGTTCAATTACGTCTTGGGAGAAACATTGGAAAATCAACTACAAAGATTTATCACACTAACCACTTAAATGAGCTCTGCGGGTGTGATGGTTACTAGGTCCGAAATCAACAAAAAGCTGCTAAATTCTCTTCCAAAATCATGGGACATTAATGTTTCAGTGATTAAAAAGACAAAAGACCTAAACTGATTGAGCTTAGCTGAAACAATGGCAATCATCAAAGCTTGCGATCTTGATGATAAACAAAGAGAAATCAACCATGTCAATTCGTACTCTACAGCTAATCTTGGAATTCAAAACAACAACACCGCTTTCTCAAGCCTTACCATTCATCCAAATTCTCAAGTTCATGTTCCCCAAGTTCAACCTTATGCAGCCCATCAAACCATACCATACAACATACCTCAAATGTAACAAACTCAAGTCCCTCAATCTCAAAACATTTCTCAAGTCGGTTCTAGTGTTGGTTCTTCGACAGGTGTTTTAGTTCAATCTCACGGAATTGGTTCTCAAAGTTCATCTGCAAGTGAAAAGGAGGAAAATATGGCTCTAGCTACTGGGTTAGTGAACTGCTACAATGCCTTTGTTGCCGGAGAGCTCTCTCCACAACTCTCATTCGCTTATCTCGACCAAATCCACCCTGAAGATGTGGAAGAGATGGATATTACTTGGCAAATGGCAATGGCAGTATTCAGAGCTAAACAATTCTCAAAGAAGACTGGAAAGAATAACTGGGGTGTAAATTCTGACAAGAAGATGGGATTTAGTAAAGGAAAGTTACGTTGTTACAATTGTCATGAACTAGGACACTTTGCAAGAGAATGCCCAAAACCCGATCGACGAGAGAACTCTGATAGAACCATGGTGCCAGTGACTTATGTTCACAGCAACAACAAAGGATCATCTTCAAACAATTAGTCTGCAAACATGGCAATGGTGGCCCAATCGTTTAGCTGGGAAGATCAAGTTCAGGCCCTAAACATTTCGGGACCTGAAAAGGAAAATCTTGCACAAGTCAAGGATGAAGATGAAGGAAAGATGAACGCAGATCCAGAAGAGGAGATGATGAATCTGCAATTTGCATTCATGGTACAAACCACTCTGGAACCAATCAAATATGAGGTTAGTGAATTCGGTGGTTCTCAATCATGCATTAAAACTGTTAAATTTTTAAGAGATCAAATTGAGATAATCAAAATAGAGAACGAGGACTTGAAATATGAGGGATATACTCTTAGGAAAAATCAAAAGCCCTTAAAAACTCAATTAGAAAATAAAACAAAAGATTTTAAAAAATTGCAGGAGGATTACAGCAACAAATGCGAGAACTATGATCATCTCAAAAGAAAATTTGCTACTGTAACCGCAAAACTTGACACATTAAAAACCTATTTTGAAAAAGCTGAATTTAATTTCAAAAAATACGATGGGTCAAGTGAAAGGATTGCAAAACTGATCGAAGGACAATCACATTGGAGAGATATCACTCATGGAAATCAAATAAAAGTTGGACTAGGATTTGACAGTGTCCCTCCTCCCTTCAATCACAATTACACTGCTATTCCCCTGTCTCAAGAAGAAATTGACAGAGAACCTCGCATGTTATACGGAAAGTCAGCATCTGAGCAGGCAATACAGTCTAATAATGAGATTTTGCATACTAACGTTTCTACCTTAAGTGCAGATATATACATATAGTTCAGGGGGAACATGAAGCTAAAACTTTTGAGTCAAATAATCATGTGTCTAAGTCTGGTGTTAATTTCTATGATGAGTCTATGTCAAAAACAAATGCTAATTTTTTTGTGTCTGGTGGTGTTTTATTTCAGTCTGATATTTCTGTTAATGATGGTGTTGTTTCTGATCAAACTGATAAATCTGATTTGAATGTCTCTACACCTTCCACATCTGCTTCAAAATCATGTGATGGATCTTGCATGTGTGGAAGTGTTAAAAAATGAAAAAGTGAAGAATAAATCTGTCAAGAGCAGTACCAAAGCCATTGATAATAAACAAATCTGTTTTAACTATGGCACTGCTGGACACATTGCAAGAAATTGTATGAACTGGATGTTTGTTTCTCATACAATAAAAAGAGGGGAGAACGAATTTCGGGGACGATCTTTAATTAGAAAAACCCCCAGAACTCGTTCTCAAAATGGTGACTTGAACACAAATTAAACAAGAAATTGGAAAAGTTTCAAAAGAATAAACAAGTTTTTCGTAAAAACAACAGGATTTTGCCAAAATCAACTCAGGCTAAGCCTAAGTTAAATTTGTCAAAGAGCAGGACCAGATCTTCAAACTCTTCAAGTAGAAAATCCACCTACTCGAAGCAAACTAACAAATTTTCAAAACGTAACTTTCAATGGATACCAAAATCTCTTTCAAAATCAACTTCAGATTAGTCACCATTCACCTCTAAATCAAAAGAAAAGAAAGAATCAAATGAAAAATCTGTAAAAGGAAAGGGTCAACCCAGGATTGTGATGACCTGGGTCCCCAAAACTAAATGATTCCGCTCATCGTGCAGGGACAGTTGCGGAGGAATGTCGCCAGACCTTGGTATGTCGACAGCGGCTGTTCTTGGCACATGACTGGAGACATATCCCAACTGCACGACATTCAAACTTTTTATGGAGGATATGTTTCCTTTGCGGGCGGAGAGGGTGGAAAAATTACTTAAAAAGGAACTGTTTCAAATGGAGTGCTAAATTTTGAGAATGTTAACTTTGCTCCTGAACAGGAGCACATTTTGCTGAGTGTATCCCAAATCTGCGACAACGGCTACTCCACTCATTTCACAGATAAGGAGTGTCTGATCTTAAAGCCTGGTATTGTCATCCCTGAAGATTGGATTCTTGTAAGATCTAAGCGGGATGGAAATGCCTACATTATAGACATGAACAACAATTTCCCTAACGATGTCACTTGTCTCTTCTCCAAAGCTTCTGAACAAAATGCGATGCTGTGGCATCGTCGTCTCGGTCATGCGAATGCAAATAACTTGAATCAGCTTGCGAAGAACGAACTGGTCCGAGGGTTACCTGTCAAAAATTTCATTACTTTTGAAAAATGTGTTTCCTGCGCTCATGGAAAACATCATCAGAAACCACACTTTCCAAAGCAGATAAACTCCATAGGTCAAGTGATCGAGTTGTTACATATGGATTTATTTGGTCCGGTTAATGTTCTCAGCATAAATCGTAACTCATATTGCCTCATTGTGATAGACGATTACTCTCGATTCACTAGGGTTTTCTTTTTGTCCAAAAAAATTGGGATCCCTGACCTCATCAAAAGATTCATTGTGATGATCGAAAATCAGACCAACAATCGAGTGAAAGCGTTGCGTACTGATAATGGAACGGAATTCAAAAACGCTGTTGTTGATCATTTTTGCGCTGAGAAAGGGATCGTGCGTCAGTTCATTTCCGTTCGAACACCTCAACAAAATGGGGTTGCCGAACGCAGGAATCGAACTCTAAAAGACGCCGCAAGGATGATGCTCTGTGAATCCAAGCTTCCTGTGTTCTTTTGGGCGGAGGCGATTAACACGGCGTGCTACGTTCAAAATCGCGGGCTGATCAACAAAGCCAGAATGAAGACACCGTACGAAATCCTATACGGACACAAGCCATCTATCAGCCGTTTCCGAGTATTTGGCTGCCCTTACACCCTTCTCCACTTGGAATCCAACCCCAAATTCAACGCAAAATCAGATGACTGTCACTTTGTTGGATATGCTGCTCGAACTGCTTACATGGTTTACAACAAGAAGACAAAACAAATTATAGAATCTTTCGATGTTCTTTGGCTCGAAGAAAATGAGACAGATGCAAGAGTGGGTCCTGATTGGCTATTTGACTACGCATCTCTTTTCAAATCATTCAATGTGTCCTCAGATAACCAATAAGGATTTTCGTCAAATTCGAAGATCATTATTGAGGATGAAGAAGACGAACTTGTCTACCGACCACCACTGATTTCTTCTGATCCTCCAATGGTGCCCTCTGTTCACACTAAATCTTCTGAGTCTTCTCCTCAACAACCTTCTCCTGATGTTGTTGCTACTCCTCTAACTCCGGTGGAAAGAGAGTTCATGAACCACGAGACTTCCGTTGTAACTTCAAATTTGATGGAACTTCTCTTTCCAGAAAGTATTGCTGAAGAGTTTGTAGCAGATCCTCCGAACGAACTTTGTTCATCCTCTGTGAATCACACAGCAAATGATGGAGCGGTTAACATTCATACTCTTCCAGTCTCTGTCAATTATATCAGCTACGAGATCCCTGCACGCATTCAGCGCGACCATCCTATAGAGAACGTCATTGGCCAGCTGGGGGCCGGTGTTCAAACAAGAAGTCAGAATGGAGATGTTAATACGTGTCTCTATTCTTGCTTTATTTCTCATATTGAGCCTAAAAATGTAGAAATGGCTCTGAATGAGCCCAGCTGGGTTGAAGCCATGCATGATGAACTTAATCAATTTGAGAAGCTCGAGGTTTGGAAGTTGGTGGAGCTACCAAAAGGAAAGAAATATCTTGACACCCGATGGGTCTTTCGGAATAAACAAGACGACTCAGGTGTAATTATGCGTAACAAGGCGAGATTAGTGGTTCGCGGGTTTCGGCAAGTTGAGGGTCTTGATTATACGGAAGTTTATGCTCTGTTCGCTCGTTTGGAAGCCATTCGTATCTTTCTTGCTTATGCTTCCTATATGAACTTCACCGTATACCAAATGGATGTCAAGAAAGCTTTCTTGTACGGCAAGGTCAAGGAGGAGATTTACGTTGACCAACCACCCGGTTTCGTTAACTCAAAACTTCCCAACCATGTTTACAAGTTAGACAAAGCTCTGTATGGACTGCATCAAGCTCCTAGAGCTTGGTATGCTACCCTGACTCAGCATTTGCTCAACCACGGCTATTCCCGAGGCACCATTGATCAAACCTTATTCCTCAAACATGTCAGTCCAGATCAAATTCTTGTTCAAATTTAAGTAGACGACATTATTTTCGGTTCGACAAGCCAACAACTTTGCAAAGAGTTTGAAGCAGTGATGAAGAAGCGGTTCGAGATGAGTTCGCTTGGGGAGATGACCATGTTTCTAGGGCTTCAGGTCCAACAATCTTCAACCGGAATCCTTATTCACCAATCAAAGTATGTGGATGATGTACTAGAGAAGTTCGGGTTCCGAGACGCGAAACCTGCTCTTACACCCATGGCGGAAAGACCTCTACTAACCCCTGATCTTGAGGGTGAATCCGTAGATCAGACGCATTATCGATCAATGATCGGATCACTCATGTATCTGACTGCCAGTTGCCCAGACGTATTGTTTGCGGTCTGTCAATGTGCTCGCTACCAGACTAATCCTAAACTCTCTCATTTACTTGTTGTTAAACGGATTTTTCGGTATCTCAAAGGGTGCCCAAAACTGGGTCTTTGGTATCCGAAAAATCCAGAATTTGACCTTTACGCTTTTGCAGAAAACAACTATGGCGGGTGTGAGCTTGATAGAATATCGACTTCGGGAGGATGCCAATTTCTGGGCGATAGATTGGTTTCATGGCAGTGTAAGAAGCAGCATACCGTTTCCACCTGAACAACAGAAGCGGAGTATGTCACTGCGTCTGCTTGTTGTTCTCAAGTCATCTTGAGCCAACATCAGCTGTTGGACTACGGTTTGAATTTTCAAGAAACCCCTCTTTTCTGTGATAATGAGGCTGCAATCCAAATTGCCAAAAACCCGGTCAAGCACTCAAAAACCAAGCACATCGACATCAAGATTCATTTTATCAGAGAATGTTATGAGCGTTCGCTCATTCGGCTAGAACAGGTCCGCTCTGATAATAATGTAGCAGATTTGTTCACCAAGCCGTTTAACAAAGCTCGATTCAATATGCTGGTCAATTTTCTAAAAATGATCCGTTTTGAGGATTAATTTTTATGTTTAACTTAGGATAAATCTGCACATTTTTTCTTTTTAGTTTTTTTATGCACAAATCTAGGGGGAGAAAATTAGAAAATCCAAAAACATAGAAAATTAGAAAATCCAAAAACATTAGAAAATCAGAAAAACAAAAAGAAATTATGTTGGTTATGGAATGTGTTTGAGGGAGATGTTTTGGGAAGTGATATTATCAAGTGATAACAGGCAATCTGAGTCTGCGTAACGTACCCAAAGTTGAAGGGTCTATGCTCTGATTTGATGCGTCGGTAGGCACGAAAGATTCTAAATGGACATGACTAGGCAAAGTTGAACTTAAGAAATCAAATGACTAGATAAAATCTTAACCAAGATAGTTCTGTTTAGCCTGACAATATGACGCTTGGATAGGTTGAGCAGGGAGATATATATGGGAATCTACTTGTCACATTAAATGAACCCGTATCTGGAACCGTGGTTAAACTTTTCCTCGATGTGTAGATTCTATCCTTAATTCCAGTTGGATGGGGCGACTGGTAAATTCCGATAAATTAGGTCTGTAGAAAATCGTTTTCTTTCTTTCTGTTAGTCATATGTTGTCTCCTTTGTGTGACTTCCAATCCGACCTGGTACACAACATATGCAACTCTATTTCTCTTCATGTTATATATATGAAATTCCTCTTATCTGTTAGCCATATGATGTCTCTTTTGCGTGACTTCCAATCCGACCTAGTACACAGCATATGCAACCTTCTACTTCTCAACCCCTCTGAAACAATAAGTAATAGCAATCTGAATTTGTTATCTCTCTCTGAATGATTGTCTGCTCACCCGGTGTAAGGAGTACTCTAGAAGTTCTTGATGGCTGGGGCATATCAGGAAGCGGGAAACATGTTCCAGTACAATTAAAAATGAACACTCAAAGATTGTCTATAGATCTCGCTGCTCAATTTAGGTGGACAACAATATCCCCGGTCGTCGTCAGCGGAATGGTCCTTAAGATATAGTATCTAGGAACTTAGGATCAGATACAATATCTAGGAACTCAGGATCACATTGTCTTGTCACTTATAGTATGTCCTAATTTTGTCACAATTTTTCGTGTTTAAGTGGACAACAATACCGACGATCGACTAGACAAAGACGTGAAGATAGAAGGCACCGACAAGCGGATAAAGGTTGTCTAAAAACTTTGATACCTAATCTCAATAGGTTAAAACAATTTATATAGGATTAAAAATTAAATTTTAATTCCTTGTCGTTAATAGTATTTCCAATTTTATTTTAGTCTATTCTATTTTTATTTTTTATTTTTATCTTAGTTAATAAGTTTTCTTTTAGTTTTTAATTTTAAATCCCTAAGAATAATAAATTTAGTCTCTTAAATCCTCAAAATGGTTTGTTTTTGAAGAATGGTGAGTATGGGGTCTCGGTTTTATTTATTAAAAAGGTGAGGGGGAGGAAATGAAAATATTTTGAGTATATATATGGTGTGTGCGGTGAGAATGTTACCGGCACTATTACCACACGCGTTTCTCTCAACCGCACACATCTTTTTACCTTCTCTCTAAAAGTTCTTGAATATTCCACTGTTTTTCTTGAAATCGAAGCCATTATCTGGTAATTCTCATGAACACGGCTCAATATTTTAAATTTTTTTGTGAAAATCATCCATTGTTTGTTGTTGAATCAAAATATAATATGTTCGTCTCCAAGTGCGACCGCACACGATATGTACGGCCGCACACGGGCATGTGCGGCTGTATGATATGTGAGCGGTTGGGTGTGTGCGGCTGTGTGCACTTCTATGTGCAGCTGCACCATTTTTAATGATTTTGTGCGTTTATTTTCAGATTAAGATGGGAGACATGGAATTTGCTAAAGTCCACAACTCTGCCATTTCTCTCGAAGACCCTCCGTGCAGCTTACAAAGACTTGAAATTCATTATGGATGGTTTGAAGAAATCCTGCTTGGTCCATCCTCTAACTACATGCCCTGCTATCTACCATAATCTGATTAAGGATTTCTGGAGGAGCGCTGTTGTGAAGAAGAATGATCAGGGTGAAAAGTTCGTTGAAGCATCAATCGAAGACAAGAAAATTCAAGTAACAGAGAGCATCATTAGAGAATCTCTCCAAATAGAAGACAGATCTGAGTACACCATGGAAATTGACATTCATCAAACTCAGGATGTCTTAGAGCACTTTGGATACGAGGGAACCTTTCCTCCTACAATCAAGAAGTTGCTTCCTCCATGTTGGAAGTATCTAGCTCATGTGTTCGTGAGCTGTATTTCCGGCAGGAGATCTGGAGCAAACAAGATCTCCCTGGCCAACACTGGTGCAATTGCAGCATTGGCTGCAAGATTTGAGTTCAATTTCTCAAAATTCATAATGAATGAAATGATTCTAAACCTTGAAGGGAGCAAAAGGGACAAATTCTTGATGTATCCAAGATTTTTGCAAATCATCCTTAATGTGACTCACCCCGAGCTGCAGAGAGGAAATGATACCTTGGATTTCAAATCCATTGGTCCAAGTGCTTTTGGACTAATGAAACAAAAGAGAGGCGGGAAATTTGTGTTTGAAGGAAAATTTCCATTGATAAAATTTGGAATTTTTGAAGAGAATGATAGAGAAGAATCAGAAGAACAGTCAATTCCGATGGAAAATGAAGATATTTTTCATTCTACCTCCGAGCCAGAAGTGGAGGAGATTCATGATTCTCCCACAGCTTATGTGGTTGATGAGCATGATTTTCATAAAGCAAATGAATCGAAATCTACTCGAGAGGATGATGACAGTGATCTTTATGATGATGTAGAGTTTTTAAAAGAAATTGACTTTACGGGGATCAGTGACGACATTCCAACAAACATAGAATTTGATCTTGGCGATGAAATTTTTGGTTATTTTCCTGGAATTCCCAGCAGCCGTGTTAATAAAGTCGATGAAGTTGCTTCTTTAGCAACCAAGAGTAGAGATGATGGAAATGTTCTCAAGATTCTGCTCTCTACTTCAAAGCCCTTGGAGGTATCATCAAGCCAAGGAGATGTGACATCAGAGATTCCTCCCTCTGTGTCATCCATCTCAACTTCTGCTCCAGTCATTCCTAACTCAACTCAACCTCAGACTTCTCAGACTTCCATGAAAACAAGCCAATCACTTGCAAGTCTGGAGGTACCCGCTGTAAGAAGTGCACCTCAAGTTCTTTCAACAATCACTGCTACCACTGTTCACTCTCCTCCAAAACAATCAGATGAAGGTCCAAGTACCATGTTTGAGACTGGTGGATCCTCATCCGTTCCAGAATATTCTCCCACTCGACCTTCATTAGATGAAGCTTCTATTAGATTGTTAAAACACCTAGCATAGTCTAGTCCAACCTCCTCACGCGGGAAAGGAATATCATTTAGGGAGGGACGGACAGGTGATGACAAATCTTCTTCGCCTGATCTTCGAGAGGAGATTAAGATTCTCCGTCAAGAGCTCATCGAAAAGTCAATTCAGATGGATCAGCTCACTGCATACATTTTTGAGCTCAGGGCGAAGCATGAAGAAAAGACCAAACAAGTTAAAGATCTGCAAACGAGTCGTGGATCCGTATTATCCAATTATTTCAATCTCAAGAACGTTTTGTACGATGCATCTGGTGAAAGAGTCAAAGGTCTCTTCTAACAACCACATGGAATAGTTGATCCTCCCACAGTTCAATCACATTCTGCAACTGATGATCTTCCTGTCAACCCACCTGCTCCAAGAACAACCACCATTGTCAACAGGTTTGAAAAAGAACCAGAAGGAAGCAGAGCCGGAATCACAATCAAACAAGGCAAAAGAATCGTAACTGCCAATCAAAGCGAAGGCCTTTTATTCATGAAAAACTCTAATGAAAATCGCAAGGCAAAAGACCTTGTTTTGACCGTAACAGATTTGAAGAAAAGAAAGTTCGGTGATGAGTATGGAGACAAGTCCGGAATCCGAATGTGGACCTTTGATCCAGAGACAAATTTGTGGGTTGTAAAGCGAAACTCAGGAGTATCTGAGTGTTACAAAAGCACCCACGATTTCAACTCTTGGACCAAAACTGATCTAGCCTAATTATCCAGGGCCCCATTCCATAATCCCTCTGAAGATCCCAGTGCCTCTAACTTCAAAAGGTTTCTTGACAGACAAGTCAGATAAAATTTTCGATCAATGAAGACTGCAAGAGCTTTGTATAGAAAAGACAAAGAAATTCTTGATCCGGAATCAGGCGAACCCATGAAGATCATACTCTGGCCAGCAACTAAGCAACAAAAGGAAATTCCTATCCCTCAACACTTTCATGAGGGATATCTTGATAATATGGAATTTTGGGCATCTGATGACGAAACTGCAACTGCTGCTATTAAATTCAAGGATCGAGAACAAGTTCTGAGATTGATAAGTGCCAAAGATCTTCTTCGATTCAGAGAGAGGGATATCCGGACTCTGGCTCGTCATCAGATCATTTGTAAAAAAGACGTCGTGGAAGCTGCTGCTAAAGAATTCACTGCAATGGTGGCTACAATCATCAATGGAAGAATGTGGATGGGCTCGATGGGAAGATCGGATCTAAAGTTGTATGAGAAGCCAGCCGAGAAGCCAAACGAATGAAGTTCAAGACTATGCTAGTCTCAAACCAAGGGGGAGATTGAAGGTCCATAATTTTGTGGTTTGAGCTAGGCATAAATTTTGTATAGATCTAATCAGGGTGTTAGTGGTTGTATAGCAGTGTTGTGTATTGAATTCGTATGTGTGCAGCCACACATGTGTGTGCGGCCGCACACACATGTATGGTTGCACACTCATGTGCTGGTGAGGGTACTATTTATAGTAACTGATTTGTGTCAGATTGTACTTTTTTGGCTGAACATTGTAGTGACTGTACTTTCTCAAGGTGTACTTGACATTTATTCATAAGAGATGTGTGCATGCTTGATCTTACTTCTACTCCTTCTACATTTCACTTTGATTGCAATTAACTTCATTGAGTACTGAATTGGATCCATAATTTGGGGACTAACAATGCCATTTGTCAACCTATTAGTTATTCAATTTAAATTTTAAATTTCCACTATAATTACACTAATTAATAATTGATTATCCATTTTAAATTTTAAATTTTCCACTCTAATTATATTAAATTCATAACATCAGATTGAAAAATAAAATAAAACTAATACATATTATATGATTGATATAACTTCAAGTATTTATTTAAACCGACAATTATAATTTTATATAACTAAAAAATATCTCTTAAGTAATAATTTATTTAAAATAATTGATTAATAATTTTAATTTTTTAATATGAAATTTTAATTAAATTTATAATTGTGATTCTCACGGGTTATAAACAAGTATATATATATATATATATATATATATATATATATATATATAGTCTTAGGGAATATGTGATTGTTATTCTGTTATGTACCTAATATATGTATAGAACCATTAAAAACTAAATAGTTTTAACTAAATGTAATCAAATCTCTCTACCATTTTTCTTGTATATAGGATTTGAACATATTTTTATGGAGTTTCAAATATTTAATTTTGCACCACAAACCATGTATAAGAATACATTATCAACTACTTATAAGCCTTCATACTCAAATTTAATATAGAAAACTATAGTGAAAGATTGTGTCACACCCCCAAACCAAGGATGGTGAAAACGTCCGGGGGTGGAGGACTTCATGTATAGTATCACAACAACGAGTATAATAGTTCTCAAAGTAAATACAACCATCATAAATATAATTGAGAAAGTTACACCAAAGTATATGTTTACATGATTCAAATCAATTACATTATGATGACAAAATGTACTGTTTGACGATTTATCATCCCATCCTCAAAATGCTATTGGTTTTCCTCTTTCACTGATTTCCTAAGAATACAAGTAGTTTTGAAAAAGTGTCAACAATTAAGTTGGCGAGTTCATAAGAGTTTTGTTTGAGGAAGAAACCATTTTCCTTGTAAAAGCAATAGAGTATGATTTCCAGAAAATCCAATATTTTCTTAGTTAAGTGTGGATTGAATGCTCCTATTGTAACACCCCGAGATTCAGGTGCATATCTTTCATCCTTGTTCTTTATTGTATTGTCATGTTTAGTCCTTGAGTGGAGAATGTATAGCAAGTGAGTATGCTGGGCGTACCAAGGGGGTACGTTGCGCGTACTCACGCGCTTAATTTGGACGTGGAGTCGGCAAGGTACGCTGGGCATACCTAGAGTTACCCCGGGCGTACCCGGCCCAGGTGCAAAAACCCTAATCCTCTTTGTGCACTATTTAAAGGGTGTTATGGCTCATTCCTTAGCCTCCATATCAGTGAGTGAAACCCTAAAAGTGAACCCCATCGTTCTTAGTGTGTGAGAGTGTTGATTTGAGCTTGTTGGTGCTTTAGAGGCTTGGTGAAGAAGAAAGAAATGAGAACTTGGAGGCTACAGCTTGAGATGCCATTTTGGATCTGAGATCTACGGAGGAAAGAACTACACTTGGAGGTATAAAGTTCAAAACTTTCCTCTTCTTTTGGTTGTTGTATGTGTCATTTTTAGGGCTAAAAACCCCAAAGGTGGAGACTTTATGAGTGTAAAGTACTCCATGGTCCGAGATCTGTCCCTTTTCAGTGTTATTAGTGATGTAGAGCCATAAAGTTCCCATCTTGGAAGTTACTTTGGAGTCATGGATGTGTTTTAATCCTTCTAGAGTTGAAGGTTGGATCATTTTGGGTGTTAGTGACTTGTTCAGCCATGCAAAGGCTTAAAGTCATCAACTTTATGGATTAAGGGGCTTAGAAGGGGTCAGATCTAAAATATGGACGTAGGTCTTAACTGATTAAGACCTCAAGTGCAAGAGGGCTGATGCAGGGGAGTACGCCGAGCGTAATTCCTAGTACGCGCCGCGTACTGGGAGGCGCTCCCTGATTCTGTGGTGCAGCCGGGTACGCCCAACGTACACATCTGGTACGTGCAGCTTAACCCGGAGAGTTGACTTTTGGTTGACTTTTAGGGTATGGTCTATTGTGGGGCCTTTGAGCTATGGGAGGGGTAAAATGGTCTTTTACCCTTCTGAGAGTGTCATAAGAGAGCATAGTCAAGCCTTGAGAGTTATACTAAATAGAGTATTATTTTTATATGATTAGACGGAGGCTAGGCCAACATTTACCGAGTCAGAGATTTACCGAGATACCCGAGGTGAGTCTTCTCACTATACTTTACCTAGTGTGGTAACAGAGTTAAGAGACAGAGTATTATAGAGTTATATGCCAGTGTGATTGCATGTTATTATGTGTTGTGATTTATTGTGATATGTGATATGCATGATTTAGAGTTACAGAGTTGGGACTTTCGGGTCCCTAGAGTTAGGGCCAGAGGGCCCATAGAGAGTTGGGGCTGGAGGGCCCCACTGAGACACATTGACCAGAGGGTTAACAGAGTTACAGCCTCGAGTGGCTATTATGTGATTATTGTGGTATTTTGGGGAAACTCACTAAGCTTATGCTTACAGTGTTCAGTGTTATGTGTTTCAGGTACCAGTGATGACCGCGGGAAGGCGCCGACTTGATTCGTACACACATATGGGAATTGGATGTATTTTGATCTTGGGAGACATTGTGATTTGAAAACTTCATGTTATGACGTTTTGTGAACGAATTGGTTAATTAAAAATGTGTTTTCAAAAGTGAAAAATTGTTTTAATTTTTACAGTGTTACAAGTTGGTATCAGAGCATAGGTTTGAGGGATTCGGGTGCACCTTCGGGCGTATCTGAACTCAAACCGAGGATTTGAGAAAAATTTTGATAATAAAACAACTTTTCAAAAGAAGAACTTGCGGGATAAACAGAGCAGAGTCGTGTGTACGAATAGCCAGCGCCCAAACGGTGATTTCCCAAAATACCATCATTATAAGTGTTATAATATATGATGTAATATGTTATTTGATGAGCTATGATATGCATGCTAGAGTAGACTAGGTATTCTTATTAGGACTAAAGTGGCCTGATATGTGATGCCTGAGTCTAGGAGTCTTGTTGCTATGAATATTTCAGAGTGGTTAGGTAGCAGCGAGGAGATTTTGAGAGATCTGTTGCGAGTATCATATGATTAGAGAGAGTAGAGTGCTTGGGACTTGGGACTCTGGGATGAGGACTTGGGGTGGATGCTGATGTGGTGTGGATGGTAGTATTGGGCCCATACTACTGAAGACACCGGGTCAGTGCACAGTCCAAGTAAGAATCTTTGGAGTACCAGGGAACAAGTAGGATGGAGTACTCGAGTGTGAGTATACTCGAGCGAGTCCCTAATATTATTCTTATGTTGTATTTTAGAGAGAGAGATCATGGTTGGGACTCGCCAGACATCAGGGACCAGCGACACGAGGGATGAGGAGATCCGTAGGATCATCCAGGAGGAGGTGGCTGCGGCCAGCAGGGCAGAGATACCAAAGATGTTCGGGTCTATCAAGACCATGTTGATAGAGACATTTGATGAGAAGTACGCTGCTCTTTCTGAGGCTGTTGTTGCTGCAGCCACTGCATCCATAGCCGTAACGAGGCCGCAGGGTGGTGATGCGTTGCTGTTCAGAGAGTTCAGCAACACGAAATCACTGGAGTTTGACGGGACCCAGGATCCGATTGCGGCGATGAGATGGATTTCAGACATAGAGGGGTGTTTCTTCACTTGCTCATCTCCTGAGCATTTGAGAGTCTGGTTCGCGCTGAACCAGCTTCGCTTGGGGGCGAAGGACTGGTGGAAATTTGTGACGGCGCACTATACGCTTGCTGAGCTTGCAGCAGTGACCTGGGAGAGGTTCACTGCTATGTTCCGAGATGAGTACGTTCCCCAGGTGGAGAGGGAGCATTTGGCCCAGGAGTTTCTGACCGTCAAGCAGGGTACTGAGTCTGTTACTATGATCATGAGGATGTTTCATGAGCGGGCGATGTTCTACTTAGAGCACGTGTCCTCCGAGCAGGCACGTATGAGTCGATATTTGAGCATTCTGAGGAGGGACATACGTGAGTTCGTGGTGAACTTGACATACCGGACATTTGTCGAGCTTCAGGCAAATGCCCGGAAGAGGGAGATAGAGCTGGAGACTCAGGCTAGGGAGGAGGCTGAGTCTCAGGGGAGGGATCGGCGACCGGCGCAGTCTCAGCCGGTGGCCAAGCCCGCCGATTCGAGATCAGGGAACCAGAGGGGCCGCACTTGTGGCAAGTGTGGCAAGAGCCACGACGGAGTGTGGAGAGCAGGGTCTTGCTACAAATGTGGCAAGGAGGGGCATATGGCCAAGGACTGCCCCAAGGGGTTTGCAGTATCAGCCAGACACCGGAAGGCAGAGTGTCCGCAGTTGCGGGGATCAGCATAGGGAGCACCTCAGGGATCTGCCCCTGCCACCATCAGAGCTACCGAGAGTCGGCCAGTGAAGGCCGAAGCGCCGAGGGCACGAGGGAGAGCCTTTTAGTTGACCGCAGAGGAGGTCCGCACAGCGCCCGATGTCGTGGCTGGTATGTATTCTTTCATGTATTTATTTTGATGTTGAGATATTGTGCTTATATTATGTTATGCGTAGGTACTTTTCTTGTGAATTATGTACCTGCCTTGGTGTTATTTAACTCGGGTGCGAGTTGGTCTTTTGTATCTTTGGCTTTTAGTCAGCATATCAGTGTTAGTCGTGAGGCGTTCAGCCGGCCTCTGAGAGTTTCCATAGCTGACGAGAGGGTGATTTATGCCACAGAGGTGATCCGAGAGTGTGTATTCGAGATTTTCGGTGTTGAGTTCCCGATTAATTTGATTCTTATTACGATGGGTGATGTCTGTGTCATTGTGGGCATGGACTGGTTGAGTAGATTCGGTGCGATTATCGACTGCGAGCGACAGCTGGTGACCATACGAGACCCTAGTGGGGGAGTTCTTACGGTGTACGGCGAGGGTACACGTTCTGGGTCAGCGTTTTGTTCAGTCGCTAGGGTGAGGCAGTGTCTACAGCAGGGCTGTAAGGGCTTTGTGGCGTATGTGATGGATACGCGGGTTGATTTAGGGAGACCGAGGTCAGTTGAGGAGGTTCCGATAGTGCGTGAGTTCCCGGATGTATTTCCAGAGGAGTTGTTGGGTGTGCCTCCCGTGAGGCAAGTGGAGATCAGTATCGATTTGGTTTTGGGGGCCGTGCCTATTGGCAAAGTGCCCTATCGCCTTGCACCTCCAGAGATGAAAAAGTTATCCTCGCAGCTTCA
Source organism: Lactuca serriola (assembly GCF_051521515.1). NCBI lineage: Eukaryota > Viridiplantae > Streptophyta > Magnoliopsida > Asterales > Asteraceae > Lactuca > Lactuca serriola. Next base: position 79,239,513 of record NC_136411.1, read on the forward strand.
GGAGCTGTTGGGGAAGGGGTTTATTCGGCCGAGCAGCTCGCCGTGGGGAGCGCCTATCCTTTTTGTCAAGAAGAAGGATGGTTCACACTGGATGTGCATTGATTACCGGGAGTTGAACAAGCTGACTGTCAAGAACCGTTACCCGTTGCCGAGGATCGATGATTTGTTCGATCAGTTGCAGGGAGCATCTTGGTTCTCCAAGATCGATTTGAGGTCGGGGTATCATCAGGTAAGGGTGCGAGATGATGACATCCAGAAGACAGCGTTCATGACTCGTTATGGACATTATGAGTTTGTGGTGATGCCTTTCGGACTCACCAATGCCCGGGCAGTGTTCATGGATCTCATGAACAGAGTATGCAGGTCGATGTTGGATCGGTCGGTGATCGTGTTCCTCGACGATATTTTGGTGTATTCGAGATCCAGAGAGCAGCATGAGGAGCATTTGAGGGAGATCCTCAGAGTTCTGATATCGGAGAGGCTTTACGCCAAATTCTCCAAGTGTGATTTCTAGTTGCGAGAGCTCCAGTTCCTAGGGCACCTCGTTAACCAGAAGGGGATTTTGGTCGACCCGGCCAAAGTGGAGAAAGTGATGAGTTGGGAGGTGTCGAGGTCACCGTCCGAGATTAGGAGTTTCTTGGGGTTGGCAGGCTATTATCGGAGATTTGTCAGGGATTTCTCCAAGATCGTCGTGCCACTCACCAGGTTAACCCGGAAGGGTGTCGCTTTTTCATGGGGACCAGAGCAACAGACCTCCTTTGAGACGCTTCGCCAGAGGCTATGTGAAGCCCCAGTGTTAGCCCTCCCGGAGGGGATGGAGGACTTTGTGGTGTATTATGATGCATCAATCTTGGGGTTAGGAGCAGTGCTGATGCAGAGAGGGCATGTGATAGCATATGCATCAAGGCAGCTGAAGCCTCATGAGAGAAGGTATCCCACCCACGATCTTGAGTTGGGGGCAGTGGTGTTCGCCCTCAAGATTTGGCTTCACTATCTGTACGGGGTTCGGTGTACGATATACACAGACCACAAGAGCCAGAAGTATTTAATGGATCAGCCCAACCTAAACATGCGACAGAGGAGGTGGTTGGACGTGGTCAAGGATTATGATTGTGAGATCCTGTACCACCCGGGCAAGACTAATGTTGTAGTCGATGCACTGAGCCGCACGGAGGAGAGCACCCCATTGCGAAATGTATGTTTGAGATTGACCGTGATAGCTCCGGTGTTGGATGCCATTCGTGGGGCACAGGTTGAGGCTGTGTAGCCTGAGATGCAGAAGAAAGAGCGAGTTGTTGGGTTGGTATCGGAGTTCGTTACCAATGGCCGGGGGCTTATGATTTTCAGGGGCGTATCTGGGTACCGTTTGTGGGAGGGACGCGTACCATTTTGATGGAGGAGGCTCATCGGTCGAAGTTCTCGATCCATCCTGGGGCCACTAAGATGTATTTAGACCTGAGGAGGGAATATTGGTGGCCATGTATGAAGAGGGATGTCGCATGGTTTGTTGAGAGGTGCTTAACCTACCGTAGGGTTAAGGTCGAGCACCAGAGACTGCATGGTATGTTGCAGCCGTTGGAGGTTCCCGAATGGAAGTGGGAACAGATTACCATGTATTTTATCACCAAATTGCCAAGGACTGCTAGGGGAGTCGATGCAATTTGGGTGATTGTGGATAGGTTGACAAAGAGCGCCTACTTCCTTACTATCAGTGAGAGCTCTTCTGTAGAGAAGTTGGCAGAGATATACGTGAAGGATGTGGTATCTCGGCATGGAGTGCCGATCTCGATTGTCTCAGACCGAGATGTGTGTTTCACTTCCAGATTCTGGAAGAAGTTTCATGAAAAGTTGGGTACTAGGCTGCATTTTAGTACCGCACATCACCCCCAGACTGACGGACATAGTGAGCGGACAATTCAGACGCTCGAGGATATGCTCCGGGCGTGTATGTTGGATTTCGGGGGGAGTTGGAGCACGTATTTGCCCTTGGCAGAGTTTTCCTACAACAACAGCCATCATTCAAGCATTGGTATGCCACCCTTTGAGCTGTTGTATCGGAGGAGGTGTCGGACTCCCATTTGCTGGGGTGAGGTCGGGCAGCATGTTATGGGTAGTACAGAGATTGTGCTGCAGACGATTGAGCAGATACAGCAAGTCAGGCAGAGGTTATTGACCGGTCGGAGTCGTCAGAAGAGTTATGCGGACAGACGTTGGTCTGAGCTTGAGTTCCAGGTCGGCGACTTTGTACTCCTGAAGGTCTCTCCTTGGAAAGGAGTGATCTGATTCAGGAAGAGGGGCAAGTTGGGGCCCCGTTATATCGGTCCTTTTCGGATAATTGCAAGGGTAGGCAGGGTAGCCTACCGGTTGGAGCTACCTGCAGAGTTAGGTCAGATCCATGACACTTTCCACATGTCGCAATTGCGGAAGTGTATAGCCGATGAGTCGGCAGTGGTACCATTGGAGGATATTCAGGGGGATGCGAGCCTGAATTATGCTGAGAGACCGGTGGCAATCAGAGATCGGAAGATCAAGGTTTTGAGGAACAAGGAGGTGCCTTTGGTTTTGGTTCAGTGGCAACATCGGAAGGGATCCGAGATGACTTGGGAGTTAGAGTCGGAGATGCGAGGGCAGCATCCAGAGTTGTTCGAGGAATGAGACTTCGAGGGCGAAGCCTAGTTCTAGTGGGGGAAAATTGTAACACCCCGAGATTCAGGTGCATATCTTTCATCCTTGTTCTTTATTGTATTGTCATATTTAGTCCTTGAGTGGAGAATGTATAGCAAGTGAGTACGCTGGGCGTACCAAGGGGGTACGCTGAGCGTACTCAGGCGCTTAATTTGGACGCGGAGTCGGCAAGGTACGCTGGGCGTACCTAGAGTTACGCCGGGCGTACCCGGCCCAGGTGCAAAAACCCTAATCCTCCTTGTGTACTATTTAAAGGGTGTTATGGCTCATTCCTTAGGCCTCCATATCAGTGAGTGAAACCCTAAAAGAGAGCCCCATCGTTCTTAGTGTGTGAGAGTGTTGATTTGAGCTTGCTGGTGCTTTAGAGGCTTGGTGAAGAAGAAGGAAAGGAGAACTTGGAGGCTACAACTTGAGGTGCCATTTTGGATCTGAGATCTATAGAGGAAAGAGCTACTCTTGGAGGTATAAAGTTCAAAACTTTCCTCTTCTTTTGGTTGTTGTTGTATGTGTCATTTTTAGGGCTAAAAACCCCAAAGGTGGAGACTTTATGAGTGTAAAGTACTCCATGGTCCGAGATCTGTCCCTTTTCAGTGTTATTAGTGATGTAGAGCCATAAAGTTCCCATCTTGGATGTTACTTTTGAGTCATGCATGTGTTTTAAGCCTTTTAGAGTTGAAGGTTGGATCATTTTGGGAGTTAGTGACTTGTTCAGCCATGCAAAGGCTTAAAGTCATCAACTTTATGGATTAAGGGGCTTAGAAGGGGTCAAATCTAAAATATGGACGTAGGTCTTAACTGATTAAGACCTCAAGAGCAAGAGGGCTGATACAGGGGAGTACGCCGAGCGTAATTCCTAGTACGCGCCGCGTACTGGGAGGCGCTCCCCGATTCTGTGGTGCAGCCGGGTACGCCCAGCGTACACATCTGGTACGCGCAACGTAACCCAAAGAGTTGACTTTTGGTTGACTTTTAGGGTATGGTCTATTGTGGGGCCTTTGAGCTATGGGAGGCGTAAAATGGTCTTTTACCCTTCTGAGAGTGTCATAAGAGAGCATAGTCTAGCCTTGAGAGTTATACTAAATAGAGTATTATTTTTATATAATTAGACGGAGGCTAGGCCAGCATTTACCGAGACAGAGATTTACCGAGATACCCGAGGTGAGTCTTCTCACTATACTATACCTAGTGTGGTAACAGAGTTAAGAGACAGAGTATTATAGAGTTATATGTCAGTGTGATTGCATGTTATTATGTGTTGTGATTTATTGTGATATGTGATATGCATGATTCAGAGTTACAGAGTTGAGACTTTCGGGTCCCTAGGTTTAGGGCCAAAGGGCCCATAGAGAGTTGGGCTGGAGGGCCCCACTGAGACACATTGACCAGAGGGTCAACAGAGTTACAGCCTCGAGTGGCTATTATGTGATTATTGTGGTATTTTGGGGAAACTCACTAAGCTTATGCTTATAGTGTTCAGTGTTATGTGTTTCAGGTACCAGTGATGACCGCGGGAAGGCGCCGGCTTGATTCATACACACATATGGGAATTGGATGTATTTTGATCTTGGGAGACATTGTGATTTGAAAACTTGATGTTATGACGTTTTGTGAACGAATTGGTTAATTAAAAATGTGTTTTCAAAAGTGAAAAATTGTTTTAATTTTTACGGTGTTACACCTATGTTATACGATAATGAACCCTAGAAGGACCTATAGATTCCTTCTATGATCACTCAGCGTATATAAGTTATATATAATTTGAGTTAAATAAACCGTTGAAGTCTAACAATTCCAGACATGATGTAGTGTTAATAGAAATATGTTTCCAAAGAAAATCCCATATTTTCCTTATACAAGTTTTGTAGTCCTAAATCCTAGGACCGAAAATAAACAAGTGTTTTCCACACTTAAAGATATAAAAGTGATTTTAAATCAGCATAAAACCCTTTTTCATTTGAGAAAAATCCCGTAAACTTTATGTGTTATGAGTTGTCTTAAATCCTAAGACCGAAAGTGTACAAGTATTTTACCATACTTAAAGTAATTAATGTAAGTTTAAATCGGCATAAACTCGTTTGATTTAGAAGTAAACCCCTTTTCAAGGTAAAAGTTTCCATGTAAACTTGAAAGATTGTTAAATACCTATGTGAGTCGCTATAACCATACTATGACGAGAGATAACCTGCACAACGTTTTTCAGACGTTAAGATACTATGACTCTTGTCACCCGTAGACTTGTAGATCCCACTTTAGCTAGCAGTAAGGTGTGGGGTGTCGAATCCAATATAGATCTATACACAATTATCACGCTCTCCCTACAAGAGACTCTGATTATAACTTACAGGAATTGGGATCCTGTACTCGAACGTACGGGGAGAGAATTGCCTCACAACCTAAGTTAACTAGTTTACACATAGTTTGATATTAAAACCTCTTCCGTGAAGGAAGTAAAGTCACCTTTTCTGAATAAATTAGTGATATGAAATCCTCAAACTATTACTATTATAGTTTATCACGTAGGATACGAAAAACCCATTTGTTTTGAGAGTAAAAACCTTTTTCATGTAGTAAAAATCCATAAACTATGCTCATTGAAGTTTATTATATGTGTTCGAAATGAATGAGTAAACCTTATCATGAATGTCTAAATTTCAGTTTATAATGATAAAATAACAAGAAGATACATTCAATATATATAACTTATGGTTTTACACTTTGCTCAACATATTACAAAGTGTTATGGAAGTTATAAGCTGTTAACTAGTTTTTAACCGTTCTGCATTGTTTTAGAAAAATCATACGAAGTATAAAACTAAATCCGTAAATTCTGAGAGTTCATAAAATGTGTCTAGTATGATCATAATTTTTGTTATGATTTTTGGAAGTCTTTAACTTGTGTTAAAATGTTCGTATTCACAGACTGGTCCGAATTCGTTTCTGAAATGATAGGCTATTTTGTAAAAATCACCATAAATCGTAGAAAAATCGTATGGAGATGTGTAAGTAGTCATTTTAAAGGTATGAACCTGAACTATTTGCACCTAATAGAGTTTTGAAAACTAAAATGTTTAAGATGACCAAAACAGTCCGTGAATAGAGTTAAACTTTTCTGATGAAGGCTGTTAAATGAGTTTAGTTATGTTCTTAATGTTTTAACTTGTATTCCCCTCCTTAAAACTTAAGAAAAACATGAAAAGATATGGGTATGAAATCACCTTGAGTGATTTCAGTAGATGGATGATTGAGAAAAGAAGTGTTCAACTCAAGAACACTTGGTAGGTGCTTGAAGATTTGAAGATCTAACACAAATATGACGATATTTGTGTAAGCAATCTATGATTTGGATGAAGGATAGTAGAATATCTAAGTTTAGGAGGAAGATACTTACCAAATATAGAAGGAAAGCTTGGAAACAAGCCTTGAATCTCGAAATCTAGAGAGAGGAACTGAGAGAGAATGAAGTTGTCACTTTGTGGAAAAATGGAGTAATGTGAGGAGAGGGGAGAGTTTTCCAGCTCTTGACCAATTGTGTGGCTGCAAAATGGTGGGAAAGTACAATGGAATGACTAGGTATGGTGTAATAGTGACTGGGGGTTGTACTATGAAGGTATGGGGAGGTTGCTTGTGTCCTTGTCCTAAGGATAAGTCAACACTCCACCTAAATATCTCACCAATTAGATTTTATTCTTAGGGTTTATTATGTTAAAATATGAATATTTAGGGTTTATTATGTTAAAATATGAGTTTGGGCAAAAATCCCGCGTTAAAATAATTAAAAACGGGCTAAAATGGAGTCATGGTCGAAAACAGGGCAAAAATGCGAAATTTCAAAATTCAGGCCGAAGGTGCGAAGGTTCGGCTCCTTAGAAGCATAGGACCGAAGGTGAGGCTTGATTGTGCATGGGAACCGAGAGTAGAAGAGGATCCGAGAGTAGAGGGGTTTGGCTGCGCAGGCTCGCTCCTCGGACAGAAGGTGGAGTCCTCTCGGTCCGAAGGCAAGAAGGGATGAGCCGAAAGTCAAGTCTCGGTTTAGCATGATTAGAGGACCGAAATAGACCGAGTGCTCAGTCCATTTCGATTGAGAGGGTTTCGGTTCTCAGGAGGTTCGGCTCTAAGAGGTTTGGCTCCTAAGAGGTTAGGTTCCTAAGAGGAATTTCGACTCCTAAGAGGGGTTTCGGCTCCTTAAGGTTATTTTTCGCGTAGACTTCCGTTTTCGAGCTGTTTTCGTCAAATTCGAGGGTCTGGATGCCCCGAGTGATTTTAAGAAGTTGAGAGAGATTTCTAGAGAGATTTGGGAGAGATTTGACATTCTTGGAGAGATTTCTCATACAGAGAGAGATTTGGGAGAGATTTCACATTCTTGGAGAGATTTCTCATACAGAGAGAGATTTTGGAGAGATTTCACATTCTTGGAGAGATTTCTCATACAAAGAGAGACTTGGGAATTAGAGTGAAAGAGATTGGGAGAGACTTCTTTTGTGACCTATTTGAGTGTTTGGTTTCCCAACGCAAGGTTCGTAAACCCCGTTAAGCCATGTTTAAGGATCTTACACACTCCCGATGAGTATGCAACATTGTTTTATCGGGTTGGTTCATTACTTACCACAGTTTTAGGTTAATGAAATCTAGATATACGAACTTTTCAATTGATGATTTCTCATTAGCATAGCGAGTTGTATAGTAATTACCTAACGTAAGCTCTAGTACACAAGGGTTAATTGTGTCAACCGGTTTGACTTGTTGACTTTAGTTGACTTTGACTTGACCGGAAATTGAAGGTTGTCACAGATTGAAAGTAATCATTAAAAACCCAATAAACTTCTTCCCATAACACTTCAAAAAGAACCATGCAAGTGTACATATGATAGGTGTGAAAAAAAGTTATGAAGCCTACTAGATGTCTAATATAAACAAACATTCGAAATACATGGATGTTGGGGATAAACTATTAAATCAAAAATAATATGAGCTCAAAAGCAATAGGAAGAAGCTAACAATGTAAAAAAATTGTGTTTCTTAATCAAAATGAAGTCAATTTTGATGGTTCTATACCTAATATTACATACACGACAACCACATATTCAGTTTTTTCTATATATATATATATATATATATATATATATATATATATATATATATATATATATTGGCGAGGACTACAACTGAACCAACTGCATATGTATTATACATTTTTTTTTCAGAAACTCGAAAAGACAGTAAATTTTAGACTTACGAACTTTAAGGATTATAACTTTAAGAAAAATTAAATATCCTTCTATTTATTTTTTTATTCATTCTTCTATATTTTTAGAAATGATTTATTTTTAAAATTGATGATAAATGTAATAAAAAATTTATAAATTTTTTAAATATAACAAATGTCATAATTTTAAGTGTCGGAAACCCATTGGAGAAAAAAGTATAAGGTTATTTGATTTCTCTAATTTTAGACCAAAGTTCAAATTTTAAAATATATAGAAAGAATATTTAGGTTTCATAATTAAAGTTATGATGGTTTCTTAAGATTTTTCTAAATAAAGTACATATTTATATTTTGATGAACTGGCTTTACTCGCAAAGTGATATTATGAATGCAGAAGCGATCTCGTCCATTTAATGAAGTATTTGCATGCATGTTGATGGGAGGGAAAATGACCTGGCTATAAACGTGTAGTAGAGATCTTCACATTAATGTAAACTACAGAATCAGATGAAAACTTGTTCCATCAAATATTTTCTATGCTACTAGCACGTGTAAAAATATATATTTACTTGTATTACACCACATATCCAACCTTGCCATAAATGTGGTTTCACTAAAAAAATCCATTAAGAAATGTACTAAAGAAATATATTTTTTTTACAAAGACGTCTTAGGTCTTAAATTCATGAAGTCGAATAGAGAATATGAGTATATTGGATTGTTGTTTCAAAAAATATATATACTGTGTTAGTGTGGAGGATATCCATATATTTCATCCCTTCCAACCAATTTGACATATCATTATCACAACATTTTTTTTATTTTCTTCTTTCAACTCATCTCATCAATTAACACATGCGATGCGAACAATCTTTTTTATCCCTCCTAATCAACGTATTTGTTTATTTTAAAGTAAATACAAACTAATTAAAAACATATAAAACTGATTCAAATAATATTAAAAACATGCGAAACTAATTCACGAGCTATTTAAAACTAAAAACATATTTTGATATAAGTTTTATGCATAACGTACAACAAACTAATGTTTAGGATAAAAACATTTCTTAATCGGCTTCTTGCCGGAATCATTAGCTTAAAGGTACGCTCGGTACCTCCGGTACCCAACCCTCCTTTATATATATATATATATATATATATATATATATATATATATATATATATATATATATATATATATATATATATATATATATATATAGATAAAAGAGTTATATGGAAAATGAATGATTAGGCAACACATATTTGAACCAATGAAAACATGACAACACATTACTTCCACAATACATTATTTGTAAAGAAAGAAATGGACACGTGTTATTTGATTATTGGTTCCGGTAGATGTTGTCCTAGTTATTTGTTTTCCATAGAACTCATTCCTATATATATATATATATATATATATATATATATATATATATATATATATATATATATATATATATATATATATATATATATATATATATATATAGTGGTTCAAATGAGAACAAAAAAAAGGCTAATAATCCTAAGAACCCTAAACCCTAAACCCTTTATAAACATCTAAAATTAGAGGTTCTTAGGGTTCTTAACCTTTTTTGGTTCTCATTTGAACATTTACCTCTCTCTCTCTCTCTCTCTCTATATATATATATATATATATATATATATATATATATATATATATATATATATATATATATATATATATATATATATATATATTAGTTTATTAATCTTGTGTATTATATGGGTTGCAATATTAAAAAATATATATATGATAACAAAACCATAGAAAAAATTAGAAGATGAAATATTAAAATTTGACAGACTAAAATAATCAATACGGATGAAAATGATAGTAATATCATGGTGTAAAAAAGTTGTAAAGAAAGAACGTAATTCTACAAAGATCTAGAAACACAAATATAATGAATAAGTATTGACACAAAAATGATATAAGTTTTGTAACACTCCAAAAATCACAAAAATGTAAAATTTTCAAAAACACCCATTATCCATAATTGTTTATAAAAAGGAACCATTCTATCAAAAAGTAAAGTCATATCAGCGTGTCCAAAAACTTGATATCATGAAAACAGGAAGATGTGCATGGTTAGGCCTTCACTTTTCCACAATCATCTAAGTACCTGAAACAATAAAGTAAAACTGTAAGCCAAAGCTTAATGAGTTTCCCCCAAAGTATCATCACACAAAATAACAATGAAAGCATGTAAATATGAGCCTTCAGCCTGACTGGGCTGTGTCATAGGTCTTACAGCCTATCTGGACCGCTTTACGAGTCTTCGGTCTGACTGGACTACCTCGTAGGACCTACAGCCTATCTGGACCGCCTTGTAGGACCTACAACCTATCCGGACCGCGCTCGGGTGTCTTGGCCTTCAGCACGAAGCATGACCGCCTCAACCCAACCACAATATGTCGACATATTCAACAAATAAACATGAACACAAAACCGGCGAATACATATATCATACAATCTACTAATTAGTGATATACTAGCATTACACTATCCTATATCCAGGATACATAATCTAGTGGGTCGGCATTAGTGTCTTCGACCCACAAGCACAGTGAGGAAAAGTCACCTCTCAGTCCGAACAAAAGCTGAATAACTCCTTGCTCTGAATACCGGCTTTACCCGACTCCTATTACTCATATCATTGCCCAACTTAAATTTGATATCAACATGCGCAAAATACCCCTTGGTCAAAATTGGTCAAACCCTAGTCAAAGCCAAAAGTCAACAGACAAATCGCCACGTTTTGGTCATGCTTGACCATGTCGTGGTGTGGATACGACAAAATAGTCATGAACAACCTAGCTGCCACGTCGTGGTGGCCTTTGCCACATCGTGGCCACTGGGTATTCAACAGCTTAACGAATAAAGTTGTTTTCTTTGGTTCTAATGATTCTCTAACTCGGTCCTTGTCCATTTTAGGGTCCAGATGGATAAATTTTCCAACTTTATCCCCTAGAACCCTCCAAGGTGCATATATCTCATCTTTACGGTCCGAAACACCACATGGCTTAAGCAATAAGCACTTAATCCATAAGTTTACTTGACCAACAACTCTAGAAGAGTTTCTAACACTATTCTCATAATAAAAATATGTGCTTTTCAGACATGCATTTCCAATACATGTCTTGAACTCTCATTAGGTCAAAAAATAGGGCAAAAAGGTGAAGACCCATGCATGGTCTCAAAACTCAAACCTAGTCTAGATCCAAACCACCAAATACTCCTAAAGGCCTGGAGATTCATAAATTTACAAGCTTTATGATATTAAACCATCCAAAATAACAAGGCATAGAGAAGGGTGGCCAAAATGTAGAGATCTAACAATTTACTCATCAAGATGAAGGCTTTATAACTTCTGGAGATGTTTGAGGAAGAAAAACGTATGGATCTACGTTGCTTTAGACTCCCAAGATGATCTACCACCACCTTCTTTCTTCACAAGCACCAAAACACACACTTTAGGCTAAAAAAACTTACACAAGAGGTCTAGGGTTTGCAAGGGACAATTATAAGGGATGAAGGCTAAAGGAGGTTAAGGTTGCTTAAATAGGGCTCAAAATCTTAAACTTTAAGGTTTTATCCACTAGCAGCCACCACGTCATGGCACCTATTGCTACATCGTGGCGGTTCATCAAATCCCTGTGGCTCATAAGTTATTGCCATGTCGTGGTGAGGCTCCACCGTGAAGTGGTGCTGCCCAAAATCTGCAATATATAAATATATAAAAAATACTTTAAACTAAAGTACCTCCATTGATCCAGATGTTACAATTATCTCCCACTTGAATCAAACTTCATCCTCGAAGTCTGCTGATGTAAACAACTCCGGGTAATGCTCCTTCATCTCTACCTCGGGTTCCCAGGTCCACTCAGAACCTCTTTGATGTTGCCACTGGACCTTGACCAATGATACCACCTTCTTGCGTAAGGCCTTCATCTTTCTATCCAAAATCACCAATAGCCTCTCAACATAGTTCAGACAATCGTCAATCTGAACATCCTCCAAAGGGAAAGTCGTTGAATCATCTGCCACATACTTTCGAAGCTGTGAAACATGGAAAGTGTTGTGAATTTGGCTGAGCTCCTCAGGCAATTCCAATATGTAAGCTACCTTTCCAATCCCTTAAATCACCCGAAATGACCCAATATATTGGGGCCCCAACTTTCTCCTCTTCCTAAAGCGTATTACACCCTTCCAGGGTGATACGTTTAATAAGAGCATGCCCCCAAAATAGAACTCCAACTCAAATCAATGTTTGTCGACATAACTCTTTTGTTGACTCTGAGTTGTCTAAAGTCTCTGCCTAATTTTTTGAATAAGCTCTGTCGTTTGAAGAACTGCCTCCATCCTTCCCATGACTCTATGACCAACCTCCCCCAAAAAAACAGGGTGCGACACTTCCTCTCATAAAAGAGCTTGAAAGGCGGCACACCGATATTGGAGTGATAGTTGTTGTTATACGAAAACTCAGCTAACGGATGGTAGGAGTCCAAGATCCCACCAAAATCTATGACACAAACTCTCAACGTGTCCTCAAGTGTCTGAATGGTCCGCTCAATCTGATCATCCATCTGTGGATGATAAGCAGTTCTGACATGCAACTTCATACCTAGTTCCTCATGGAACTTCTTCCAGAAACGAAATGTGAACCAAACATCTTAATCGGATACAATGGAGACTGGAATACGATGTCGACCAATGATTTCACACACATATAAATCGACCAATTTCTCGGCTGACGAGCTCTCACAGATAGCTAACAAATGGGCACTCTTGGTCAGCCGATCCACCATCACCTTAATCACATCATTCCCCTTAGCCGTCCACGGTAAATTGGTAATAAAATTCATAGAAATATGTTCCCATTTCCACATGGGAACTTCCAATGGCTGCAACTTGTCATGCGGTCTCTAGTGTTAGGCCTTGACCATCTGATATGTCACACACCTCTCAACATACCATGCCATCTCCCTCTCCATGCAAGGCCGCCAGTAGCTAAGCCTCAAACCTCGGTACATATTGGTGGCTCTAGTGTGTATCATAAACCAGTGTTTGTGCACCTCCTCCATTACTGCATGTATGACCCTACAAAAATTTGGTACCCAAACCCATCCATACCAGGTCAGTAATCCACAGTTGTTAGTAGCGAACCTGCTAATCTCACCCATATGCCTCTCATGCTTCCAGATTTCGTTCTTGACTCCCTCGGCCCGAGCCTCGATAATCAAATCCAAGAATGGCGAATCAATCGAAGTCCTTATACATAGGCCCCTAATAGTAGAACTAGTTGTCTTGCGGCTCAAAGCATCAACCACCATATTGGCTTTCCAGGAATGATACAGAATCTCGCAGTCATAATCCTTGACCACATCAAGCCACCTATGTTGTCTCATATTCAAATTCGGTTGATCCATGAGATATCTCAAACTCTTGTGATCCATGTAGATAGTAGACCAAACTCTATAAAAGTAATCCCGCAAAATCTTGAAAGCAATCACCAACACACCCAACTCCAAATCATGATTCGGATAATGGACCTCATGCAACTTCAACTGCTGAGAAGCACAAGCAATAACTCTCCCACGCTACATAAGCACTACACACAACCCACTAATGGATGCATCACAAAATTCCACAAAATCTTCAACATCCTTATGGAGGGTCAACACTAGGGCCTCACACAATTTCTGTCTTAGAGTCTCGAATGCCACTGGTTGCTCGGGACCCCAGCGTAAGTCCGCGCCCTTCCTCGTCGGACGATTGATGGGTACAATAATCTTGGAAAAGTCTTGAATGAACCTCCAATAATACCCTGCCAAACCCAAGAAACTTCTGATCTCAGAGGGAGACTTCGAAACCTTCTACTGCATCACGACCTCAATCTTGGCGGGATCGACCAAGATCCCATTTTGGTTAATGAGGTGTCCCAAGAAATGGACCTCTTGTAACCAAAAATCACACTTCAAGAACTTGGAATGAAGTCGTTCTCACCTCAAAACTCCCAGAAGCTCTCGAAGGTGCTCCTCGTGCTACTCCCTAGTCTTGAAATACACCAAGATATCAGTGAAAATAATAACTGGTCGATCGAGCATCGGCCTGCATACCCGATTCATCAAATCCATAAATGTCGTAGGAGCATTTGTGAGCCCGAAAGGCATCACCACGAACTCATAATGAGCATAACGAGTCTGAAACGCATTCTTCTCCGTGTCCACCTCCCTAACCCTCATCTGATGATATCCCAACCCTAGATCAACTATGGAGAACCAAGATGCATCTTGCAACTAATCGAAGAGGTCATCAATCCACGGGAGGGGATAACGGTTGTTCACCGTCAACTTGTTCAACTCCCGGTAATCAATGCACATCCACTAAGGACTATCCTTCTTCTTGACTAACAAAACTGTTTCTCCCCACGACAAACTGCTCAGCCTAATAAACTGCTTTCCCAATAGCTTCTGAAGCTGGGAGGACCATTCTTGCATCTCCGAGGGTGCCAATCGGTACGGTGCCTTAGCAATTGGAGCCGCACCTAGAACCAAATCAATCCTGAACTCAACCTGCCTCTCGGGAGGTACTCTAGGAAACTCCTCCGGGAACACATCACCAAACTCTATGGCAATACGTACATCAAAAACCATAACCTGTTTCCCAGCTCGAGTATCAACTACATACGTAAGATAACCCACACAACCATGCTGAATATACTGTCAAGCTCTGGCAGCACAATAGAAGGCTTGCCCAATCCTGGTACTCTTTCGATAAATAACAAGTTTTCTCCGACTTGTGATTTGAACTACCACGCACTGACCCTCGTAGTGAATCATAGCCCCAAACCTACTCAGTCAATCCATCCCTACTATCATGTTTACATCGCCCATAGGGATGGGAATCAGATCAATAGGATAGAGCACCCTAAAAATCTCCAATACACAGCCTTGATAGACACTCGATGTAGAAACCTCGTGTTCGTTGGTGATAGAAACCCGCAAAGGATACCCCAACTCTCTAAGATTCATATTGAAGCCCCTGCTAAAATACTAAGATACAATGGATCGACTCGCACCCAAGTCTAATAACACAAGAGCAGGCAAGGAATTCCATAAGAAGCTACCTAGCAGAAACTTAAACATAAGCATACCACAAAATAACTTAACAGAATAATAAACGAAAACATACCAGTAACGACGTCCAGCGCCTCCCTGGCCTCCTCTGTGTTGAGTTAAAAAGTGCGACCTCTAGCCCTAGGGGGCTCCGCCCTACCCTGACACCCATCTATCATCCTCAATGTAGCCGGTGATGGAGCCTACGCCGGCCCCGCAGTAAGCAAGGGACAGTTCGTTTTAATATGGCCAACCTGCTCATAGTGATAACCGATCCTAGTGCTTGGTACTAGGAACAGCTGATGAAAATCCTTGGCATAATTCCCTTCCTTACCATATTTGTGGCATCCAAAAGAAGATCCCCAAGCACCATCATGAACCTTGCTGCATTTGCCACAAGTGCGACCCCTCGGACCCTCAGTTCTCGAATTGGCGACCTTAAACCGCTTTTCTGCAGGATGCCTCTGCAGCGGAGCCAGCCTCCGCTCACTTTCCTGGATCTCCATCTCAATCTCTATCCTCCTCACGGCCTTCTGATGATCCAAAAGGGTACCATAACGTTTGGTGGACACGAACTGGCGACTATCCGTCTTGAGCATGCTGAAGTACCAGGTCATCTGAGCTTGCTCAAAAGCAACAAACTTAGGATAGAAGAAAGACTTTTATGTAAACATCTTGTTGATCTTAGTAACCATCTCAGTCCCCTGTCTCAAATCCAGATACTCCTGATCCAACCTCTCCCTCTCCACTATGGGAACATACCTTGTGCGAAACATATCAAAAATTGGCTCCCAGGTCACAACAACCCACCCTCTGCTCAAGAGTGTACGAGACGAGCACCATTCTCCACCAATCCTTTTCCCCTGATCGGAGAAGGTTCAGGACACACTTAACCTTCTAATCAGCAGGGTAGGAGCATGTGATGAAACACCCTTCTACATTGGACAACCACCTCATCACAATAATTAGGTCCTGAACTCCATCGAACACAGGGGGCTTCGGATTACTGAAGTCCCAGTATTGGACAGCTCTCTCCCTTCGAATTCCCGCAACAACAAATACCATGGTAGCTGTAGCAACAACAGCCTCAGAAAGTGCAGCGTAACGATCATCGAAAAGCTCAATCATGGTAGTCTTAATAGACCCAAACATCTCCAGTGTAGTCCTCCGAGCAACAATAGCCACCTCAGAGGTGATGATCTCCTAAATCTTACCATCATTCAATCTTGGCCTATCTTGGCCGCCCGCTCCATACCCGGAACCAGATGCTCTCGTAAGCACCATACTGAAAATAAACCACAATATCTCATAAATCCCACAATGCACATATCTATAAGAACTATACGTGACTAAACCCTTGGGGTTTCTGACTTCCTTGCTATGCGTAAGGGTCCTGTGATTTTAGTAGTACGAGTCCAAACTACATTCCACACCTACCTGTATTTGTGTCAAGGATCGTCACAACAGCCCTAACCATATACAAAAAGTAGGATGCACATACATCCTACCCTCACTCTCTTGATAGTGGCTAAACACTCCTCAACTAGTTGGTCTCTTACACACCTACTCATCCATGAAACTTCCACCAACCCTGGAACACTTATGTATGCTAATCATAAATAACACTAGATTCTATAGATAGTCGAATACTTGATTCTACCCTAAGCCCTTCATTAGACAAGAATAGGAAATAAGGCTAAACCAAACATTATTAGGCTATAAAATCTTAATTATGTACAACTATTATGCATACACTAATCCACTACAATAATGATGTCAATTCCATAAAAGAAATATCCCTAGGCTATCAAGCATCATATATCAGGCAATTATATCATGCAATTCCTGAAGATCCATAGCCTACCACTACCATGTTGTTCTACCATAAACATAATATAAAACAACAATGTGGGTGACTTAGGGGTATACTTTCTTGCTCTGACTGATTGTACCTATCACATCCTACCATGGCTACCTTTGAAAACCTTTTCGGTTCCCTAGTTTAAGTTTGGACTCACACAAATGCTCATCCAATTCTCTCAAACCAAGGCTCTGATACCAACTTGTAACACTCCAAAAATCATAAAATTTTAAAGTTTTTAAAAACATCCATTATCCATAATTGTTGACAAACAGGAACCATTGTATCAAAAGTAAAGTCATGTCAGAGTGTCCAAAAAATCGATATCATGAAAATAGCAAGATGTGCACGATCAGGCCTTCACTTTCCCATGATCCTCTGAAGTACCTAAAACAATAAACTAAAACTGCAAGCCAAAGCTTAGTGAGTTTCCCCCAAAGTACCATCACACAACATAAAAATCAAAGCTTGCAAATATGAGCCTTAAGCCTGACTGGACTGTCTCACAGGGCATACAGGCTGTTTGGACCACTCTATGGGCCCTCGGCCTGACTGGAACGCTTCATAGGGCCTACATCCCATCCGGACTGCCTCGGGTGTCTTGGCCTTTAGCACGAAGCAGAATAGCCTCAACCCAACCAAAATATGTTTACATATTAACAAATAAACATGAACACAAAACCAATGAATACATATATCATACATATCTACTAATTAGTAATATACTAGCATAGTACTATCCTATAGCCAGGATTCATAATCTAGTGGGCCAACATTGGTTCCTTCGACCCACAAGCACAATGAGGAGAACTCACATCTTAGTTCGAACAAAAGTTGAATAACTCCCTACTTTGAATATCAGCTCTACCCGACACCTATTAATCAAATCATGTCCCAACTTATATTTAATATCAAAATGCCCAAAATACCCCTTGGTCAAAATTAGTCAAATACTAGTCAAAACCGAAAGTCAACAGACTGATCACCACGTCGTGGTTATCCTTGACCATTTCGTGGTGTCAATACGAAAAAATAGTCATGACTAGCCTAGCTGCCACATCGTGGTGGCCTTTGCCACTTCTTGGCCACTGGGTATTCAACTTGGTCCTGGTCTATTTTAGGGTTTAGATGGATAAAGTTTCCAACTTTATCCCTTAGAACCCTCCAATTTGCATAGATCTCATCTTTATGGTCCAAAATACCACACGGATTAAGCAATAAGCACTTAATGTATAAGGTCACTTGACCAACAAAACCAGAAGAGTTTCTAACATTATTATCATAATAAAAACATGTGCTTTTCAAACATGCATGTCCAATGCATGTCTTGAACTCTCATTAGGTCAAAAAAATAGGGAAAAAAGACCAAGACCCATCCATGGTCTCATAACTCAAACCTAGTCTAGATCCAAAGCACCAATACTCTCAAAGGCTTGGAGATTCATAAAGTCTGAAGCTTTATGAGATGAAACCATCCAAAAAAACAAGGCATAGAAAGGGTGGACAAAATTTAGAGATCTATCAATTTACTCATCGAGATGAAGGCTTTATACCTCCTCGAGATGTTTGAGAAAGTCAAACTTCTGGATCTACGTTGCTTTCGACTCCTAAGATGATCTACAACCACCTCCTTTTTTCACAAGCACCAAAACACACACTTTAGGCTAAAAAAAATTACACAAGATGTCTAGGGTTTACAAGGGACGGATATGAGGGATGGAGGCTGATAGGAAGGAGGCTACAAGAGGTTAAGTTTGTTTAAATATGGCTCAAAAACTTAAACGGGAATTTTAGATCGATCAACTTTTAGCTGACACAACCTAAATGAGAATTGAGATCTCCTTAATAGGAGCCCAATGAGATAAAGATGGCCGAAAACGGACGTCGAATGACAAAGTTATGAATTTTTAACGTACTTTAACTGTCTAAGCCTGTTAAAATATAACTTTAAAAAATAAATTTAAATTTAGCCGACGGAGTCTAAATGAAAGTTGTAGATCATGTTGCTACCTATACGTGGATATAAAGAGCATCAAAAACAGAGCTCGTATGCGAAGGTTAGGAAATTTAGAAGATAATTAATTTTAGGTAAAGTGTCAAAGGTGACACGTGGCACCATCTTAGCCACAACTACCTCCCCATGCCTTGCCACCAGATGGTTATACTTGGCACCCCAACACGCCATGTAGGGCTCAAAACAAGACGTGTTGGTCAGTTTCCCAACCTATTAATAGAGACACAAATTTATCATTTTCTTCACACCATTCTAACCCATTCTCTCCTAATACCCCCAAACCATCTCCTTTCCCTGGCACTTCCTAAGTGTTAAAGGTGAGTCCCGAAGCGCTAGAAGGCTCTGAGAGGAAGAGCTTTCAACTCAGAATTTCTACCCGAGCAGAGCCCAGTTCCTCGCTAAACCCCCTCGTTAGTGAGTTATTCTTACCCTACTTTAAGTATAACTTATGTTTAAGCTCATTATCGTTATTATGAACCTATAAACAAGATTGATCAGTGATTCAAAGTTGTTATGCTGATTGATCTACTTACGGGGATGATTTCTAGGTTCTTATTTAGTGAGGTATTTAAAGTGGGCTTTCCAAACAGTATATTACATATACCAAACAGACCCTACCTCCGATATGATCCTACCTAGTTGTTCTTTACTTGATAGATCTTGAAACTAGACCTTGAGTTAATGATAAATCTAGACTGATAATTACTCTCAATAAATATTAGACTAAAATCCACTAATAATGATACTAGGTTTCGTTGAATGAAAAGAAAATTGTTAGAAGCGAAGCGTTGCCCAAATTTCGAGTCATCAGTTTAACAAGTGAGTGCATAGTTACTTTCATTTTACACATAAATATGAAGTATTTAATATAAATTACAAGATATTTGTGCTTATTATATGTGTTCTTCATATCTATGCTGGACGAACAAAATATAAATGTTTTATTCGATTTCAACTTTATATGTATTTTATACGTATAATTATGATGGGTAAAGATGGGTAGATGATATAGATGATGTTGAATTATGAGAGGCCTCGATTTTTAAGCTGATTTAGTGATCTGGTGGAGTATAGATGACGACCACAGACTATTCTAGACAGTCTAGTGGAACGCTAGCAGGCTCACAACCTGTAGGTGTTTGTGAACGATGTGTTCACCAGATGTACTCCATTCCCCTCATGGTTGCCTTACAAAAATATATTGTTGAGGAATCCCCTAATAAGTATTGTCTTCCCGATGATGATCCTTATGCTAGGTCCCTTGAATTAGATTCTTCAGGGACAGAAAGTGAGGATAACAGGAATGTGTAATCGAGTTGAATGATTTGACGAAATTAATGAGCTTAATTGTTGTGGATTGAAAACCCTATGTGCTCACCAAACTCCCAAGCCTGAGCCACTTAGTTTCTTGTATTACAGCTAGTGGCAAAAGAGCACAGGTGTGTTGATCTGATGAGAGATCTATGGATTATAGGCCATTAGATTAATAGCTATTTGTAAGGCCTGTACTGTTTTCGTTTATGCTTATGTATTGTATTGACAATGACATCCCGACATTTTTAATATAATTAAAATACATTTATTCAGAAGTGCTTTGGTAATATATTTAACATATTTTTGGGAACAAATTTCGCAACATATTTCTTCAAACGGATACTTTGATTTTGAAATAAAGCATAAACAAATCGGTCTTTTTTGGCCATGAAATTGGGGATTTCACACCAACCAGTTTCCAGCAACATCTGTGTTTAAAACTGCCAAATCAGCTTTTAGGGTTGTATCTACGGCTTCTTTACCCTTAGAAGAGAAGACCTGAAATATAATTGATAGCCTTAATACCTATATTCATAAAATGTGGAAATGGAAGAAGATGTACATGTACACTACGATCCAACATCTTGTTCTCAAAATTATATATCACTTCATCTGTTCCAATTGGTTTTTGGTTTGTAATCCAACAAACATCAGTACCAACACCTCGTAATAAAAATGTTTGCTCCATCAGAAGCAATGGACCACCTGCAAATGGAAATGAAGCGAGGTATTAGGTAACCACATAAATTAATAATTGAACAAGAAAGTGTAGGATGTGAATTACCAAAAAGAGATAGTTCATGACATACAAGAAGAAGGACTTTAGACTTCACGAAATTAAGGGGGCTCGCAACTTCGATATAAGGTGATGACTTCTCCTTTGTCTTCTCTATCGAGTGGAACCGATTATCTTTAATGGGGCATCGTAATGTTGGTGATCACATGAAGAATCAAAAGTCGACCTACTAATAAACACAACAGCAGCAGAGATAGACAACACATCTAACAATAGCAACAACTATCGCTTTTTTTGGAACCATAGTGTTGAGAATCTCGTTGACAGTTTCTCCATATCTACAATTTAGTAAATTATCTCTACTGTAGTTGATCAAAGTCTCCGCATTGATCTAGGGTTCGTGTCTGATAAGTTAAAAAAAACTAACTTGAAGATCGATTAGATCTATAAAACAGGTAAAGTAATAAACGAGTAAACAGCAAGAACACAAGAATGGATCAAAGATGTCGAATGATTAATCAACAATCCTCAGCAGATCTCGATAAAGAACTTCTACTGTAGAGGATTTAGGGTTTACAAGAACGATGAAGAAAATAATCTGTGATCTATCCTAATAGCTATCAATCGTTGACCTAATATGTATGCAAGCACATTAATTTATACTAAACCCTATCAACTCACGGTTGGACAGGCCCAAACCGGAGTAACAAAACTTGGACTATTAACCGAGCCCAATGGACGCAATACATCAAAAATGCTACGCTACCCAACAATCTCCCCCTTTGCGTCAAATTGGAGCGAGATCACTTTGTCTTCTTACTTGGTCCAGCAGCAACAGGAACCTTCTTCTTTACAGTCTCAAACAGACGAGAGATAAGCGCGAGAATCGTCTGTCTAAACCGAATGTACCATTGTATCATGTCGTCAAAACACTTGATATCATCTGCTGTATTTTCCTTGCACCTGTGGATGATCCCCAACACATGCTAAAGACAAGCAGTGGTATAAAGATGTTTATCAGCTAACGAAAAGAGACATTTCTGTCCTTCACTCCTAGTGAACATGATGGAGTTTCGCCTCGGGTCAATATTTCCCATCTTCATCTGGTTTAGATCACTGGCCGAGCCACACAGGAGATATCTTCGGTTTCTTCTTGAAGACATTTGCAATCTCCTGATCCATCAGGGTGACCTCCATGATATAGCACACCAACATCCTCCTGAGATGGTCAATGATCGGACCATATTCAGCTTCATTAGTCAGTAGGATGTTGTGCAGGACGATCCAGTCATGGGGGTTAAGGTTTGGTAGATCTGCTAAAGAGATGGCATGTTCGGTTTTTGCAGATCCTCTGAGCACCTTGAAACGAACGTTGATAAATCTCCCTTAAGTGTATGGCTTTAGAACCCGAACGTTGATGATCTTCTGAGCGCTCCAGGTTTGGTACTGGGGTTGAGCAGCCTTCGGATAGAACTCAATCAATTCCCGATCAACCTCCAGATGAGGATGAGGGAACTCAGCAACGTTGGCGAAGGCGTGAAAGATGAACGCCTTTCGGGTTAAGGGCATGTCGAACTGAGAGTCGACGGAGTTGTAGCAATCAAAAGAGATTACTGGTTCAAGCCATAAGATGCTCGGGGTATCGATTGCCTCCTTTATCAACCTCTCGAGAGTCCAAGCAGGAAAAAGAGTCTTCCTACTCTCGAGAAGGTCGTGGGCTTCTTTCTTTTTGCGTTCTGCTTCTTCAGCTTCTCTTGCCACACGAACATTATCATCTTCAACATTGCGACGACTTTTTCGTTTCAGCAAGTCGGCAATGGTTTCTTGATCATCTTCCTCTTCATCCTCAGCAAGTTTCTTGCCTTTATCCTTCACACCTGAACCAGAGGCTTGGCCTGCAGGAGGAGGTTCGGTTGTGTGAGTTGCCTTTGATGAATGAGGTGGTTGCGATCCGGACTCCTTTTCTCCCCCTTGTTTCGGATTGGACACGAAATCGGGTAGCCCTTCAATTTTACTAAGCAGATCCAGGGCAGGAGCGAGCTTCTCTGCAAGGGTACGCCTCACAGAATGATTTAGGATCGGACCGTGCGCTTCGAGGATGTTGGATATGGCGGAGTGTACATCCAAAACACACGTCTTGATGACCTCCCGTTCGGATCGAAGAGCATCAATTTGTTGTTAAGAATTGGAAAGTTGAGCACTCTTGACCTTTAGGGCAGTGGTCTTCCTTGCCAAGACATCCATCAACGAGTTCTCAGCAGCCAGATCCTCTTGGAGTTTAGAGAGGCGCTCGTCAATAGATGCACGGAAGGCAGAGTTGTCGTCTGTCAGAGATTGACGAAGTGTGGCAAAGGACTTCAACTCTGTAGAGACAAACGTGGCCAACTGTTGAACAATTGGTTCCAACGTTGCCATGGTAGCAGTAGCACTCTCCTGTAAAGATTGTAACAGCGTAGAGGCATCATAGAATAGTTTATCGACTTTTGCGGTCGCAGCCTCACAGGCTTTCGTCGAGGCATCAATGGCGGCGGTGGCAAAAGCGACCGAATCTTGCTGAGCCCTTGAGAAGGCATCAACAATCTTCTGAAGAGCAACTTCAGAGAGAGATGATTGAGAGTTGGAGGATGAAGCAATGAGCAAGTCAACCTTGTCATGTAGCTCCTTAAGATGTTTCTTTGTTACTGGAGCATCCTCATCATCGTCTCTTTGCACTTGAAACAGACTGTAATAGACCGAATCAAATGTCATGTTTTCCCCGCCAAGGAAAGGGTTATCTCCGTCAGAGGCATGACCGGGAGATGGTGGTGGTGGTGAAGTTGGTGGTGGTTCGGTTGTATGGGTGGGTTCTGGTTGGGTGGTTTCGGGTGTAGGTGTAGGTGTAGGTTCAAGTTGTGTGTGAGTAGGGTAGGTTCGGGTGCTTTTTAGGTTTCGGTTGTGTGTATGGGTTCGGTTGCTAGTGGAGGTTCGGTTGCATCGGTATGAACCCCCGTATCAGATACGCTGGTTGTAACCTTTGCAGTGGATGTTGTTGTTGCATCGGTGAAGATGGGTGGTGGCATAGGGAATGATGTTTTTGGAATATTGGTAAAGGGGTTTATGGTGGCAATAGAAGTAGGAATTTTTTGAGTAGGAGAGGGAATTGGAAAAGTATGGATTTGCATTTCGGGGGTAGGTGATCTAGGTGGTGTGTAGCCTCTTGGAGGTGTGTTGCCTCTTGGAGAGTCGTCAGAATCCGAACTCTCACCCTCCGACTCACTGGAAGAGGAAGCGATATTGAGCTTTCGCTTTAGTTGTGTCTTTCGCCTCTTCTGCTGCGGGGACTGAGCAGCAGCTTTAGTGGGTTTCCTCTTTTTAGGAGAAGGGCCTTTAGCCCCTTTCGCCACCTGTTTTCCTTTGTCTGCATTTTTGCCTCTTGGAGCAGGCTTATCGGCATCGTGAATGGACTTTAGCATCTCCGGCTTGAGATCCCTCGGACCAGATTTCTTGAACTCCTTGTAGGTCCGGATGATCCTGCTGTCAGCTGGAACATCAGCATACATGGTTTCCGGAATGGAACCATTGAAAGGGAATTTTGAAGCATCTAAAACGATGATCTTTGTGGTATGAAAGGTACCAATCGAAGACATCGGTGCGCCGACGGTAGTGGGGATGTTGTACTTGTCCATGACCCACTTCGTTATCAGGGTCCAAAACCTCGCGTACGACACCTCAGAATGCCGTGAAGAAGAAGATAAACTCTGGATGAGTTGTTGCCAGAGAACAAACCCATAATCAACGTTAATACCGTTGTAGACACTGTACAAGATGGACAGGAATAGTCGACTGGAGCCATCTGAACCAGAGCTTCTTTCAGAGAGACCCTTGAATAGCACAGTGAACATTCCGTTCCACTGTGGCGGCAAACATGATTTCTTGAACTTAGCGACGGAAGTTAGTGCCTCCGTATACCCCATATTGTAGAACATGTTGAAGAGGTGCCCCATCGGAATAGTCTCTGGATTAACCCTTGAAGGGTCAGCTTCAAACCCTAGCAGTGAGCCAAATCTTTTCTTGGAGATGGATGCTTTGTGATGAGAAACTTCGAAGAAGATCCTGTCAACAAGTTTGTTGTAATGAGCCGTCGCGTAGATCTGCGAGAGAAACTCCATTGGCACTGATTCCACCCTAGAAAGTGCAGGAGCAATCGGCGAATACTTTAAGCACTCGATGATGGGGAACATGTAGGAGTCATATGCATGAGGGGTTAAGTCAATGATGAGACATTGCTGAGGGCGAATGAGAAGGATGTGAGAAGTAGCATGAACAGAGGATGAATCGGCCATTGTTGAAGAGAGGGAAGAAGATGATGAACAGTAGGGTTCAGGAAATTCTTGCTCTCTTGGGAATTTTGATTGCAGTAAAGAGGTAAATGGTAGAGGATGTCGCCTTTTATAGTGGGTTTAAGGAGAGAGAAAGATCTGCCCAAATCTTCTATCAAAATACCAAGAGTTTTCCGGAGGTGACTAATGCGTGACAGTTGGGGAACCGATGATCACACATGAGAGAGAATGTCAGATTCCGAAGAACACGCCTCCCATCAAGCGCCGTTTCTGATAAACCGTTTCAAATTCACACGCGCCTTTCTGTGCCAGAGGAGAACCGTTTCAAATTCGCACACGCGTCTGCGACGTCAGTTAGAGATTAGACGCTTCAAATTCGCACGCGTTCCCTATTCCGCCGATTGAAATCAAATCAATTAATCTCCCGCCTGAGTCAGCAACTCTTCATCTTATCCCTTTAAAGTGTAACGGCATCTTTTGAATAATACGCCCACATGGATTAACATTGACCACAACTTATAATCAACCACCAATCCAATGAAATAGCCTGTAATTATTAGAACCAGAATTTTGGAAAATCAAAGATTTTCGTGCTAAGGGTGTAAAAAGAAAAGAAATAAAGCAAATCTTTTTAGGAATAATTGTGATGTCAATAATGACACGAAATAAATGATCCCGGGCACGAATCTCTTCCTTCAAAGTCAAGAGAGACCTTAAATTGTTAGTGTGGTTTCCTGTTGAATAACGATCAAACACTTATTAAGAAGTGTTGAAAGGCTTCTTTTAATTAGGCTTCTTAGGGTGGCTTTAGCTTTGATTCATCAGTTCTAATCTTGAAATAAGATAGAAAGTGAACAAAGTACTTGTGAGACCGGTGTAGTCTGTTGAACAAGTAGGTAGGAAATAATTTTTAAAGTGGCTTGGAAAATATAAAATCTCAACAAAAAATTAAAAATTGGATCCCAAGGGAAGAAATGTTATGGTGTTTAACAATTTCATAGGAATCACACAAAATAAAAATTTGAGATTTCATGAAGATACGTCCGTCAAGTCGTTAGTGAAAACTTGAGCAAATTAATTGTTCACCGTCAATTCAGAGTTGGTATTGAATTTTGGGTTCCACTCAGCTCGTAGTGGCATAAAACTAAGATCATAAACACAGTTTTTGAGTAACCATAAACCTCAGTGGTAATTTCTGAGAGTCTCAAGGGTTACGTTGGTGAAACGAATTTAATGGAGAAATGTAATAGAGATGGTGTAAGAAATCAAAGTACCTCTGCTGCGAAAAGTAGGACCAAGCAGAAAACTCTTATCTCATGTGAGAAGAGAGTTAGGTAGCTCACGATTAGAATAAGTGTGGTAGCCTAATTGGGAAGACAAGGTTTGTGTATACCAAGTCATTAAGACTATTATTCAGAATCTGATGAGGCTTTGGGCACATACAACAACATGCTTTTAGGGACACTTAACTTAATTCAACAATATCCCCATAAACGAATGAACACACAAATAAAATTAATGGCAAAAAGTAAATAAAGAACAAAATATTCTTGGAGTTTTTGATATTAGAAGAAAAGAAATATTTTTGGAATTTTTGATATAGAAAAAAATAAATGATAAAAAAAAATAAGACTGAGAAAGAAAAAATAAAAAGATAAAAAAAAAAAACTTAAAAAAAAAAAACTTTGGAACCGAACCCGAGCGTTTGGTTGATTTCGGTTGAGAAAAAAATTGAGAAACCGAACCCGAGCGTTCGGTTGATTTCGGTTTTGAAAAATTTTGAAAAACCGAACCCGAACCTTCGGTTGGTTTCGGTTTTGAAAAATTTTGAAAAACGGAACCCGAGCGTTCGGTTGGTTTCGTTTTTGAAAAATTTTGGAAAACCAAACCCGAGCGTTCGGTGGGTTTTGGTTCTGAAAAATTTTGAAAAACCGAACCCAAACCTTCGGTTGCTTTCGGTTTTGAAAAATTTTGAAAAACCGAACCCGAACCTTCGGTTGGTTTCGGTTTTGAAAATTTTGGAAAACCGAACCCGAGCGTTCGGTTGGTTTCGGTTTTCAAAAATTTTGAGAAACCGAACCCGAACCTTCGGTTGGTTTCGGTTTTGAAAAATTTTGAAAAACCGAACCCGAACCTTCGGTTGGTTTCGGTTTTGAAAAATTTTGGAAAACCGAACCCGAGCGTTCGGTTGGTTTCGGTTTTGAAAAATTTTGAAAAACCGAACCCGAAACTTCGGTTGGTTTCGGTTTTGAAAATTTTTGAAAAACCGAACCCAAACGTTCGGTCTATTTCGGTTACCGAAGAAATTAGATTTTCAAATAGGAAATACTTTTGACAAAAAAAAATGAAATAGAAACACTTATACATGAAATTTACAACTAAGAAAACCACCTTTGATTGATGAGCGAAGTGCAGATTATCTAACCGAACCCGAGCGTTCGGTTCATTTCGGTACATGAGTACAAAAACCGAACCCGAACATTCGGTCTAGTTCGCTTCTTACTTGTGAGATTGAGAGGTAGTTTGTGGTACTGACTCTGATTCCATCATACCTAGCCCTTGTAGAATTTTGTTGAATGACGCTTCAGGAAGAGCTTTGGTAAAGACATCAGCCTGTTGATCAGTGGTTCTAACAAAGTGAATTTCAACGTTTCCATCTTCCACATGATCTTTGATGAAGTGATACCTCAGTGCTATGTGCTTAGTGTTGGAGTGTTGTACTGGGTTATGACAGATCCTAATTGCACTTTCAGAGTCACAATATAGTGGGATCTTTTTCATATTGAGTCCATAGTCTCGGAGTTGACTCTGGATCCAAATCACTTGAGAGGTACAGGATGCAACTGCTATGTATTATGCTTCAGCTGTAGACAAAGACACACACGTTTGTTTCTTCGATTGCCAGCTAACCAACTTCCCATCAAGAAATTGGCAGCCTCCAGTGGTGCTTTTTCTGTCCAGTCCACAACCTCCAAGGTCTGCATCTGAGAAGGCTTGAACGAAGAAGCCTGAGTTGGAAGGATACCATAGACCTAAAGAGGTAGTTCGCTTGAGATATCGTAGAATGTTCTTCACTGCAAGCATGTGAGGTTCGCGTGGGTTGGCTTGAAATCTAGCACAGTAACAAACATAAAACATTATGTCAGGCCTGCTAGCAGTGAGATACATCAGAGAACCGATCATCTGGCGATAAAGCGTTATATCAACAGCCGGTTTATCCAAGGATGGAGTGAGCTTGGTGACGAACGCCATTGGAACTTTGACTTTTGAGTCTCCCATCATGCCAAATTTTGCAAGGAGAGTCTTCGTGTAAGCTTCCTGATTAATAAAGATGCCTTCGGGTCCCTGTCTAATGTTTAAACCAAGGAAAAAGTTAATAGGACCCATTGAGCTCATTTCAAATTTAGTCTCCATCATCTTTCTGAATTCAGCCGTTAAGCTAGGATTCGTTGAGCCAAAGATGATATCATCGACATAAATTTGAACAATCATAAGGTGGTTACCTTCCTTCTTACGGAAGAAGGTTGGGTCAACCGAACCTTGTTTGAATTTGGACATCTTTAAAAATTTAGTCAGCGTTTCATACCAGGCTCTCGGAGCTTGTTTCATTCCATACACGGCTTTATCCAAAATGTAACAATGGTTAGGATACTTTTCATTCACGAATCCAGGAGGTTGCTCCACATACACAGTTTCTTCAAGTTCTCCATTGAGAAATGCACACTTGACGTCCATTTGGTAGACCTCAAAGTTTTTGTGTGCAGCATAGGCGAGAAATATTCTAACAGATTCCAGCCTAGCTACAGGAGCAAAAGTCTCTTCATAGTCAATCCCTTCCTCCTGACAGTATCCTTTCACAACTAGACGTGCTTTGTTTCGAATCACGTTCCCTTCTTTGTCCATTTTGTTCCTGAAGACCCATTTAAGATCAACAACCGAGGCATCTGGAGGAGTTGGAATGAGGCGCCAAACTTTGTTCCTTTCGAATTCATTCAGTTCGTCTTGCATAGCTTGAACCCAATCGGAGTGATCAAGAGCAGTGTTAACTGTCTTTGGTTCAACTTTTGATATGAATGAGTTAAACATGGAGAATTCTACTTTTGAAAACAAGGAAGTTTGTTTTGCCTTAAGTTGTGATCGAGTCAGAACTTTTTCAGATACATCACCAACAACTTGCGAGACAGGATGATCTCTGGTCCATTTGGTGAGAGGAGGGTAGTTTGGGTCAAAGGTTGGATCCAATTCAGCGTTAATCATCTCTTCTGCTTCGGATTGACTTTCATAGTCGTAGGACATATCGGCATGCTCCCCCTCGACAGATAAGCTTTCAGGGATGTCTTGAGAATCTTGAGCTACATATGTTTCTTGTGGTTCTAAACTTTCGGGCGTTGATGCACCTTCGGGTGGTGAGGCACTTTCGGTTGGTGAAGTGCTTTCGGGAGCAGTTGGAGACCTTAGCTCCCCCTCAACTTGTGAGCTCGGCTGGGATGACGATGGCGGATCCTCCCCCTCGACTGAAGCATTGTGTTGCGGAGGTTCGTCAGAACTTGATCCTCCTTCATTCATTCTTTTTGCAGCATCGTCGACAATTTGCTTCATATGATCTACCTTGTTGTCTGCTGCGCTGGCTTCTGAGAGAATGGCTTTCTCTGGTTCATCAAATAGCTCCATGAACTTTTCGAATAGATTAGCGATCGAGGCTGTGACTTGGCCAGTTTGAGGAAAGATTTCTCCAGTTGTGTCTTCGTTGGCCTTTAGGTTTTTGACATAGCTATCGTCAAAGGTCACGTAATAAGTTTCTTCTATTTTCCTTGAACGCTTGCTTAATACCCTATACGCTTTAGAAGTGAGAGAATAGCCCAGAAATATCCCTTCGTTTGCTTTGACATCGAACTTGTTGCGGTGTTCTTTAGAATTAAAGATGAAACACCGTGAACCGAACTCATGGAAAAACTTGACATTCGGCTTCCTGTTGTTGATGATCTCATAAGGAGTGAGAGTGAAGCGCTTATTGAGATATGACCTGTTCTGTGTAAAACAAGCAGCAGAAATAGCATCAGCCCAAAAATATAAAGGTAAGGAAGCGAAACTTAGCATGGTTCGGGCTGCTTCACACAAAGATCGGTTTCGTCTTTCGACAATACCGTTCTGTTGAGGTGAGTAGGGAGCTGAGAAGTTGTGACTAATTCCCTTTTCTGCCAGGAATTCTTCGAATTCTCTATTTTTGAACTCCAATCCATTGTCGCTCCTGATGTTGCGAACGACCTTCTTCAGCTGTACTTCAATCTGCTTGATGAACACTTTTAGCTTGTGAGTCGCTTCAGATTTAAGCTTCAGAAAGAACACCCATGTAAAACGCGAAAAATCATCGACAATAACAAGAATGTACTTGCTACCACCGATACTTTCGATAGATGATGGACCACATAAATCAATATGAAGTAATTCTAGTGGTTCAACAACTTTAGTGTTTATTATAGATGGATGACTTTGACGACTCTGCTTCCCCATTTCACATGCAGCACACAAATGATCTCTATCGTACTTGAGCAATGGAAGACCTCGAACATGACCTCCAGTGACAAGTTTGTTGATATCCCTAAAGTTGAGATGAGAGAGCCTTCGGTGCCACAACCAGCTTTCGTCAGATTGTGCTTTGGATAACAGGCAGATAGCGGGGTTTCCTTTGATGGGTTTGAGGTTTAGAGGAAACATTTTGCCTTTACGCTCCGATTTGAGAATAACTCTTTTCGTCTTCTTCTTAATTATTTCAGATCCCTCATCGTCGAATGAGACTTTGAGACCGGTACCTCCAACAAGCTGAGATACACTGATGAGGTTGTGTTGTAGTCCTTCCACGTATGCAACCTTCCTTATCATGAAATCACCATTTGTAATCATTCCATAGCCTTTTATGGTGTCGAAGGAGTTGTTCCCGAACTTGACGTTTCCACCATTTGAAAGAGACCTGTATTCCCTTAGCTCTTCCTTCCTTCCTGTCATGTGACGCAAGCAGGCACTATCAATGTACCATTTTTCGTCAAACTGCTCGTCACTGATAACCTGCAAAAATTAAGCAGATTTAGGAACCCAAAGTTTCTTGGGTCCACGTGAGCCTTTCACAGGAACAGGAATAGTAAGAGAGATGTCAACAAGGTATGTTCTTTTTATTAGTGTTGTTTCATCTTTCTTTTTGATGGTAAAAACTTTAATTTTATTGGGATTCGATGCTTTCAGTTTTGACTCTGGTTTAACTGATGAAACCTTCTGTTTTCCTTTTTGTTCAGCTGATGATTGAGAATTTTGAGAAGGAACAGAATAGAATTTCGAACGAGGTGGAGAAGAGTTAGAAGAGTTTGAAGAATTAGAAGAGTTAGAATGAGATAGCTTGGATTGAGATGATTTCTTGGTTGGAGACTCTAGGTGACCCTTTTGCTTTTGATCATCAGTGGGACCGACCCCAGAATTTTGATCTCTTTTGATTTCAGAACCGAACCTTTGCTTTCGGTTGATGTAGTTCTCTAAACCGAACTTCTGCTTTCGGTTGGAGTCATTCTCAGAACCGAACCTTTGCTTTCGGTTGGAATCATTCTCTGAACCGAACCTTTGCTTTCGGTTAATGATTTTCTCCGAACCGAACCTCTGCTTTCGGTTGTTGTTGCTCTCTTGCGATTCAACAGGACTTTTCTCTGACTTTAAGTTCCTGTCTTGATGTGAGAAATAGGCATTCTGATATTGCCAAAACTGTTTTCTTTCAGAGAGATTCTTCCTGTATCTCTGATTCCTTTGCTATTTTTGATTTCTCATCTGTTTCGGTTGATTATGGATATTAGCTTTCGGTTTTTGTTTTTCTTTAGTTGGTTCACTCTGAACTGATGAAGTTTCACTTGGAGGTGTGACTTCTTTTGTAGGAATTCCTTTTTCCTGAGGAACATCTTTCGTACCGCTAGTACTTGGCACATCGAAGCTATCAGGTTTATTCAAAGGTTCTGGCACATATCTACCTTTGCTTTTCCATGAAGTCCTTTCAGACAAACCTACCGTTTCATCAGCGTTGTCGATAGGGGCTGACCAAAAGAACTCGTCACAGCCATCAGCATTGTCTTCGTTTACAATTGATGTGAGTTCGGCAATCTGATGTTCGGTTACGCCTGTGACCTTATACACCTGATTTGGAGTAGTTCTTACTTCTTGGTATACTACTGCCTTCTCTGCAAGAATCGGGGACTTTTGTTGGGACATACGAGCGAACTCCACTGAATTTTCTGAAATGAGATTCTTGTGGTTTTCGGGTTCGCTCTTGACAAATTCTGAACAGTCAACTGTGTCCTCTACATAAATTTCACTCATATTGTCGTCCTCATTAAGCTCAGATGCATTTTCAACATCAATTTTATTTTCTGAGCTCAAGTTGGCATTCAATGAGTCAAATTTTTGTATGGTTTCGGTTCTCAGTTTCAGTTTATCATTTTCATCCAAAAGGTTTTTAAGCATGCCCTTATGGTCCTTGGACTTAATGAAAGATTCGATTTTGTCCAGTCCATACATATACGTCGGATTAACATCCTCAGATGTAATAACACTTTCACAATTATACGCTTCAGCATCAATTTCATCCTCCTTAAACTCAAGGAAGGGTAAAATCATGCGATGAATCTTTTGTCCTATTTCACAATCCAAATGAAGCTGAGTAATATTAGTGTAAAGACGTTTGGCAATCAAACAAAAAACATTTCGCTGTTTCAAAAGCTTTAAATTGTCTCTTTGCAAATAAATGTTTTCATCTTTTGTTTTGATTAATTCCGACTCCTTCAGTTCGATCCACATCCGCCGTTCCTCACTCTTCAAAGACACCCTGCTTAATTGGTCAGTTAGGTTAGAATTGGTGACTCGAGTTTGAGTTAAACTACTATCTAGATAAGAGATTCTTGAATTAACACTTTTTAATTCTTTTTCGTATGAGCATTGTGGGACTTTAAATGAAACAAAAACGGATTGTACCTTCTTGATCAGTTCATCAAGCTCGTTGAACTGCACGTTGAGCGGTTTGGCTGTAAAGCACAAATTATGTTGCTCCTTCGTGTCTTCATTCCCACCATCAGTGTTGTATCCCCTCATCTGAGATACGTCGGACACCATCAAGCACCTTCCTCCACTGCTCTCTTCTTTCGCCACATAAGCCTTTCCATGAGAAGGCTTCCTTACTTCATCATCTTCAGAGTCGGTTGACCAGACCTCCACGCCACCGAACTCATCATCAACTACCGAACCCTGCACAATTAACGCATTCATAGAAGGGTTAGCAGTAGATTTCTTCTTCCTAATTTCATCCAGCTTTTTCTGCAACAAAGCTTCTTCATCCTTTTCATCATCCTTTTCTGCCATTTTCTTGAGGACGCAGTCTTTTGCATAGTGGTTCTTTCCTCCACAGTAACAGCAGCTCACTCCCGAATCTCCTTCAGCCTTCGGTTCCTTCTTTGATTCTTCATCCTTCGGTTCATCTTTGAGCTTTTCAGAACTATAACTCCCCTGCCAATTTCGGTTCTTGTTGGTGGGAAATCTCTTCTTAATGAACCTCTTGGGGTTTGACACCATCATAGCGTAGTCCTCAGAAGTGAGGTCATAGTCCTCCAAGTTGAGGTCTTCTTCTTCCATCACCGCTTTGCTTTTGGACAGGAGGGGCAACGAACCTAGGCTTGACACCATGTTTTTCTCCTGTAACACGATCTTTTCTTGAGATTTTAGGATGCCCACCAGTTTCGCCAAAGAATAGGATTTAAATTGCTCGTGCGCTTTAACTATGGACACAACTGCTCTCCACTCAGATCTGAGACCGTTAAAAAACGTAACCTTCTGCTCAATAAGCTTCCTTTCGATGTCGTGTTTGATCATCTTGCTAAGAAGATGATTGAAGCGATCGAACGTTTGAGTCACAATTTCTTCGGCTCCTTGCTTGAATTCACCAAACTCGGACAAGAGTAAGGTTTGAATGGAGTGTTCAAAATCTTCGTCTTGAGAGTACAATTCTCGTAGCCTGTCCCATATTTCTTTTGCAGTCGTGCATGAACTCACCAGCCTGAAAGTGTCGGATTGAAGAGCGAATCTGATTAATCTTAACGCTTTGATATTGCACTGAAATTTATCTTTTTCATCTTGAGCAATATCTTTAACGTCTTTCAAAAGATCATTATACTCCTTTTGAGTTTTAATAATCCTTGAAGTTGCTGAATGAGAAAAGGGTCCAGAAACGATTGCTTCCCAGATGAGGTATCCATTGTCCTCAGATCCTATAACATAGTCTTCAAAGTGATGCGCCCAGACTTCATAATCATGGGTGTAAAGGATTGGAATCTTCGTTGTTGATCCAATGCTGTTCGAAATATTAATGGGATTGGATTGCGACTCGTCCATACTTGATCGAATAACCTGTTCAAAGATCAGACTTGTAATATATCAAATTAGGGCAAAACAATAAATATCGAGATACGTCAATTATGAGATGACGGCTCAATAAATATCAGTAAATGCGGAATAACCCTAATCGAAACCTTTTTCACAGAAAAGAAGTGTATCAATTACACAGCCTCCTGCTCTGATACCAATTGATAAGTTAAAAAAAACTAACTTGAAGATCGATTAGATCTATAAAACAGGTAAAGTAATAAACGAGTAAACAGCAAGAACACAAGAATGGATCAAAGATGTCGAATGATTAATCAACAATCCTCAGCAGAGCTCGATAAAGAACTTCTACTCTAGAGGATTTAGGGTTTACAAGAACGATGAAGAAAATAATCTGTGATCTATCGTAATAGCTATCAATCGTTGACCTAATATGCATGCAAGCACATTAATTTATACTAAACCCTATCAGCTCACGGTTGGACAGGCCTAAACCGGAGTAACAAAACTTGGACTATTAACCGAGCCCAATGGACGCAATACATCAAAAATGTTACGCTACCCAAGAGTGTCTCATCTGGCTATGAATAAAATGCTACAAAGGTTATGAAATGGCGATGGGAGCTGATTTGTGTAAGCTTCCGATGGTTCTTCAAAAATATTTATAAAAAAATAAATAAAAATAAAAACTTATGCATTTGGTGGATGCATAGTTCGCTATTGAACTCTATTATATATATATATATATATATATATATATATATATATATATATATATATATATATATATATATAGGCCTAGGATTAAATGTAAATCACATATATGGTGTAAAGATATAACTGAATCCTAACTACTAAAATTTCATAATCAATGGTTATGGTTAACAGTGGATAATTATTTTTAAAATAATATATATATATATATATATATATATATATATATATATATATATATATATATATATATATATATAAACTTTCTCATTAAAACCATTTAAAAGGTAATATGGACTTTTTATATATTTTGAATTATGGAAAGGAAGATTTTCTTGGATTCACATTTGACCTTCTATTTAAGTTTTAATTAATTTTAAATTTTAAACCAATTTCGATTTTTAACTACAATCCTATTTTATTCTCCAATCTATGATTCTTCTTTCGATTTCATTATTTAAATAATGAAGAATTTATGTGAAATAAAAATAACATTTTTTTAAGAAACATAATCATTCTTAAATAAATACAACCATAAAACTAGTGACGTGTATGAAATATTATGTGATAATGGATGAGAATGAGATGAGCATGAGATATAATTTTACAAATCATGTAACATTGTTTGAGAATATGAACATTATAGAAAATATGTAATGCTAGTGTTAAAAAATAATAAACATTTTGATAATATTTTTTTGAAAATGGAAGAAATTATATTATCATAGAATAATAATGAATATTCTTAAAGAATATTTTGTCATAATGGAGCAAACATAAGCATGATTGAAAGCATCATCAGATAATGTATTTTGAAATAATATCCTGCCAAAAGCGAAGGAAAGAATCATGGTTATTATGTACTTCTTTTTCAGAAGGAACAAGAAGATCAAGCCCTCATTTTTCTTTAATCAAACACAAGTTTCTCCCCTTTTAATTTCAATTGCATAACCTTGTTTTTTTTGTGAAACAGTATACAGGAAGATTGTACATCCTATTTCGAGAAGTTAGTATTTTAGGATTATGGATAATAAATGGATCAAATGGAGGAATTTGGCTTCAATGGAATGCAGTTTAGACTATATGATAAGTGTTTGATGTTGTACAAGTGATTTAAACCTCAGATTGTTCGGTTGAAGCTGAGGGGTAAAATGGGAAAGGTTATGTTTCAGGCTTCTTGCACAAATTAAGGATATTAGGTCAAGATGTTTTTAGTTATAAGTATCAAGATAGAATTGTAAATCTCATCGATACCTTTACCTAGATATAAAGATCATCGAAAACAGATTTAAAATGAAGAAGTTATGGTTGTCTG
The DNA here is from genome assembly GCF_051521515.1 of Lactuca serriola. Taxonomy (NCBI): domain Eukaryota; kingdom Viridiplantae; phylum Streptophyta; class Magnoliopsida; order Asterales; family Asteraceae; genus Lactuca; species Lactuca serriola. The sequence continues at coordinate 79,276,225 of NC_136411.1, forward strand.
AAGTAAAGCGGGAAAAAGGAAATATAACAGAATGTTGGGCGTACACTAGCTAGTACGCTGGGCATACTAGGTTGAGGGTGACACATGTTTAGGGTGTTTAAACCCTAATTTAATGGTTGTGATCCTTATTTAAGGACTCTATGACCTTGGAGTCATTCCTAATATCAATCACCACCCTCTTGAACCTCCAACCCAAAACCCTAGCCCCTAGAGAAAATCTTGAGCCTTTTATGTGTTTTGGGTGCATTTTAGATGAAAGAGAATTCCAAGCTTGTTGATTGTTGAAGCTCAAGTCTGTGGATCTAGAGCCTGCATTGCTTTTCTCAACTCCATAAGGTATAATGCTTGAACCTTTATTTTCATTTGTTAGATCTAGCTAGTTTTGGGTTTTATGAGCTTTTTGGTCCCATAATCTTGGTATTCATGAGTATGGCTTACTCTAATCCAAATTAGTTGTCCTTTCAGACGTTTGTGGGTGCTTTGAGTCATAAAAATGTGATCTTGGTCCCTTTCTTCCCTCCATGCAAGAGTTATGTTGCTTATGGTTTGTGTATTAAGTTAGGGTTGTGGTGTGGGGACTCCTTTTAGCCATGGAAAGTCATAAAGTTGGAAACTTTTTGACTTAGAATATTATTTGGGACTAGATTTGAGCTTTGGAAGTAAGATCTTAATGGAATAAGTACTTAATGAAAGAAAATGGAACTGGTCAAGTACGTTGGGCGTACCTGGTAGTACACTGAGCGTACAAGGCTGGAACCATATAACCAAGGCTGGAACCATATAACCAAGTAGGGATCTACTATGTTGAGCGTAGTGACTAAGTACGTTGGACATACTTAGTCTGTGTTGACCTCCTTTGACTTTTTGACCAAGAATTTGATTAAGATTGACTTAGGCACATTTTGGGTATTGTAAAGAGTAGTTTGAGATTAGGTCACTGTTTGTTGTATAAGTGACCTATAGAGTTGGCATTTAGAGTAACATTCAATTATACTATCTTTCAAACTATATGGTGAGTTTTCCTCACTGTACTTGTGGATCGTAGGCACCAATGTTGGCCCACTGGATTATGTATCCTGGTATACTGGATTGATGTTATGCTGGTTATATGATAGACTGGTAGATTTGTATAATTACCTATGTTCACTAAGTTTGTGTTAGATTGGTAGATTTGTATGATTACATGTGTTTACTGAGTATGTAATATAGTGGTAGATCTTTATGATTACTTGTACTTGCTGCTTATTTATTGTTATTATATATCGACTTGTTATGGTTTTTTGGGTTGAGGTATTACTGCCTTGTGCTGAAGACCAAGATACTCGGGGCGGTCCAGATAGACCGAAGGCTCAAGACGCAATCTTGTCAACTCGAAGGACCAAGGAGCGGTCCCAATAGGCTATAGGCCCTATGAGGTAGTCCAGGTAGGGGTGTTCGTTTGGATGGATCGGTTTGATCCGATCCAATCAAGTAAATCCAAATTGATTTCGGTTTTCAAAACATGGATCCGAATTGTCCAAACTAATCCGATTCGATCCAATTACAATTCGGTTGGATCGGTTTTTTTTAATCTGGTTTTCAAAACCAAAAAATTTTAAATCGACATATAATTATAATATTACCCAACTTTACAAAAGAAGCAAAAACAAATAATTTAGTTGTGATTTGAAATTGATAAACAACTAATAAAAAGATATATCATAGTTAAATATTTATAGATACAAAACTTTTGAGAGAAAATGCATATTAATGTTTCTTTATTCGGTTTTTTTGGACTATTCGGTTCTTATTTTATAAACCAAAACCAATCCGAAATCCAAAATAATAATTCGGTTTTGTTGAAAACCAATCCAAAAATCCGAATATCCAAACCAAATAATCCAATCCAAATAGTCCAATTGGATAATTCGGTTTTATCCGAATAGTGAACAGCCCTAGGTCCAGGTAGGCTTAAGGCTCATATATGCATGTTGTTATGTATATGGTTGTGTAGCACCCCCAAACTGGAACGGCGGAAACGTTCAGGAGCGGAGGACTTCATGTTTAGTATCACAACACATGCATCATAGTAATCAAACTAACAAATAACCATTGCATTAATATGAAACTGTTTACAAAGTATGTGATTCACAAAATTTAGACTCCAAAAGTAAATAACAAAACAAGACATGAAGCTACTATGCTCCATCTTCTAAATCCCAGTGCGCGTACCTGTCTACTATTCCCCTGAGAATACAAGTTATTTTGAAAGAGTAGATCAGCATTTAAGCTTGTGAGTTCATAAGTATTTAGGTGATGAAAGTAAGTTGTAAGTTCCTTTTTGAAAAGTTCGCATGTTCCTCCAAAAAATCCTATATTTTGTGATATGATGAATAAAAGTAAAAATGACTCTACAATTTCTTCTATGAGTACTAAATGGATACAAGTTATATACAATTTAGACTAAACAGACAATCGATTGTGTAAATCTGCCCTAAGCCTACAACCAAACAAGGAACAGAGAATGAGGAGAAAGTCACACATCCCATTATTTATTAGATCCTCACTGTATATAACCCTGGTGTATTCAATTGGTACTTACGAAGTTAACTGTAACAGTTCTTTATATTTGATGAAAACATTCTTTAAGAAAATCATATATTTCCTTTAGTAAAAATGGTAACCACAATAGTTCCATCTATAATTACTTAGTTTATACAAGCTATATATAATATAATATCGAATGGACAATTAAATGGGTGAATCTACGCTAAGCCCACAACCAAACAAGGAACAAGAAGTAAGGCGGAAAGCACACATCCAACTACCTATCAGATATTAATTATATATAACCTTGATGTATAAACTGAGGTATTATAGAGTTAACCACTAACGGTCCTTTAAGTTGTATTGGTTTAATAAACTGGATTAAACCCTTTTTCTGATAAGTTTCTAGTTTAGCCTACTGAATGTTCTATCTGGAAAGTATGTTTTTGACTAGGAAACAGTGTATTGAATTGTATACTATGAACTGATCCATACCTAGTACTCCCTATTATTACTTGGTGTATACGTAATAAATATACAGCTAAGATCGAATGGATAGTAGACTGGGTGCGTCTGCTCTAAGCCCACAACCAAACAAGGAAAAGGAAATGAAGCGGAAACACACATTCTACTATCTACCGGACCCGATTAATATATATCCCTGATGTATCTATCGAGGAATCATAAAGTTAGCATTATAGGCCCCCCTTCTAACTAAATGTACTAAGACTCGACTGTTCTGTTTGTCTTTTGTAATGATGTAAGTTTTCCCAAGTTGAAGACTATTTTTACTAGAAAATAGTTTGCATTACCATTTATGTGAGAAGATCACTATATGAATGTAATGGGAAAATGAAAGTATTTAGTAATGTTGTATAAAGTAACTACTGAAACACTAAATACCTTAAAAACCAATTTTGTTAATTAAGGTTAAAATGTGATGAGGTTATAACCATAGTTGATTAACTAGTAAAACACGACGATCAAAATGTCGAAATGGTATGACATTCGTCACCTGTAGACCTGTAGGTCCCACTGTAGCTAGCAACAAGGTGTAGGATGGTCAATCTCGTATAGATCTATACACAAATTCACGCTCTCCCTCCAGGAGACTCTGGTTATAAAATGTGACACAGCAGAATATTGTCATGCCATGAAGTAGTGACTCACATTAATGTTATAGTATTCTTGTATTTGTATAGTATGTTCTCTCTGTTCTAGTGTATAGTATGTTCCTCCCTGTTTCTCTTTATAGTATGTTCCTCCCTGTTTCTCTTTATAGTATGTTTGTACTCCTAAACTATACCTATTATAGTTTACTAGTATGTTTGTTTTGAACTGTCTCTGATTTGTAGAAAAGACTCGATTATCTACTGAGTTATGATTGTACTTTAAAAACAAAGTTTTATAAATAAATAAGTAATATAACTTTAAAAGAGTTTTTGAAATGGCTTGATCAATTATAAAAGCATAAGAAATCCTTTTCGTGATGGTTATCACAAATAACATCTACACAATATCATTGTGTTCAACTTGTATTATTCCCCCCCCCCCCCCTTAAAAGCATTTAAAACATTTAAAAGATTGATTATAAGGGTATGAACTCACCTTATGTGGGTGATTTAATTGAAGGTTCGTGTAAGGATGAGAAGTTCCACGAATGAATTCCCGAGACACAAACGAGTCCTAAATGACATATAATGGTATATATATATATATATATATATATATATATATGTATCTAATTAGTGTTTAAAACAACTAACATGAAAGGAAACAACCTTAGGGACTCGGAAACACTTGGAATGAAGTGTTACAATCTCATGTGATTGACTAAAGGGAATTTATGGCCAAAGGAAGGTGTGTTCACGGCCACACTTGAGTTTACGGCTAAGGGAGATGAGTTTACGGCCAAGGGAGAAGATTTTACGGCCACACCAAGTGTTTACGGCCGTAAACACTCCAAAATGATGCATTTTGGATCTTTAATCTTGCTTGTAGGGTGTTTGTCTCATGAGGATACAAGAGTTTCTAATGAATAACAAGATTATAGAAGAAATACTCACACTTTGGATAAATATAGGGTGTTCACGGCCCAAGAACAAGTAGGTGTTCTTGGTGAAAAGATGAAGTTTTGAAGATCTTCAAGGAAAAGTGATGAATTCAAGGATGTGATTCATAGAATTCATATGAACAAGAAGATTAACTAGCAAAATGGAGGAATTACTTATGTTTTTGAAGAGAATTGATGGATTCCCTTGATGATACTTGAGAGAGAATGAGTTTTCTTGACTTGAAGATGTGAGAAATGAAGAACAAATGAAGGAAATCTATACTTATCATTGGGAGTTCACGGCTAGGAGGGTGTTTACGGCCGTGAATAGAGTTTACGGCCGTAAACCCCATGTGGTTGGCTTTCTAGTTCGGGTGCAACCTTCTGATCTCGAGCTAATACTTCATAACACTCAATCCTTAAGTGTACTAGGCTTAAAACTCATTAGAATGACCCTTAACAAGGCTAAAAGGCAATATAATTTAGTCTGACTTTTGGTTAATTGAATTGACTTTACAAGATAAAAAATTTCGGGTTGGCACAGGTTGTGTGTGGTACTTTGGGGGAACTCACTAAACTTTGGCATACTATTTGATTGTTATGGTTTCATGTACTTTAGAGCACAGGGGTAAGGTGAAGGCTTGATAGTGCACATCCTTCGTATTTTATGATATTTAATTTTAGGATACTCTGATTCACAATTATAACTTTTGGAAACTATGTTTTGTAAACATTTATGGTTTTTTCCTTGGTTTTGAGAATGGAATTTTTACCTTTATTTTTGGAATGTTACAAGTTAGTATCAAATCCATGGTATGAGAGAATGGGATGAACATTTGTGCGAATTTAGACTCAAACTAAGGATCTACAAAAGTTTTGAAATTGTTTTAAAAAGTAACCAAGGAAGGATGAGACGTGTATGATCAACCGGAGCAAGAAAGCATTCCCCATGATACCCACACTGTTATTTTTTTACGATGATTATGATAGAATTGCATGCTAGTTGTAGGCTAGGTATCTTCAGGAAATGCATGATAGAATTTTGTAAATTATAATGACTAATTTCCTATAAAGATTTACTAATTGAATGTTGCTCACTTGTTGCTTTGTAGGACTCTTTCGGGCATGAATTAACTACTAAATGAATATGTTAAGTTACATGCTACATAGGTTAAATAATCTTAGAGTGAGGTGAGGATCCTAGGATAGCCTAGGGAGTGTGTAGGTTTGACTCTTTTAATCATTGTAGGGTTGACTCTTTTAATCTAAGATTACTTAAGTTATGGTGCATGTGAATGTATAAATGAAGTAGTTAACTGGCACTAATAAGGGTCTTTCAACAGCTTATGGTAGGGTGAGGTGAGGATACTAGGATAGCCTAGCGAGTGTTTATTACTCATGGTGTGCTATTTATAGGTTTTTGGGAGAATCATTATTTTCTTAGCATCTGTAGGTTTTAACGAGTCAGGGATTCGGCCTTCAGAGTGCTTCATACATCATAAAGTAAAAGGATCGTTCGAGACATTTGGAAGCTGTAATGTGGGAAAGCTTCTGACATCTGTAAGACCCCAACACTAAAATTACCATAAAGCCAAACATGCTACATGCATATTCATAATTATAATTCACATTAGTGGTCTAAATACAAAATCATGGATACAAACCAACTAAAGGGTTTTTACAAAGTTTCATAACTAGTTGTATAAGAACATAACTACCCAGGAATTTATAATCCATATACATATATGTATACCAAGTAAAAACGTAGCAGTGTCAACTACTCTAAGTCCTTCAACAAAGCCTGTCTACTCTGGATGCTTATCACCTGAAATAGTTAAACACTAAAAGGGATAAGCGGGCGTCGCTTAGTGAGTTCAAAACATAGATACAATATAACGTTATGCCATAAACATAACAATATGACTGGAACAAAAAGAAACAAAGGACAACAAAGGCTTATATGTGTATCAAATGAAGGGCATTCCAAATCAATAATTGGTTAGATTCAAGGGATTACAATCAATGAGACACAATAATTTAGGATCATAAACATCATAAATTACAGCCCAAGAGGCACATAAAACACAATCCCTTTTAGTCATGTTGCTAGAATATACATAGTTTCAGCCCTACATAGCCTGAAGCCAATACCAAAGTGATACGAGTCATGCTCTACATGGCCAAAGCAATCAAAATCAATATTAATTAATAACCACTTAGATCAATAACACAAGAAAGCACATTGCCAACACATAACATACAATTGTCCCTATATTGAACTCACTGTGCTGTAACCGAATGTTGCGATAAAATTCCTCTTGTTCTGATGAAATTACACCATCCTCAGGCCTCTAAAACCTTCAATTATACCCCTGGATTTCATATTTCAAATTTCATAAGCAATTACTCAACTAGTCTCAAGTTATGTTGTTTTCAATTTAGAAATTTTAATTTTTGTTCTTTGTATAGTTGTCACTTGCAGATCTTTTTTACCCTTCTTAAATATCAGAATAACTAATAAATTATAAATATTAACAAAATAGACTCTTATATATTTCTAATGCCACTGACCTCACATTTTTATGATTTTTCTATAATTTACTATGAATTTTACAAAACAACATCCTAAAGCTGTCAAAATTCAGCCTTACTGCACTGAACAAATAGTTGTTTTCACCCATCTTAAGTCCGGAATTAGATTTTAGTTTTAACCCAAAAATCAAAGTAGATATTCTCAGCTTTCCAGGGATATATAACACATCTCCATACGATTTTTCTACAATTTTTGGCGATTTAAAAAAAAAACAGGACAATTATACCCTTTATAATTTCGTTTTACCCTTTACATGATCAAACCTCATGATCAATATCACCAAGTTCTTCTTTTACAATGATAACACTGAATATTTTAGTAATCCATTCTAATTCAAGTATAAACCATGGGTTTCATTACTAATTTTCACTAATTACTCTTAAACCATATGATTAATTCTCAAGTTTACATGTAGTTACTTGATTTCCATTTAAGATTCTAGTTTAATGACATAAACTCATGCCTAATTTCATTAAATCAGTGGTAAACCCACTTTGATCAAACCCTAATCTCTTAATAACTCACTAATTACAAGGGTTAATCCAAAAATTAAGAGTTCATACCTTGATTACTAGACTTGATACTTCAAGAACACTTAAAATCTTGATTTGATCTTCAAAACTTGATCAAGATTGATCATGTATGTGAAAATCTCCCATAGGGATTGTGAGGAACTGAAAATGGCAGAAAAATGACTCAAAATCGTGTTTCAATGGGTAAAAACCCGAGTTGGGTCGGGTTTGACCCGGTTTGGGTACCCGTTTTACCCCTAAACACTAAAAATTGCATAACTTTTCGCTCAAAACTCCGTGTTCGATGAGGTTTTCGCCTATACGTTTCGAACGAGATAATTTACAAATTCCAATAAAAATATCCCAGAAAAGATCTATCAATAAAATCAGATTTAATTATTTCCAACTTAGACGTTATACTTTCGTTAATTCCGATAGTTGACTTTTTGATCGGAATAACATAATACTTCCCTATCACTTCCAATATCTTCCAAATGATTCTAAATTTAGTTTAACTTCAAATATTATAAAACTATTTCGTTAGCAATCAAAGCTTAAAACCATACCGAAAAATAATAATTTTTTTAACGCGTACAATTCTATTTTACTGTAACTACCTACTTTAAACGTTTAAAGCAACATAATATCTAATAATATTCATTTTTAAACTAAAAATCATATGAAACATGATAATTAAACAAGGTTAGTAAAGTGTATGTTACAAATACCTCCTCATTTTGAGGATTTCGTCCCCGAAATCACGACGATTTAAACAAGCGGAGATATTTTTCTCTTATCTCATTCTTATTTTCCCAAGTATAATTTGGGCATCGATGATGTTTCCACTTGACAAGCACTAACTTCACTTCTTTATTACGCAAATCAACTGTTCTCTCATTTATAATCTCTTCGGGTTCTTCTACATATCTTAACTTATTATCCAATTTCACCTCGGATAATGGAACTGTCTCATCATAGATGCTCAAGCATTTGCGCAGATAGCTCACATAAAACATATCGTGAATATCTGCCAAATCTTCCGACAATTCCAAGCGGTATGCTTGTTTACCAACTCTCTGGATGATTTTGAAAGACCCAACAAATCTAGGGCTTAGTTTTCCTTTCTTCCCAAATCGCATAATGCCTTTCAACGGGGATACTTTTAGCATTACGAAATCACCCACCTGGAATTCTATAGGTCGTCTCCTCTTTTCTGTATAGGACTTCTGTCGATCATGGGCCACTTTCATTCTTTCTCGTACAATTTGAATCTTGTCCGTAACGCTCTAAAAATTTCAACCAATTTAAACTTTTCAAAAACAATCCAGTTTCATTAAGTTATTACAAAAAGGTTTTCAATACAATTATTATCAGAGTCTTCCCAGAACCACATCATAAAACATAATCATGAGGAGCGGTACGATCACACCTTTGCCTTGCCACGGTCTCCTGAAGAACCTGAAAAACATTAAACCACAACTGTAAGCCCGAAAGCTTATTGAGATACCCCCAAAATACCAACCATATATACAGCACACGCACAACATGCCATATCATAACAGAACACAGAACAGCCATGCACTTCGGATCTATTATGTGACTGGTCCGCCGTACCGGGCCTTCAGTCCACCTGGTCTACCCTCCGAGTCTAGCCATATGCATCGAGTCTATAGTGTGATTGGTCCGCCCGCACCGGGCCTTCAGTCGGCCTGCCCACTCTCCGAGCCTCGACACGTCTGGTCCGCCCTCTTGGGGCCTACAGCTTATCCGGACCGCTCGCTGGGCCTTCGGGATAACCGGTCCGCCCTGGGTATGTTGGCCTAAAGTACAAAGCAGGAACCGCCTCAACCCAACCCCGGTCCAACAACCATGTGCACATAAACATTCAATCATTTAACAATTCACATCCAATCAAACCGATCTAGCAGATCACATAACATCATCCTAACCAGGATACAAACCTAACCGGTCACTAGCATAGCGTCATCCTATATACCAGGATACCGACCTTAACCAGGTCTCTAACACATACCATCCTAACTAGGATGCAAACAGAGCAGAACAAAAACATAACAACGATACCCGGATTACAATCCGATAAAGGGTCGGCCTTGGTGCCGTAGACCCTGTCGATATAGTGAGGATAACTCACCTCGCAACAGCCAAAATTCTGAACTGAAGAAGCAGATTCCCGAATCACCGCCTCACCGAAAATCCCGAACTATCCGAAGCAGCAAAACAATCATTAGGCCAAGCACAATATCCTTCCAAGGGTAAATTGACCAATTTACCCTTAACTCAATCTGGTCCACGACTAAGGGCCCAAAAATCAAAATATGAAAGGCCCAACATTAGATAAGCTCTCAAGCCCACTAATGGCCCAAAGACCAAAAGTCCGAAGCAAAGCCCAATATTGGCCCAATTTACTAAATTGGGCCCACCTCAACAAATGGGCCTAGAATTAAGGTCCATAATAATTAGTGAGTCCACAATACTCCATCCATAATGTCTAGTCACGGCCCAAGCTCTAATAGCCCAATAACAGCCCAATCTCTTAAGGCCCAAAATGAAAACCCAACAGAGGGAGTACGCTGGGCGTACCCTCCTTGGTATGTTAGGCATACAACGATGCTCGTGGATTGGAATCGGGACACAGACCCACTACGCTGGGCGTACTCCCATTTATGTGAGGCGTAATTCCGCTGCACTACAAGATCTTAATGGCTTAAGCTCTTAAGCCCAAACTTCATATCCATAGACCAAATATGCCTAGGATTCATAAAGTCTTAAACCTTATTACTCGGGACGTCCATAAAGCTCTTAATCCAAGGTCTTAATCCATTAAGGCCTATCTATATCACATATGAGACAACCAAATCCCTTGGGACCTCATTTTTCTTACTCAAGACCTCTCCTAAGGTCTAAAAGGACAGCTAAACTCAACCAACTCGAATTATGCATCAAGATGAGGTTTTTGGGACAAGAATGATGTCAAAACTTCACAACACATAGATCTACACAATATAATTGTCAAGCCAGAGAATTTTTAACTCAAAAGAGCCTCATAAGATGATGTCTTTCCAGATCTACAAGTTCCAGCCACTCAACTCCTTCTTTGACAACCTCCTCTTTCTTCTTCTAGACTCTCTTTTGCCAAAACAAGCTTTTCAAGGTCAAACACACCCAACAATGGAGGTGGGACGGCTATCTAGGGTTTCTGAGGATAAGAGAGTGCTTATGGAGGCTAGGGTAAGAACCATTATGTCCCTTATATAGTGGCTGGCCCTAAATTTAGGGTTTCTGGATGATAGACGTACGTTGGGCGTACGCCGAGAGGCCTCTGCGTTCCTTTCCTCCACTACGCTGGGTGTACATCCAGCTTACGCTGAGTGTACCCAGCCAAACACATGCATGCATGCTTGCCATGCGTGGGACCCCTTTGCTAAACTCCCCCCCTTAGGGACCATTGCTGCCAATATCTATAATTTACAACATCTCCTCCATCATAAGTCGTTCCTGCTAAACTCTATATCCACATCAAGGACCGAAACACCCTTACTCTTGCTCTCGGGAACCCATAAATAGATATTTCAAGAACGGGGCGTTACACTTCTCCCCCACTTAATTTAGGCTTCATCCTCGAAGCCTACTGCAGCATACCATTTAGAACGACTCCTGCACCGCAGACTCCGATTACTTAATCAACTCAGGTTCTTGCAACATGACCACCGCATCTTCTATAACATGGTCTCTAGGTCCTTGACCTTTGACCGAAATATTTTATACTACCCCAGCATCAGTCCAAACTACTCCCGAGTTTGTTAACCAGCTATCTTACTTTCCTCGGTTCCAAATCCCCAATATGGAGCCACTAACCTCCTCCCTTCCCAAGGAGGCTGAAAATATGTCTGAGCATCACTCAAAATTTGCCACTACCCCAACGAGCAGCCAACCCGCAGGTGCCTCCGTATATCTGGTACAACCTAGTACCTCTTGCTAATGACTGAGGCATGACGGTCATCCATTTACTCCATTTCCTTCCCTATCGGAGGACCCACGCTCATTCCGGAGCTACATACCTTTTCCTTTCTAGGAATTTCATTCAACGACTTTTACGCACCTGCGCGTTCCACTGAGCTAAACTCCACTCTACATGACCAATGTAGAGAAACTACTATTCCCGAACTTTGCCTACTCTGATTCTGCTTGCAAGGACTCTCGATTCCATGCACCGCCTTACACTAACATGATCAACACTTGGGGCAAGACCATATCAATTTCCATATCCTGGAGACATATTCTCTCACTCTCCTCATACTGATCCACTAACACATACAGAGTCTTCAGCATGACTGGACCGCCTTACCAGGCCTTCAGCCTATCTGGACCACTCTCAGAACCTTCATCATGTCTGGACCGCCCTCCGGCCTTCAGCTTGTCTGGACCGTTCTCCGAGCCTTCGGCCTGACTGGTACACCTTCCGGCCTTCAGTCTTTCCGGACCGCTCAAACTACCATACGTAATTCCAACTATCCTTCCAGGGAATCCTTCCCGTACATACTGTTCTAGCCCTTTAGGGGTTCCGAATTCTCATTCCGATCCTGGAATCCTTTCCATGGCCTAAACCCAGGCCTCACGTCAACCACTAACCTTCCTGAACCCATGGTCTGCTCCTTGCCCCCAATAGTCTGTCACTTACTCATACCAGCCAACACTCTAGGCTGACTGAAACACTATCGAATCTCAACAGCTAATAAACCTCAACACTTGCCGATCCTCCTGAGAATTTTCCAATTCTCCCCACTTAGAGCACTGACTACCAACCACTGGTGACCCGACTGGCATCACTTAAACGCTCTTACTGTACAAATTCTCTTTTACTTGAACCGAATTAAAACGAGCAACCTTCATAAAATCACTTTCCCGACATCACACATCTTGAACTCTGAGGGAGTTCAACTCTTTGCTGAACACTTCTCAAATCGCAACTACTATACTTGACAACAAGATCATTCAACAAAAATCCGACCAACAATCCCTTGGATACTAACCGACTTCAACCCTTAAATACCGATCCCTCAATAATACAATAAATTCAAAAGATCGAACGGATGCAATACCATGAATTATGCGAACAAAATCAACAGATAATATACTCCATAACAACCATAAAATAACAAGATTTCAAGAAAGAAACATACCTGCAGCTGCATCCGGCACTGCCCTGACCTCCTCTGCTGTAAGCTGAAAAGCACGACCTTGGGCCCTTGGGGGCTCCGCTCCACCCTGACCTCCACCCGTAATCCTCAAAGTGGCCGGTGCTGGAGCATGCACCGGTCCTGCAGCGAGCTGTGGACAGTTGACCCTCAAGTGCCTAACCTGATGGCAGTGATAACAAATCCTCAAATCCTGAACTGGGGCTGTCTGCCGACAATCCCTCGCATAATGCCCCTCCTTTCCGCACTTGCGGCATGCACCACTGGACCTACAAACTCCGGTGTGACCCTTCCTACACCTCCCACAAGCGCGGCTGCTCTGATCTCCTAATCTAGAATCAATGGTCTTGGAATGTTTCGGCGCCGGCTGCGACTGTGTCGGGGCCTGCCTCTGCTCTCTCAATTGCAACTCAATCTCCAACTCACGCCGCCTGGCGGCCTCCTGCAACTCTAACAAGGTCTCGCACCTCTGCGTAGACACAAACTGCCTGATATCCCTCTTGAGCATACTCAGATATCAGGACATCTGAGCCTGCTCCGAAGCAAACTCAGGGCCAAACATCGCCCTCTCAGTGAACATCCTGGTGATCTCCGTCGCCGACTCCGAGTCCTGCTTCAGCTCCAGGAACTCCTGAGCCAACCTCTCTCTCTCTCTCTCTCTCTCAACCCGCGGAACATAACGAGTGTTGAACATCTCTCGGAACTGATCCCATGAAACCGCAGCCCTCTGCGCATCCGAATATGACCCCGTGGTCAATCTCCACCAATCCTTCGCCCCGAGCCTCAACAGGTTCATCGCACACCTCACCCTCTGATCAGCAGGTCATGAACACATGAAGAAACACCTCTCCATGTCCGACAACCATCTCATAGCAACAATAGGATCCTGAACCCCATCTAAGGTAGGGGGCTTCGTATTATCGAAGTCCCGATACTGAAAACCTCTACCAGCTCCTCCCATGCCGCTGCTACAGCCGTTGTGGCAGCTGTCTCCGTGAGAGCCGCATACTGCTCATCAAAATACTCAACCATGGCAGTCTTGATTGACCCAAACAATTCCGGCAACTCGGCCCGGAACAACGCAGCAACCTCATCATGCAGGATCTCACGAATCCTAGCATCCAACTCGCCTGAGCTCATCTGCCCAATAACCTCAGGCGGTACTGATCCACCCTGACCGCCCTCTCCTGCTCCCGATCCTGACCCGGATCCGCTCCCAGCATGTCTCGTAACCACCATACTGAAAAACACCGCAAGATCTCAGATACTTCCCATAAACGCGGGAACCAACCCCCAACCCTACCCTTGAGGCTGTTGCTTCTTTGAAACGCGTATGGGTCCTGTGCTTTCAGTAGTACGGGCCCATAATACCTTCCACACCTACCCATATTTATATCAATTATCACCACAACACCCTAGTGAAGAACATACATAACAAGCACTCAACCCTCACTCCTAGAGGAACACTGGAAATCTCACTCGGAAGAAACCCTAGGCTAGCAGGCATCATAAATCAGGCAACATTATCATGAGATCCTGAAGATCCCTAGTCTAGTACTAGCATGATGTTCTATCATAGCTCAAAAACAAATATCATGTATGGTATTTTGGGGTTACTTACTGCCTCCGGCTGATCGTCCCTCCGCGTCCTTTTTTACTCATTTTGAAAACCATTTTAAATTCTCTTTTGAAAACTCTCCTTGATTTGAGACTGGATTCACACGAATGTTCCTCCAATTCACTCAAACCAAGGCTCTGATACCAACTTGCAACGCTCTAAAAATTTCAACCAATTTAAACTTTTGAAAAACAACCCAGCTTCATAAAGTTATTAGAAAAAGGTTTTCAATACAATTATTATCAGAGTCTTCCCAGAACCACATCATAAAACATAATCATGAGGAGCGGTACGATCATGCCTTTGCCTTGCCACGGTCTCCTGAAGAACCTGAAAAACATTAAACCACAACTGTAAGCCCGAAAGCTTAGTGAGATACCCCCAAAATACCAACAACATATATCGTACAGGCGCAACATGCCATATCATAACAGAACACAGAACATCCATGCACTTCGGGTCTACTTTGTGATTGGTTCGCCGTACTGGGCCTTCAGTCCCCCTGGTCCACCCCCCGAGACTAGCCATATGCATCGAGTCTATAGTGTGATTGGTCCGCCTGCACCGGGCCTTCAATCCACCTGGTCCACTCTCTGAGTCTACAGTATGACTGGTCCGCCCGCACTGGGCCTTCAGTCGGCCTGGCCCACTCTCCGAGCCTCGGCACGTCTGGTCCGCCCTCTTGGGGCCTACAGCTTATCTGGACCGCTCGCTGGGCCTTCGGGATAACCGGTCCGCCCTGGGTATGTTGGCCTAAAGTACAAAGCAGGAACCGCCTCAACCCAACCCCGGTCCAACAACCATGTGCACATAAACATTCAATCATTTAACAATTCACATCCAATCAAACCGATCTAGCAGATCACATAACATCATCCTAACCAGGATACCGACCTAACCGGTCACTAGCATAGCATCATCCAATATACCAGGATACCGACCTTAACCAGGTCTCTAACATATACCATCCTAACTAGGATGCAAACAGAGCAGAACAAAAACATAACAACGATACCCGGATTACAATCCGATAAAGGGTCGGCCTTGGTGCCGTAGACCCTGTCGATATAGTGAGGATAACTCACCTCGCAACAGCCAAAATTCTGAACTGAAGAAGCAGATTCCCGAATCACCGCCTCACCGAAAATCCCGAACTATCCGAAGCAGCAAAACAATCATTAGGCCAAGCACAATATCCTTCCAACGGTAAATTGACCAATTTACCCTTAACTCAATCTGGTCCACGACTAAGGGCCCAAAAATCAAAATATGAAAGGCCCAACATTAGATAAGCTCTCAAGCCCACTAATGGCCCAAAGACCAAAAGTCTTAAGCAAAGCCCAATATTGGCCCAATTTACTAAATTGGGCCCACCTCACCAAATGGGCCTAGATCCAAGGTCCATAATAATTAGTAAGTCCACAATACTCCATCCATAATGTCCAGTCATGGCCTAAGCTCTAATAGCCCAATAACAGCCCAATCTCTTAAGGCCCAAAATGAAAACCCAACAGAGGGAGTACGCTGGGCGTACCCTCCTTGGTATGTTGGGCGTACAACGATGCTCACGGATTGGAACCGGGACACAGACCCACTACGCTGGGCGTACTCCCATTTACGCGGGGCGTAATTCCGCTGAACTACAACTTCTCATAAGATCTTAATGGCTTAAGCTCTTAAGCCCAAACTTCATATCCATAGACCAAATATGCCTAGGATTCATAAAGTCTCAAACTTTATTACTTGGGGCGTCCATAAAGCTCTTAATCCAAGGTCTTAATCCATTAAGACCTATCTATTTCACATATGAGACAACCAAATCCCTTGGGACCTCATTTTTCTTACTCAAGACCTCTCTTAACGTCTAAAAGGACAGCTAAACTCAACTAACTCGAATCATGCATCAAGATGAGGTTTTTGGGACAAGAATGATGTCAAAACTTCACAACACATGGATCTACACAATATGATTGTCAAGCCAGAGACTTTTTAACTCAAAAGAGCCTCAGAAGATGATGTCTTTCCAGATCTACAAGCTCTAGCCACTCAACTCCTTCTTTGACAACCTCCTCTTTCTTTTTCTAGACTCTCTTTTGCCAAAACAAGCTTTTCAAGGTCAAACACACCCGACAATGGAGGTGGGACAGCTATCTAGGGTTTCTGAGGATAAGAGAGTGCTTATGGAGGCTAGGGTAAGAACCATTATGTTCCTTATATAGTGGCTGGCCCTAAATTTAGGGTTTCTGAATGATAGACGTACGTTGGGCGTACGCAGAGAGGCCTCCGCGTTCCTTTCTTCCACTAGGTTGGGCGTACATCCAGCTTACGCTGGGCGTACCCAGCCAAACACATGCATGCATGTTTGGCATGCATGGGACCCCTTTGCTAAACTCCCCCCCCCCTTAGGGACCATTGCTGCCAATATCTATAATTTACAACATCTCCTCCATCATAAGTTGTTCCCGCTAAACTCTATATCCACATCAAGGACCAAAACGCCCTTACGCTTGCTCTCGGGAACCCAAAAATAGATATTTCAAGAACGGGGCGTTACATTGTCGGTGGTGTCTTGAATCATTTCAAGGCCTCCAAGGATCTTCTGTCCTATGTCTCGACATTTGCGACGATATAATGCTTCATATGGTGGCATTTTGATTGAAGCGTGGTAACTGTTATTATATGAAAATTCGACAAGAGGTAAGTATTTATCCCAGTTACCACCGAACTCCATGACACATGCACGAATCATATCTTCTACTGTTTGGATTGTTCTCTTCGTCTGATCATCTTTCTGGGGATGATAAGTTGTGCTGAGAGCAACTCGAGATCCCATTTCACGTTGCATACCTGCCCAAAAGTGAGAAGTGAAGCGAGTATCATGACCGTAAATTATCTTTAGTGGCACACCATGTCTTGCAACAATTTCATCCAAGTATACTTGTGTGTATTTCTCCATTGAAGCCATTTCATGCATGGCAAGAAAATGAGCGCTTTTAGCCAGGCGGTCGACAATTATCCAAATGATATCATGTTGTCTAGCAGTCTTTGGCAATTTGGTAATAAAATCCATGGACAGTTTTTCCCATTTCCATACAGGAACACTAAGACTTTCTGGGGTTCCATAAGGCTTTTGGTGCTCTGCTTTGACATGTAAGCATCCTAAGCATTCCTGTTCATATCTTCCAATGTCTCTCTTTAATCCAAACCACCAATAATCAGCTCTTACATCATAGTACATTTTACTTATACCAGGATGTATTGACAGTTTATATTTATGGGCTTTATCTAAAATCTTCTGTCTTAATCCACCAATATTTGGAATCCATAGCCGATTCTTGAATACTTTTAATCCTCGCGGATCATCAAGTAAAGCATCATTATAATGTATCATCCCTTCTTTCTTCACATTTTCTGGCTTTAGGGCCTCTTCTTGCCATTTCTCTAGTTCATCTAGAATAGTGAATTTTACTATGGTATGAGTAATAGCATAAAACATACTATTACGATAAAATTTTCTGCCAAGTGCATCGAAAACTACGTTGGCTTTTCCAGGATGATATAGGATTTCACAGTTATAATCTTTGATCAGCGCCATGGCTCGTTGTTGTCTCATATTCAAAGTTTGTTGACTGAATATGTACTTGAGACTTTTGTGGTCGATAAATAATTGGCATTTTGTACCAAAAAGATAATGCCTCCAAAGTTTTAGGGCAAATACCACTGCAGCGAGTTCGAGATCATGAGTGGGATAATTCTTTTCATAATCTTTCAGTTGTCTTGAGGAATAGGCTATCACTTTGCCACGTTGCATCAACACACAACCGAGTCCCAATCTTAAAGCATCGCTGTATACGGAGAAATCATCATCACCTTCTGGGAGTGATAAGATTGGAGCATGAGTCAATAGATCTTTTAGAGTTGAGAAAGCTTTTTCTTGGGCTTCACCCCATTCGAACTTTACTTCCTTTCGTGGAAGACTCGTGAGAGGTACGACTATACGAGAAAAGTCTTTAATGAATCTCTGGTAATATCCCGCGAGACCCAAGAAACTACGAATTTCGGAAGCATTAAGGGCAGTTCCTAATTTTGAATGGCTTCGATTTTGATAGGATCTACAGATACACCATCACTAGAAACAACATGGCCGAGAAATTGAACTTGGCGTAGCCAAAATTCACATTTTGAGAATTTTGCATATAGTTTTACCTTTCGAAGAAGTTCTAATACCGCACGAATATGAATGACATGATCAGCTTTAGACTTGGAATAGATTAGAATATCGTCAATAAATACGATGACTGATTTATCGAGCATTGTGCGGAATACCCGATTCATCATATCCATAAATACAGCGGGAGCATTTGTTAAACCAAACGGCATAACAAGGAATTCATAATGCCCATATCGAGTACGAAAAGCAGTCTTCGGTACATCCTGCTCGTGAACTTTCAACTGATGATAGCCAGATCTCAAATCAATCTTCGAGAAATAGCTAACACCCTGAATTTGATCAAATAAATTATCAATGCGAGGTAGTGGGTACTTGTTTTTGATAGTCACTTTATTCAGCTCACGATAATCAATGCACATCCACAGCGATCCGTCCTTCTTCTTGAAAAACAATATCAGAGCACCCCAGGGAGAGGCACTCGGTTGGATAAAGCCTTTGTCAAGTAATTCCTGCAGTTGGATCATCATTTCTTTCATCTCTGCTGGCACGAGACGATAAGGAGTCTTTGCAATCGGAGCAGCACCAGGCACAAGGTCAATTCAGAATTCTACTTGCCTATCCGGAGGAAGGCCAAGCAAGTCATCGGGGAAAACACCAGGATCTTCGTTAACAACGGGAACATCATTTACCGTTTTCTTCTCCTCTTTTGAGACATCAACTGAGTAGGCCGGATAGATAGAACACCCTTTTGATACGAATTTACGAGCTTTAAGGAAAGAGATTATTTTTAAGATTCTTTGTTCACCGTAGACATAGATAGGATTCTCCCCTTCAATAGGAATGCGTACTATCTTTTCATAGCACAAGAGTTCTGCACGGTTCTTTGACAACCAGTCCATGCTGAGAATGATATCAATGTTGGGTACGAAGATAGGAATCAAATTGGCAAGAAAATTATAACCTTCCCGCGGTATCTACATGAAACGGTTGGGCGAGTGCATACCAAGCAATTTGAAAAGAACACGCAAATTCACGAGACACAAAAGAATCTAAGGCACCATAATCAAATAAGATGTGAGCAGGTCTAGAATTGACGAGAAATTTACCAGTCACAACATTCGGGTCCTTGCTTGCCTCCTCTGGGGTAATCTGGAATGCACAACCTTTAGCGTTTGGCACCTCCTCCTTTTGGGTTGAATTACCCACCGGTTGTTGAACGGAAGCTTGACTTCCCACCATTTGGCTGGTAAGAGTTGGACAGAAACGCTTTTTGTGGCCAGTAACACCGCAAGCATAACATGTAACATTCTTTATCGAGCAAACGGGCTTCATATGACCTGTTTCTCCGCATCCATAGCAAATCACTGGTCTTTTTCCTATCCTGCATTGACCCTGGTGGCTCTTTCCACATTTCTGGCAAGGTGGTGGAGCTCTCGACTGAAGAGAAAAAGATTGTGGCCGACTGCGACCACAAAAGGTGCTATGAGATTGTACATTTGAGCTAGGATTAGATCGAGCAGATTGTTGGAAGCTGTAATGTGGGAAAGCTTCTGACATTTGTAAGACCCCAACACTAAACTTACCATAAAACCAAACATGCTACATGCATATTCATAATTATAATTCACATTAGTGGTCTAAATAAACAAGCATGGATACAAACCAACTAAAAGGGTTTTTACAAAGTTTCATAAATAGTTGTAAAAACACATAACTACCCAATAATTTATAATCCATATACATATATGTATACCGAGTAAAAACGTAGCAGTGTCAACTACTCTAAGTCCTCCAACAAAGCTTGTCTACTCTGGTTGCTTATCACCTGAAATAGTTAAACACTAAAAGGGATAATCGGGCATCGCTTAGGGAGTTCAAAAAATAGATACAATATAACGCTATGCCATATACATAACAATATGACATGAACAAAAAGAAACAAAGGACAACAAAGACTTATATGTGTATCAAATGAAGGGCTTTCCAAATCAATAAACGATTAGATTCAAGGGATTACAATCAATGAGACACAATAATTTAGGATCATAAACATCATAAATTTCATCCCAATAGGCACATAAAACACAATCCCTTTTAATCATCTTGCTAGAATATACAAACTTTCAGCCCTACCTAGCCCAAAGCCAATACCAAAGTGATACGAGTCATGTTCTACATGGCCTAAGGCACAAAGCCAATACCAAAGTGATATGAGTCATGCTCTACATGGCCAAAGGCATCAAAATCAATATCAAGTAATAACCACTTAGATCATTAACACAAGAAAGCACATTGCACATATAACACATAACATACAATTGTCCCTATATTGAACTTATTGTGCTGTAACCGAATGTTGCGATAAAATTCCTCTTTTTCTGATGAAATTACACCATCCTCAGGCCTCTAAAACCTTCAATTATACCCCTGCAGTTCATATTTCAAATTTCATAAGCAATTACTCAACTACTCTCAAGTTATGTTGTTTTCAACTTAGAAATTTTAGTTTTTGTTCTTTGTATAGCTGTCACCTGCATATCTTTTTTACCCTTCTTAAATATCCAAATAACTAATAAATTATAAATATTACCAAAATAGACTCTTATATCTTTCTAATGCAACTGGCCTCTTATTTTTCTAATTTTTCTATAATTTACTATGAATTTTACAAAATAGTATCCTAAAGCTGTCAAAATGTCCCAAAGCTGTCAAAATTCAGCCTTACTGCACTGAACATATAGTTGTTTTCACCCATCTTAAGTCTGGAATTAGATTTTAGTTTTAAACCAAAAATCAAAGTAGATATTCTCAGCTTTCTAGGGATATATAGCACATCTCCACACTATTTTTCTATAATTTTTGGTGATTTAAAAAAAAAAAAAAAAAAAGGACAATTATACCCTTTATAATTTTGTTTTACCCTTTACATGATCAAACCTCATGATCAATATCACCAAGTTCTTCTTTTACAATGATAACATTGAATATTTTAGTAATCCATTCTAATTCAAGTATAAAACCATGGGTTTCATTACTAATTTTCACTAATTACTCATAAACCATATGATTAATTCTCAAGTTTACATGTAGTTACTTGATTTCCATTTAAGATTCTAGGTTAATAACATAAAATCATGCCTAATTTCATTAAATCTGTGGTAAATCCACTTTGATCAAACCCTAATCTCTTAATAACTCACTAATTACAAGGGTTAATCCAAAAATTAAGAGTTCATACCTTGATTACTAGACTTGATACTTCAAGAGCACTTAAAATCTTGATTTAATCTTCAAAACTTGATCAAGATTGATCATGTATGTGAAAATCTCCCATAGGGATTGTGAGGAACTGAAAATGGCAGAAAAATGACTCAAAATCGTGTTTCAATGGGTAAAAACCCGAGTTGGGTCGGGTTTGACCCGGTTTTGGTACCCGTTTTACCCTAAACACTAAAAATTGCATAACTTTTCGCTCGAAACTTCGTTTTCGATGAGGTTTTCGCCTATACGTTTCTAACGAGATAATTTACAACTTCCAATAAAAATATCCCAGGAAAGATCTATCAATAAAATCAGATTTAATTATTTCCAACTTAGACGTTATACGTTAATCCGGTAGTTGACTTTTTGATCGGAATCACATAAGACTTCCCTGTCACGTCCAATACCTTCCAAATGATTCTAAACTTAGTTTATCTTCAAATATTATCAAACTATTTCGTTAGAAATCAACGCTTAAAACCATACCGAAAAATAATATTTTTTTTAACAATGACAATTCTATTTTACTATAACTACCTACTTTAAACGTTTAAAACAACATAATATCTAATAATATTCATTTTTAAACTAACAATCATATGTAACATGATAATTAAACAAGGTCAGTAAAGTGTATGTTACAACATCTCCATCTAAGGCTCATGATTTCCTTGCGATTGATGGTTATTATTCAAAATTATCACATGCCATTTTGCATATCGAGATTTGTGTTTAGAGAGTGTCTGGATGAACCAGATTTAGGCTTCGACATGGAAGACTTTGTCCCATGAGGGAGAAGGCCCTAAGTCAGGAAGGACTGAGAGTTCTACTTGAAGGATCAGCAGCCAGATTGATTTCGGTGGTTCCAACGATAAGTCGAAGGAAGTTGCAGTGTAAGTTTGTTAGATTTCTGGTGGAAGAGATTGTTAAGATCTGTTATGGTAGAGAGGATTGAGGGATTGATCAGAAGTGGGTGTAGGATGAGTTGTTTTCAGATTCCTGCTCTCAAGGTTGTGCGCGTAGTCCTTGCGTCGAAAGCTTCTAGATAAGATCTTGTTGTAGCTGGCTGTCCCTTCTGGGACAACGAAATATAGCTAAGAGGAGTGTGTGTTGCTCGTACTGGATATCAATTGAAGGGTTGGTTGGATCATTGAACCAACTGCTATCGTTAGTAATGGAAGAGCTATTGTTTATTTATCAACATATTTCAGGGTGTAACGGATGAATTTTTTCACAAGTTTTGGTTCAGTGGATGAGATTGTTCGAGAATTATCAGGTAGCATCATTTAACGGTGTTATCTGTGCATCGACATTTCCTCAAGTATGGGGCAATGAATATTTTTTTACCCATGGTTAGAGTGTAGGAGAAACGTTGACCAGATATTGGAAGGGCTTCAAATCTACGCGAATTCCCATTTCGGCAGGTTGCATCGGTAAGGTTGGAAAGGAGTCAGTCTGATCTTGGTTCTAATAGCATTCAGGAAGTTTAGTTCAATCAGTTGAACAATTGTAGGATATCGACGCTATAGATTGCGGACATACAATGGGATTCTTGAAGTCTTTAGGAAGTGGTTGATTCCAAGTCTTTAGGAAGTGGTTGATTCCATTGAGGCCTTGGGCTTCAATGGAATGGATTTTAGACACTATTGGAGGTGTATGATGTTGGACAAGTGATTTAAATCTTGGATTGTTCGATGGAAGCTGAGGGGTAAAATGGAAAGGTTATGTTTTAGGCATCTTGCATAAATTAAGGATTTTAGTTTAAGATGTTTTTAATCATAAGTATCAAGATAGAATTGTAGAGCTTGTTGATACCTTTCCATGGATATATATATATCATCGAAAACAGAGTTGAAACGAAGAAGTTATGGTTGTTTGAAGTTAAGCTAAAAAAAAAAGGAGTCTAGCAGTACGTTGGACATAAACTACCTAGTACGTTGGGCGTACTAGGCTGAAGGGGACGCATTTTTAGGGTGTTACACTAAGCATAACTTATGGTATTCTAAGCATACCACCACAGTGTTAAAACCCTAATTTCGTGGTTTTGATCCCTATTTAAGGACACCAACCCGTTAGAGTCCTTCGTAACATCAACCACCACCCTCTTGAGCCTCCAACTCGAAACCCCCCCCCCATACAGCAAATCTTGAGCCTTTTTATGTGTTTTGGGTGCATTTTGGATGAAAAATAAGTCCAAGGTTGTTAATTATGGAAGCTCAAGCATGTAGATCCAGAGCCTACATTGCTTTTCTCAACTCCATAAGGTATAAATCTTGGACCTTGATGACGCATTTGTTAGATCTAGCTAGTTATTGATTTTCTAATCTTTTTGGTCCCATAATCTTGGTATTCATGAGTGTGGATTACTTTAATCTAAATGAGTTGTCCTTTCAGGCATTTTTGGGTGCTTTGAGTCATAAAAATGTGATCTTGGTCCCTTTCTTCACTCTATGCAAGAGTTATGATGCTTTGGTTTGTGTATTAAGTTAGGGTTTTGGTGTGTGGACTCCTTCTAGCCATGGAAAGTCATAAAGTTGGAAAGTTTATGACTTAGAATATTATTTAGGACAATATTTGAGCTTTCACGTGAGATCTTAATGGAATAAGCACTTAATAAAGAAAAATGGAACTGGTCGAGTAAGTTAGGCGTACCTAGTAGTACGTTGAGCATACCAGGATAGAGCCCCATAACCAGGAATGGATCTACTATGTTGAGCGTAGTGACTGAGTACATTGGGCGTACTTAATTTGTGTTGACCTACTCAGTCTGTGTTGACCTCCTTTGACTTTTTTTGACTTTTTGACCTTGACTTTAACTAGGAATTTGACCAAGATTGACTTAGGGGAATTTTGGGTATTTTAAGCAGCAGTTTGAGATAAGGTCATTGTTTGTGGTATGGGTGACTTGTAGAGTTGGCATTTGAAGAAGCATTCATTTATGTTATCATTCATATTGTGACATGAGATTTTCTCATTATAGTTGTAGGTCAAAGGCACTAATGTTGGCCCGTTGGATTATGTATCCTGGTATATTGGATTGATTTTATGTTGGTTATATGATAGACTGGTAGATCTGTATGATTACCTATGTTCACTGAGTATGTATTAGATTGGTAGATTTGTATGATTACCTGTGTTCATTGAGTATGTGTAATATTGGTAAATTGTATGATCTCCTATACTTTTTGGTTATTGATTGTTATTGTATATGTCGACATGTTATGGTTGGTTGGGTTGAGGCGGTCCTGCTCCTTGCTGAAGGCCAAGATACATGTGGCTGTCCAGATAAACTGAAGGCCTGAGAGGTGGTCCATTCATGCCAAAGGCCCGGAGAGGTGGTCCAAATTGGTTGTAGGCCCTACGAGGCCGTCCAACTAGGATGAAGGCTCATATATGCATGATGTTATATATGGTTTGTGTGGTACTTTGGGGGAACTCATTAAGCTTTGACTTACATTTTGATTATTATGGCTTTAGGTAATTCAGAGGACAAGGGCAAGGTGAATGCTTGATCATGAACATCCTTCATATTTTTTGATATTTGATTTTGGGATACTTTGATTCACGATTATAACTTTTGGAAACTATCTTTTGTAAACATTTATGGTTTAAGGCTTGGTTTTGAGAATGAAAATTTTACCTTGGTTTTTGGGTTGTTACAAAGATAGTATAACCACTTCATTTCTTTCTTTTCTTAATCAAATTCAACCCTAATCCTTTTTGCTTGCAATCGGCCACATAGAGGTTGTATAAAAAATGAGGTTGTATCAAAAATAATAGATGTTGACTTAATATATCCATGGCAATCTTTATGAGCAAGAATTAAACACAATTTGAATCAAAATGAGAGATTTCTCCCAACTAAATTCAGTTCATTGTATCATGAATGCTAAAGAAAAAAATAACATAACCATATAAAATGAGCATAGAGAATAGAAAGAAAAAAATCGGCTTCAATTCAGAAAATTATCTTACAAGGTTAGAGTCAATTCACAAATTCTTATTCAAAATTGAAAAATAGCACCAAAACAACTTATCAATTTACTTTATTCTTGTTAGAATCAATGCACTGATTCTTGTTCAGGCACCAAAATAGAGAATTGTGATGTTCTTCACTTTTACCCCTTTTGAATCAAATCAATAACCATATACATGAAGACTCTATTCATGCCTTCTTTTTTTTCTCAAAATTACATAAAACCCACACCCTTTTAAATCCAAATGATGTCCAGTGGTGTTGTTGTACGATAATTATTTTTGTTCGTTATTTTTGAAACCATCTATCATATAAAATTTCAAGAAGAAACATAGAAGATAAATAGGTCTTTCCATCCAACAAGTAAGCATCCACAAAGAAGAAGAAGCGAATAAGAAACCCCATATTTGAAGTTTTCATCAGCGAAACAACTTTGAATGTCGTATCACTCAATTCGATTTCCAACTATTATAATATTGTGTATACAACGACGATAGAATACAAACTCCAAAACCTTTATCTTCTGATCATTATTTTCTAAAATAGTCTAACATGTAAGGTGAACTGAAGAATATGTGTGACATCCCCTAATTTCTCGACTAGAAAAGACCGATTTAATTTATGCTTTTTAAAATAAAATCAGAGAAATCTTTTTAAAAGATGTTGCGGAATTGGTCCCCAAACAACATATGATAAAAGTTTATCAAAACCCTTCATTAAGAAGGTATATGTTTTCCATATATATATATCAAAAACTCAGGATGTCATGTTCCGATACAGATCAAAAGCATAAACAAGACATTACAAGCCTTTCAACAGTTATTTACAAATACTGGTCTATAATCCGAAAATCTCTCGTCGTCCTCTGACTATGCTCGGGGTCCACTACCTATAACATAAAAAGCTGAGTGGGTCAGGCTTGGGAGCCTGGTGAGCATATAGGGTTTTCAACCCACAATAATAATAAACTTACTAAGTTCATCAATCAACAATAACCCTGATTACCCGTTCCCGTTATCCTTACTTTATGTCCCTAAACACTTGTCACAAGGGACCTAGCTTAAAGAATATCATCGGGATGGACACTACTGCTAAGGGGTTCCTTAGCCATACATGTCCTAAACGCAACCATGAGGGGGATGGAGTACAGCGAATGAACACTCTCAGTTCATTAACACCTACAGGTTACGGACCTGCTAATGTTTCCCAATGGACTGTTTAGAAAGTCCGTGGTCATCATCCAAACTCCGCTAGATGACTGGATCTCAAAACACATCGAAACCTCTCATCAATTTTATTTTATCACACATCACAATCTACCCATGTTCTACCCAATATATTTGTTTAAAACTTGTATAAAACATCAACACAACAATCACCTCAAATAAACAATTAATATAATTACACATAGCACGTATTCTAAGGTAAATACTTCATATCTATGTGTAAAATGAAAGTGACTATACACTCACATGATTTGATGATAATCGGGCAGCAATTCGTTTCCTAAAACGAATGTTTCTAATAAAACCGGGAGTTTTATTGAGAAACCGGGCTTTGTAAAAGTCGGGCTTCGAAACCGAAAAGATAAATTTTCTGGGCTTCTCGGGCACTTCGTGGCGTATTCCGGGGCTTATAATCGATATCGGGGCTTTGGGGGATGTTAATATGAAGAAAATATGGGAAAAGGGGTTAAAAGTGGCCAATTTCCAAAGTTACCCGGGAAGTCTCGCATGGCTGCTATTTATAGGGGAGGAGGACCGAAGGCTCGGATCCGAACCGAGGAGGGGATGGCACGCGTCTGCGAGGTTCGGACCAGGTGGATGCTTCGGCGAGGCTCGGACTGGTCAGCTGCGAGCTTCGGATTGGTCAGCAGCCTCGGTCCAATGGGAAGAGTCCACGTATGCGAAGGGGTGTCCGAGGGGTGTCTCTGGGGCATCTCATGCGAAGCTGTCGGATTCTAAGTGGACCTCGGCTGCGGTCCAATCAGGAGGTGCCACACATGGGTTCGGTCCACTCAGCAGCTGCCACGTGCGAGGGAGACGTGGCATGCGAAATTGCCCGGTTTTTCCCATTTTTTTCTTTATTTTTGTGCCAAACTTGCGAAAATCATAACTTTCGCATACGAGCTCCGTTTTTGACGTTCTTTATATGCACGCATAGCTAAAATTACGCTCTACAACTTCCGTTTAGACTTCGTCGGCTAATTTTAAATTTAATTTTTATATTATTATTTTTAACAGACCGGGACAGGAAATCCGTTAAAAATTCATAACTTCTTCATCCGGCGTCCGTTTTCGTCAGACTTTTTACCATTGTGCTCCTAATGATGAGTCCTTCAATTCTCGTTTAGGTTGTGTCGGCTAAAAATCGCTCGATCTAAAATTCGAGTTTTTAGCTGTCTACTACTAAGCTGAAACTACGAAAAATCATAACTTCCTAATATGAAGTCAAATTTGGGCGTTCTTTTTATCGAACTTCTCGGTTTAACGAATTCTACGACTTTCGTTTAGATTACTAAGGCTAAAAAGTAGTTTATCGAAAACTCACTTTTTACGACATTCAGCATCATGTCGGTTTTGTCGCGAAACTTCGACAGGTCATAACTTCTTCGTTATAACTCGGATTTTGGTATTCTTTATATCCCCTAAATCCTTGTTTCGACCACTACAACTTTATGTAAAGATATTGGGCTTATCTCACACTTTAATTTTGATGCTTATTTTTATTCTTAATTAATTAAAGGTTAATAATTAAGCATAAAACACATAATTCACATAATATTCACATAATTCCTTTTCATTTCTTCAAAATGAGTTACAAAGGTTAACCTAGACTATCAACTTAATATAAATGCCTAGGCTAGAAACACGAGTGTTAAAATTCTCTCCCTCTTAGGATGATTCCGTCCCCGGAATCACATATCACCAAAAAAAAATGCGGGTAGCGACTCATCATGTCACTCTCCGTTTCCCAAGTGAGATTTGGTCCATTCGTATGTTTCCAGCGCACAAGCACTAAATCAACCATATTGCATCGTAACTTCATAGTCTTACGGTCAACGATTGCCTCAGGTTCTTCGATCAACCTCTTGTTTTCATCCAACCTTAACTCAGAAATAGGAATTATGCCGGGTACATCTCCCGTGAACTTTCTCAAGTAACACACATGAAAGGTGGTATGAATACCCTCTAGTTCTTCTGGTAACTCTAGCTTGTAAGCTTAATTCCCGATCCTCTGAAGAACTTTAAATGGTTCAATAAACCTTGGACTCAACTTCCCACTTTTACCAAACCTTATAAGTCCCTTCCACGGCGAGACTTTAAGTAAAACCGAATCTCCAAATTCAAAGGTTATCGGTTGTTTTTTCTTGTCAGCATAACTCTTTTGTCGATCTTGAGTAGCTAAAATCCTTTCCCTTATCACTTTCAACTTTTCAGCAATCTCATGGACTATTTCAGGTCCCATAAACTACTTTTCCCCAGCTTCCAGCCAACATGATGGCGTTCGACACTTTTCCCCATACAAGGTGTGATAAGGTGCCATCCTAATGCTTGAGTGGAAACTATTATTATAGGAGAATTCTACTAAACGTAAGTGTTCATCCCAGTTACCTTGGAATTCTAGGGTACATGCTCTCAGCATATCCTCCAATGTTTGAATTGTTCGTTCGCTCTGACCATCGGTTTGCGGATGGTAAGCTATACTCAAACACAACTTGGTACCCAATTCCTCTTGTAGACTCCTCCAAAATCTCGAGGTAAAACGGCTATCACGATCGGACACAATCGTTAACGGAACACCGTGAAACCTCACAATTTCCTTCACGTAAGAATTCGCAAGTTTATCCATAGACCACTTCTCTTTGGCTGCTATGAAATGCGCACTCTTAGTGAAGCGATCAACGACCACCCAAATCATGTCGTGACCGTTCCTGGTTCTGGGCAGTTTAGTCACAAAATCCATGGTGATGTCTTCCCATTTACCTATGGGTACGGGTAAAGGCTCTAAACTCCCATACGGTTTCTGATGTTGTGCCTTAACCCTAGCACAAGTTACACACTCGGCCACATACTTAGCAACATCGAGCTTCATCGTCGGCCACCAATAATAGGGCTTTAAATCCCTATACATTTTTGTACTGCCGGGATGAATCGAGTACATGGTCTTGTGAGCTTCTTCCATCAGAAGATCTCTTACTCCACCCGTCTTAGGTACCCAAATCCTATCTTGGAATACCTTCAACCCTTGGTTGTTTGTACCGAACACTAACGTTTTTCCCAAACGTTCTTCCTTTCGGTCATTTTTCTCCAAAGCTTCCTCTTGATCTTTCTTTATACTTTCCACAATTGTCGAGACAACTTCAATTCTCAACGCTCTTGGCCTTTTCTTTTCAAGGTTTACCTTCCGACTGAGAGCATCAGCAACTACATTTGCTTTACCAGGGTGGTAAAGTATCTCACAGTCATAGTCCTTGAGTAACTCTAGCCATCGTCGTTGCCTCATGTTCAATTCCTTCTGATTAAAGAGATATTGGAGACTCTTATGATCATTGAAAAGTTTACACTTTTTGCCATAAAGATAATGCCTCCATATCTTTAAGGCAAATACTACCACTGCCAACTCCAGATCAAGAGTGGGGTAGTTCTTTTCATGTTCCTTCAATTGCCTCGATGCATATGCTATCACTTTATCCCTTTGGGTCAGAACACAACCTAACCCAACTCCAGACGCATCACTATAAACTGCGAAGTCATCAACTCCTTCAAGCAACGAAAGAATCGGTGCTTCACACAATCTCTTCTTCAACTTCTCAAAGGCTTCCTTATGCTTCTCATTCCAAGCATAAGTAGCTCCTTTGTGTGTCAAAGCTGTTAATGGAGTAGCAATCGAAGAAAAGCCTTGGATAAACCTTCGGTAATATCCAGCTAATCCTAAAAAGCTTCGAATCTCTGTAGGACTTTTTGGTTGTTCCCATTTCATCACATCTTCAATCTTTGCTGGGCCAACCATTATTCCTTCTTGGTTAACCATATGACCTAGAAATTGGACTTCTTGAATCCAAAATTCACATTTGGAGAACTTTGCATACAGCTTCTCCTTTTTCAGGACTTCTAGCACTTCACGCAGATGCTTTTCATGCTCCTGCTTGCTCTTCGAATAAATCAAGATGTTGTCTATGAATACTATCACGGATTTATCTAGGAATGGTTTATAAACCCTATTCATCAAATCCATGAAAGCTGGTGGGGCATTGGTTAGTCCGAACGACATAACCAAAAATTCATAGTGTCCATATCTTGTTCTAAACGCAGTCTTTTCGATATCCTGCTCTCTCACCTTTAGTTGATGGTATCCCTACCTAAGATTGATCTTCGAGAAATAGCTCGAACCCTGCAACTGGTCGAACAAGTCATCGATCCTTGGCAACGGGTACTTGTTCTTTATCATCACTTTGTTCAGTTCTCTGTAATCGATGCACATTCTCATGCTTCCGTCTTTCTTCTTTACGAATAACACAAGGGCTCCCCAAGGTGATGAACTAGGTCGAATGAAACCTTTGTCCAATAACTTCTGAAGTTGTGTCATAAGTTCTTTCATCTTTGTTGGTGGTAATCGATATGGTGCTTTTGCTATCGGCGTCGTTCCTGGTAACAAGTCGATACGAAATTCTACTTGTCGATCAGGGGGCAATCCGGGAAGATCTTCGGGAAAGACTTCCGGATAATCACACACCACTGGAATATTCTGCACCTCCTTCTTTTCCATCTTAGCATCGATCACGAACGCTAGATATGATGTACATCCCTTGGCCAAACACTTTCTGGCTTTCATTAGGGAAATGATTCCAGAATTTACTCTGTGTTTGTCTCCATACACCATAAACGACTCTTTCCCTGGTGGGTTTACTTTTACTATCTTCTTTCTACATAATATTTCTGCATCGTTGGCGCTAAGCCAATCCATTCCTAAAACTATGTTGAATCCATTTAACTCGATAGGCAATAATTCCTCGTGGAACTTATTCCTATCTAAGTCAATGAGGATCTTTTTCATACCATGGCTAACAGGTACAAACTTGCCACTAGCAATCTTGACTAATAAGGCATTAACTAGCCTATCTACATGCAAAGCCAGCTTTCTACCAAATTCATGCGATATAAAGGAGTAATTGGCTCCAGAATCAAACAAAATTTGGCAATTCGTTTACGAGAAAGGTACCTGAAGCGACATCGACTTCTTCTTTTGCAGCTTCAAGTGTCATCTGAAAGGCTCTCGCCTTCGGCTTTGGTGGTAGATTGGGCTTTGTGGCATCCTTCCTCTTTGGACAGTCTTTAAGAACATGCCTTACTTCATGGCACTCAAAACAAACCCTCTTGTCGGACGAACACACGTTGGCATAATGCCCAGTCTTTCCACATTTGAAGCAAGTCACCTCCTCACTACAGCTCCCGGAGTGCTATTTCTTGCACTTCTCACACCATTTCACTTCACCTCCTCCTCCTCCAAACTTCTTGGACTTAGAAAATTTGCTTTTCTTGTTGGAACCCGAAGTTCCTTCAAATTTTCTCTTTTCACCAACTTTTTCCCTCTCTAGACCCTTCTCTTTGATCTGAACCTCAACATTCTTAGCAGCCTAGATGGCGGCTGTCAAAGTGGTTGCTTGCTTAACCATCGGACCAAAGTCCGCTGGTAATCCGAGGGCAAACTTGTTGACCTTAGAGAGTTCACTTGGAACTAGATGAGGAACAAGCTTCATCTTTTCCATAAAACTAGCAGCGTATTCAGTAACGCTCATCTTTCCTTTCTTGAAATTCTGGAACTCATTATTGATTTCCAGAAGATCCTGCTAAGAGCAGTACTGCAATTTCAGTTGAACCACAAAATCTTCCCAAGACATCTTACTAGCTTCACCCTTGGGCATCGAATCAGCTAGTAACCTCCACCAGCTCAGCACACCAGACTTTAACAGACGGATTGCAAGTGCGGTCTTTTTTTGTTGCTGCACTCGCAACTTTCAAACATCGTCTCCATTTCGGAGATCCAATTCATGACTTCCACCGGTGTCGGACTTCCAGATAGACACGGCGGTTTAGATGCCATGAAATCTTTGTATTTGCATTCGCATCCATCAACTCCTCCATCCTGGTTGTTTTGTCTAACTATCGGTGGGTTGGCTTGACCAAGAGTCCCACTGTAGTTTCCTCCTACTGATTGCCCTTCATTCAATACGGGCTGTTCAACAGGCATGGTAGTCTCTTCCCTATGTTGTTGTAGTAATCGCCTTGTCTCCTCCATTTGGCGATCTAACATCTTCTGCATCATTGCTTGTACCCCAGCCATCGTCATTGGCTCAGGTGCAGCTCCTACAACAGGTACTTGCTTAACTACTTGAGGTTGAGGCTGTTGATCCCTGTTTCCATTTGCATTTGCAGCTCCACTACGAGTTCTGACCATTACAATCTATATAACGAATAAGGCGAATTTAGGTCTTTATCCTTGTTATACATGTCAATTCCCTTATCACTCCAAAACGTTTACATGTTAGTTCTAATCTCGTAATCATACGCTTAGAATCCTACACACATAAGGTTTCAAGATCCGGTCGGCAACAGACCATAGATCCGAACAAATAATGGCACACATGGCAAACACATAGCATTTAGCACATAAGCGCATTTTAGGCATCTTCCCTAAAATAAACTAGTGCTCGTGTCTAAAATATGGTAGACACTCATCTCACAATCATCACTTAGCATTCTAAGTTCAAGTCTAGAAATTCTACAATTTCTTAGTTCGCTTAAACTAATGCTCTGATACCAACTGTGACATCCCCTAATTTCTCGGCCAGAAAAGACCGATTTAATTTATGCTTTTTAAAATAAAATCAGAGAAATCTTTTTAAAAGATGTTACGGAATTGGTCCCCAAACAACATATGATAAAAGTTTATCAAAACCCTTCATTAAGAAGGTATATGTTTTCCATATATATATCAAAACCTCAGGATGTCATGTTCCGATACAGATCAAAAGCATAAACAAGACATTATAAGCCTTTCAACAGTTATTTACAAATACTGGCCTATAATCCAAAAATCTCTCGTCGT
Source organism: Lactuca serriola (assembly GCF_051521515.1). Taxonomy (NCBI): domain Eukaryota; kingdom Viridiplantae; phylum Streptophyta; class Magnoliopsida; order Asterales; family Asteraceae; genus Lactuca; species Lactuca serriola. The sequence goes on from NC_136411.1 coordinate 79,310,260, forward strand.
CCTCCGACTATGCTCGCGGTCCACTACCTGTAACATAAAAAGCTGAGTGGGTCAGGCTTGGGAGCCTGGTGAGCATATAGGGTTTTCAACCCACAATAATAATAAACTTACTAAGTTCATCAATCAACAATAACCCTGATTACCTGTTCCCGTTATCCTCACTTTATGTCCCTAAACACTTGTCACAAGGGACCTAGCTTAAAGAATATCATCGGGTGGACACTACTGCTAAGGGGTTCCTTAGACATACATGTCCTAAAGGCAACCATGAGGGGGATGGAGTACAACGAATTAACACTCTCAGTTCATTAACACCTACAGGTTGCAGACCTGCTAATGTTTCCCACTGGACTGTTTAGAAAGTCCGTGGTCGTCATCCAAACTCCGCTAGATGACTGGATCTCAAAACACATCAAGGCCTCTCATCAATTTTATTTTATCACACATCACAATCTACCCATGTTCTACCCAACATATTTGTTTAAAACTTGTATAAAACATCAACACAACAATCACCTCAAATAAACAATTAATATATTTACACATAGCACGTATTCTAAGGTAAATACTTCATATCTATGTGTAAAATGAAAGTGACTATACACTCACATGATTTGATGATAATCGGGCAGCAATTTGTTTCCTAAAACGATCGTTTCTAATAAAACCGGGAGTTTTATTGAGAAACCGGGCTTTGTAAAAGTCGGTCTTCAAAACCGAAAAGATAAAATTTTCGGGCTTCTCGGGCACTTCGTGGCGTATTCCGGGGCTTATAATCGATACTGGGGCTTTGGGGGATGTTAATATGTGACAACCGTCAATTTCCGGTCAAGTCAAAGTCAACTGAAGTCAACAAGTCAAACCTGTCAAGTCAACTAACCCTTGTGTACTAGGGCTTACGTTATGTAATTACTAAACAACTCGCTATTCTAATAAGGGATCATAAATCGAAAAGTACGTACATCTAGATCTCCTTAACCTAAAACTGTGGTAAGTGACGAGCCAAACCGATAATACAATGTTGCATACTCATCGGGAGTGTGTAAGATCCTTAAGCAAGGCTTAACAGGGTTTACGGACCTTGCATTGCGAAGCCGGACACTCAAAAAGGTCACAAACAAAACGTCTCTCAGCCGTTTTCACTCTATCTCACTTTAATCGAGAATCTCTCCCAAATCTCTCCAAGAATGTGAAATCTCTCCTAAATCTCTTTTTGTATGAGAAATCTCTCCAAGAATGTGAAATCTCTCCCAAATCTCTCTTTGTATGAGAAATCTCTCCAAGAATGTGAAATCTCTCCCAAATCTCTCTTTGTATGAGAAATCTCTCCAAGAATGTGAAATCTCTCCCAAATCTCTCTCAAAAGTTTCCGTAACTTTTTGAAGTCATTCGGGTCATTCCGACCCTTAACCGGGTCAAAAACGGCTTAAAACGGAGCAAAAACGGACAAAAAGGGCTTAAGGACCCAAAACCCCTCGTAAAGATCCGAACCCCTCTTAGGGACCGAACCCTTCTGAGCCGAAGGCTACTGAACCGAACCCGAAGGGTCCTCTCGGGCCCGAACCTCGCCTACACACCCGAACCCGAAGGCTCCTGGAACCGAACCCGAAGGTACTGTTCACTTCGGTCTAGTTCGCTTCTGATGACTTCGGACCGAGCCCTTCACTTCCTTGTTGCCTCTCCTCGCTTTGGACCCAACCTCAGGAGGACCGAACCTCGGCCAGGACCGAGAGGTCTCGTTGGGAAGCTTCTTTTCTCCCGGTTTTCGTCTAATTTTGCGTTTTAGGCCCGTTTTTAATTGTTTTAACACGGGATTTTCATCAAAACTTTATTTTAACATATAAGACCCTTTAATTAATGATTTATCACGTTCTTAAGGATAAAATCTTATCCAAAAGAGAGTGGGTGAAGTACAAAGGTAGAGTGTTGACCTTCCTTTATTTTATGACACAAGCAACCCCATACCCACTCCATGACTAACCCACACTCCTCCCCACCATACCTTGTCACTTCCTTGTCCTTTTTACCTCTCTCACAAGTCATTCCCACGTTTTGAGAGCTGGACATTCATCCTCTCTCCTCATTTTCTCTCACTCTCTCTCATTTCACCAAAAATACAACACAACTTTTCTCTCAAACTTTTTCTCTCTATTTCAAGACTCCAAGGCTGATTTTCAAGATATATTCTTCCCTTGGTAGGTATAATTCATCCTCCTTGTGATTATTACACTTCTTTCTACTCAAATCATTGATTTCTTACACAAACATCATCACATTCTTGTTAGATCTTCGAACCTTCAAGTGATTCTTCAAGTGTTCTTGAGTTGAACACTTCTTTTCTCCATCATCCATCTACTAAAATCACTCAAGGTGAGTTCATACCCCTACATTTTCATGTTTTTCTCAAGTTTTTAGGGGGGGGATACAAGTTAAAACACCAAGAACATAACTAAACTTTTTTTACAGCCTTCATCAGAAAAGTTCAACTCCATTCACGGACTGTTTTGGACAACTTAAACATTTAGTTTTCAAAAATGTTTAGGTGCAAGTAGTTCCAATTCTTAGCTTTAAAATGACTACTTACACATCTCCATACGATTTTTCTACAATTTATGGTGATTTTTACAAAACTGCCTATCATTTCAAACATCAATCCGGACCAGTCTATGATTATGGACTTTTTCACACAAGTAAGAGGTCATTAAAATTTATAATAAAAATTATGAACAAACTAGACTCATTTTCCAAACTCTCAGAATTTACGGATTCTGATTTGAACCTTTAGTTATTTTTCTATGAATTTTCTAAAAACAGAATAGAAATGGAAATACTAGAAAAATGTTTTCAATTTCATATACACCTTGTAACTTGTTGAGCAAGGTGTGTACCTTCATGTGATGATATGTTATTACCATATATGTCATCTTGTCTTATTATATAGACATACATCAAAAAACAAATGGATTCTTACCTCCATAAGTATGGTAAATATATAAATGATATTACAAGGCTATATCCATTAAAATATAAACATTGGTAAACTATGACAAGTAAGGCTTATGCTCACTACCCAAACAAAGTGATAAACTATAATAGGTATAGTTTAGGGTTCTTTTACATAACAAACACATTATTAAAGTTGTTACACATACAAAAGAGTTATTACCACTATGAATAATTATGATAATCTATAATAAGTATAGTTAAGCCATTATACCCCCACAAACGAACACGCTAGTTATAATCGGTATAGTTATGGCATTCATATATTACAAACAAAGTGATAAACTATAATAGGTATAGTTTATGTTTCATCTACACTACGAACTTAATTACAAGAAAGGAATTCACCATCACAATCACTTTTGATAAACTATAATATGCATAGTTCATGTTCACTACCACTATCACTATTTGATGAACTATGATATGTATAGGTTATATTCACCATCACCACCACTTTTGGTAAACTATAATATGCATAGTACATGTTCACTAGTCACTATCACTATCCGATGAACTATGATATGTATAGTTTATGTTCACAGTCACTATTACTATTTCGTACACTACACTAGGGTTTGGTTCCGGTTTTTGGATTTAAGTCCACATTCAATTTTCGCATTGTTAGACTTCAACCATAATCTCTGAGCGTATATGCTTGAGTCATATAAGAATTTAGTCTTGATTTGCTTAGAATTGGTGGGGCCCGCCTCATCTCCTGTTCCTCATTGGGTTGTGGACCTAGGGCAGACCCACTATATTCAACGTTTTATCTAACCTAAATCTTATATAACTTATATACGCTGGACGATTATAGGGGAAATCTATAGGTCATTCTAGGGTTCATTAACGCATCATATAGAAATATTCTGTTCATACTTAACTAAGAAAATATTGGATTTTCTGGAAATCAAACTCTATCGATTTTAAAAGGAAAATGGTTTCTACTTCAAACAAAACTCTTATGAACTCACCAACTTAATTGTTGACACTTTTTCAAAACTACTTGTATTCTTAGGAAATCAGTGAAACAGGAAAACTTCAGCACTTTGAGGATGGGACGTTAAACCGTCAACAATTTATTTTTGTCATCATAATGTAATTGATTTTGAAACATGTAAACATATACTTTGGTGTAACTTTTTGAATTATATTTATGATGGTTGTATTTACTTTGAGCACTATTATACACGTTGTTGTGATACTGTACATGAAGTCCTCCACCCCCGGACGTTTCCGCCATCCTTGGTTTGGGGGTGTGACATAATATGAAGAAAATATGGGAAAAGGGGTTAAAAGTGGCCAATTTCCAAAGTTACCCGGGAAGTCTCGCATGGCTACTATTTATAGGGGAGGAGGACCGAAGGCTCGGATCCAAACCGAGGAGGGGATGGCACGCGTCTGCGAGGCTCGGACCAGGTGGCTGCTTCGGCGAGGCTCGGACTGGTCAGCTGCGAGCTTCGGATTGGTCAGCAGCCTCGGTCCAATGGGAAGAGTCCACGTATGCGAAGGGGTGTCCGAGGGGTGTCTCCGGGGCATCTCATGCGAAGTTGTTGGCTTCTAAGTGGACCTCGGCTGCGGTCCAATCAGGAGGTGCCACGCATGGGTTCGGTCCGCTCAGCAGCTGCCACGTGCGAGGGTGACGTGGCATGCGAAATTGCCCGGTTTTTCCCATTTTTTTCTTTATTTTTGTGCCAAACTTGCGAAAATCATAACTTTCGCATACGAGCTCCATTTTTTATGTTCTTTATATTCACGCGTAGCTAAAATTACGCTCTACAACTTCCATTTAGACTTCGTCAGCTAATTTTGAATTTAAATTTTATATTATTATTTTTAACAGACCGGGACAAGAAATCCGTTAAAAATTCATAACTTCTTCATCCGACGTCCGTTTTCGTCAGACTTTTTACCGTTGTGCTCCTAATAACGAGTCCTTCAATTCTCGTTTAGGTTGTGTCGGCTAAAAATCGCTCGATCTAAAATTCGAGTTTTTAGCTGTCTACTGCTAAGCTGAAACTTCGAAAAATCATAACTTCGTCATACGAAGTCAGATTTGGGTGTTCTTTTTATCGAACTTCTCGGTTTAACGAATACTACGACTTTCGTTTAGATTACTAAGGGCCTGTTTGATTTGGTGCTGACCGGGCCCGATCAGACATTTTTGACTGATTCAGTCCGGTCAGAGTGTTTGATTTTTGTAATGTAGACACTTGACCCGGTCTCAATCCATAAAATTTATCTGACTCGGTCCTTCATAAAATGTCATCTGACTCGGTCCTAGATGGTTATGTCATGATATTGCCCTTTCCCTTATACCATCGCATCTGAAAATCACAGTGGTAGGAACCATCGTTTCCATCGACTGAACGCCCTCCTCAATCGTCGTGCCTTGTCGTTTCCTTCCTCCGCCGATGCCAGTCCCTCCCGCCTCGCCGTCATCTTCTCCTAGTGACGCCTTCAACATATCGCCTTCCACACAAGGCCTTCAGCTCTTCCTCGTTCAAAAAAGAAGTTGATTGATTAAGATTAAAAGAAGTTGACCGATTAAGGTTAATTTTTCGACCTCCACCAGTGCCTTCCTCCTCCATCTACCAGCGCTTCCTCCGCCATTTAAGTTGGCCATCCCTGCAACTCCGACCGGTAAGGTTAATTTTTCAATTTTTTTTTCTGATACGTGATGTGAAGAATGGAGAAGTTTATTTGAATGCTCTTTTACAAAGTTTCATGATGATGAAACTGGCAATTGGCATCCAATCGGATGGAATGACAATTCCTTATGGAAGTTATCTGATTTTGAGGTACATATCCTTCACCTCTCCTTTTTACTGATCCTGTTATCTTCATGCTCACCACCTGTTTGTGAAAAAACCTTGTTAGGAATTGGAAGATTTTGCAGCTCATGTTATCGAATTCCTTTTTACTGGACTAAAAGTTTGAGTAACTTGATTATTGTACTCCAGTGGTTCTTCAGAATTTGTTTGAAATTTGATACATTGAATGGGAATTGGAACATGAGAGAAGTTTGGGAAATTTGTTAAGAATTGGAAGATTTGATCATTTGCATGCTTATCTTGACTATATGATTTTGTTTGGTAGATTTTGGGGAAAGTAAAGCCCCAAAAAGGCAGAAAAAGAAGAGGTTATTTATGTTTGGAAGTTCTGAAGCACAAAGACATTGGAGGGAGATCACAACCAATTTACCAAAATTGATGTTAATGCTAGTGTGTGATTCTTTATTCCTTGTGTATGGAGACTGTAAATTTTATTATCATATAATCAAATGTTTGGACTTGGGAGAGCCAATTATCCTTCTTTATTTCAAATTGTAGTCAGTTTTCATTGTTTCAAAGTAAAAGTTCATTGTTGAGGTGTTCTAATAGAAAGAAAAAATTGAGAGTTCAATGTTATAATTGAAAATTTAATGTTATAATAGAAAAATTAAAAATAATAAGATTTTTTTTATAAAATGGTAATTTGTTATGGTACTCAGTTATACGAAATAAAACATAAGGGTAAAATGGTCATTTTAGTAGTCGGTATGGCCAGTCAGATGCGTAATCAAACAACATAGTTTCAGTCAGAGGCAAATACAGTCAGAGCTTCAAACCCAGTCAGACCTTGACTCAGTCAGATCTAACTGGGTCAGCAACTATCAAACAGCCCCTAAGGCTAAAAAGTAGTTTATCGAAAACTCACTTTTTACGACATTCAGCATCGTGCCGGTTTTGTCGTGAAACTTCGACAGGTCATAACTTCTTCGTTATAACTCGGATTTTGGTATTCTTTATATCCCCAAAATCCTTGTTTCGACCACTACAACTTTATGTAAAGATATCGGGCTTATCTCACACTTTAATTTTGATGCTTATTTTTATTCTTAATTAACTGAACGCTAATAATTAAGCATAAAACACATAATTCACATAATATTCACATAATTCCTTTTCATTTCTTCAAAATGAGTTACAAAGTTAAACCTAGACTATCAACTAAATATACCTATGCTAGAAACACGAGTGTTACAGTTCTCTCCCTCTTAGGATGATTCCGTCCCCGGAATCACATATCACCAAACAAATGCGGGTAGCGACTCATCATGTCACTCTCCGTTTCCCAAGTGAGATTTGGTCCATTCGTATGTTTCCAGCGCACAAGCACTAAATCAACCATCTTGCATCGTAACTTCATAGTCTTACGGTCAACGATTGCCTCAGGTTCTTCGATCAACCTCTTGTTTTCATCCAACCTTAACTCAGAAATAGGAATTATGTCGGGTACATCTCCCGTGAACTTTCTCAAGTAACACACATGAAAGGTGGTATGAATACCCTCCAGTTCTTCCGATAACTCTAGCTTGTAAGCTTCATTCCCGATCCTCTGAAGAACTTTAAATGGTCCAATAAACCTTGGACTCAACTTCCCTCTTTTACCAAACCTTATAAGTCCCTTCCACGGTGAGACTTTAAGTAAAACCAAATCTCCAACTTCAAAGGTTATCGGTTGTCTTTTCTTGTCAGCATAACTCTTTTCTCGATCTTGAGCAGCTAACATCCTTTCCCTTATCACTTTCAATTTTTCAGCAGTCTCATGGACTATTTCATGTCCCATAAACTGCTTTTCCCCAGCTTCCAGCCAACATGATGGCGTTCGACACTTTTCCCCATACAAGGCGTGATAAGGTGCCATCCTAATGCTTGAGTGGAAACTATTATTATAGGAGAATTCTACTAAAGGTAAGTGTTCATCCCAGTTACCTTGGAATTCTAGGGTACATGCTCTCAGCATATCCTCTAATGTTTGAATCGTTCGTTCGCTCTGACCATCGGTTTGCGGATGGTAAGCTGTACTCAAACACAACTTGGTACCCAATTCCTCTTGTAGACTCCTCCAAAATCTCGAGGTAAAACAGCTATCACGATCGGACACAATCGTTAACGGAACACCGTGAAGCCTCACAATTTCCTTCACGTAAGAATTCGCAAGTTTATCCATAGACCGCTTCTCTTTGGCTGCTATGAAATGCGCACTCTTAGTGAAGCGATCAACAACCACCCAAATCATGTCGTGACCGTTCCTTGTTCTGGGCAGTTTAGTCACAAAATCCATGGTGATGTCTTCCCATTTACCCATGGGTACGGGTAAAGGCTCTAAACTCCCATACGGTTTTTGATGTTGTGCCTTAACCCTAGCACAAGTTACACACTCGGCCACATACTTAGCAACATCGAGCTTCATCGTCGGCCACCAATAATAGGGCTTTAAATCCCTATACATTTTTGTACTGCCGGGATGAATCGAGTACATGGTCTTGTGAGCTTCTTCCATCAGAAGATCTCTTACTCCGCCCGTCTTAGGTACCCAATTCCTATCTTGGAATACCTTCAACCCTTGGTTGTTTGTACCGAACACTAACGTTTTGCCCAAACATTCTTCCTTTCGGTCATTTTTCTCCAAAGCTTCCTCTTGAGCTTTCTTTATACTTTCCACAATTGTCGAGACAACTTCAATTCTCAACGCTCTTGGCCTTTTCTTTTCAAGGTTTACCTTCCGACTGAGAGCATCAGCAACTACATTTGCTTTACCAGGGTGGTAAAGTATCTCACAGTTGTAGTCCTTGAGTAACTCTAGCCAGCGTCCTTGCCTCATGTACAATTCCTTCTGATTCAAGAGATATTGGAGACTCTTATGATCAGTGAAAAGTTTACACTTTGTGCCATAAAGATAATGCCTCTTATGATCAGTGAAAAGTTTACACTTTGTGCCATAAAGATAATGCCTCTTATGATCAGTGAAAAGTTTAAGGTAAATACTACCGCTGCCAACTCCAGATCAAGAGTAGGGTAGTTCTTTTCATGTTCCTTCAATTGCCTCAATGCATATGCTATCACTTTATCCCTTTGGGTCAGAACACAACCTAACCCAACTCCAGACGTATCACTATAAACTGCGAAGTCATCAACTCCTTCAGGCAACGAAAGAATCGGTGCTTCACACAATCTCTTCTTTAACTTCTCAAAGGCTTCCTTATGCTTCTCATTCCAAGCATAAGTAGCTCCTTTGTGGGTCAAAGCTAATAATGGAGTAGAAATCGAAGAAAAGCCTTGGATAAACCTTCGGTAATATCCAGCTGATCCTAAAAAGCTTCGAATCTCCATAGGACTTTTTGGTTGTTCCCACTTCATCACAGCTTCAATCTTTGCTGGGTCAACCATTATTCCTTCTTGGTTAACCATATGACCTAGAAATTGGACTTCTTGAATCCAAAATTCACATTTGGAGAACTTTGCATACAGCTTCTCCTTTTTCAGGACTTCTAGCACTTCACGCAGATGCTTTTCATGCTCCTGCTTGCTCTTCGAATAAATCAAGATGTTGTCTATGAATACTACCACGGATTTATCTAGGAATGGTTTATAAACCCTATTCATCAAATCCATGAAAGCTGTTGGGGCATTGGTTAGTCCGAACGACATAACCAAAAATTCATAGTGTCCATATCTTGTTCTAAACGCAGTCTTTTCGATATCCTACTCTCTCACCTTTAGTTGATGGTATCCCGACCTAAGATCGATCTTCGAGAAATAGCTCGAACCCTGCAACTGGTCGAACAATAATAACATAAATATATTATATATCAAAGTCTAAATTCAAAATAACAAGTATACATCAAAGTCAACACAAAGTTGTCAACTATCATCACAACAAAGTATTAAAAGCATCCTAGACGTGTACTAAACATATTCGATAAATCATATAAACAACAATTGTCTTTCTGGAGTTTTTCCATAAACTTCCGCACCATGGCTTCAAGTTTTTCTTGTTGGTTGTTAATATCTATTTTTATAGATTCTAATTATTTCATGTCTCCTGGATCTCTTTTCACATTTCAATCAACTGATGTCTTTCAACTTCATTTGGTTTGAATATCATTAACAATACATTGAATATTACCAAGAAAATGGGACCATTCTCCTTATTTGTACAATCATTTTTTGGAAGCAATCTAACAAGGGACTAAACAACAAGTGTTCATCTTCACCTTGAACATAAACTATATACCCTAGAAACTCCTTCACCTTTCCACTGCATACACCAATAGTAATCTTAGGGTTTTCTATATGATGTTTGAAAGTTGTATGTGTTGGATTAGTGTCTAAGTCCATAACTATTTTGGTATGTACTTGACCCGATGGTGCATGGTCCTTTTGGGTTGCCTTCACCAAAGCAACTTGAATGGAGAAATAAATAAAGAGAGAGAGAGGTTATTATGATTTATTAATATGTTATAAGAATAATATATTAAAGGAGAAATCATATTTGTTTAATTAATATTGGTCAATAATTAATTAAGAATTAATTTTGTGATCAAGTGTAATTAATTAAACTATAGGGGCTGAATTGTAATTATGTGATAGTTACAAAATAAGGTAAGGATTATCTTATATATATGGTGAACGAATTTGAGGTGTAAATCCCTTAGAATTCGACTAGGATAAGGGTTTCTAAGACTTATCTTATGGTTGCTTGGTGGGCAAGCAACTAGATAAGGATAAGGACTAAAACCCTAATCTTTACACCTATATAAACCCCATAGGGCTTAGGAATTCTTCCAACCCTTCCCAAGAGGTCCTAAGGACGAATTCTAACCTCCCTCCTCTCTCTTTATACCTTCTCCACTTGCTTATGGTGTTTGTAAGCCATTAGAGGAGTGACACTTGTGACTCTCAGCTTTCCAAGGTCAATTCAAGGAGGAATTGGATTGTTATTGCTATATAACAATCAAGGTATGTTCTTAAACCTATTTACATGTGAATTCTGATTTCCATATGCTAGAATTAGGGTTCATAGTCTTGGATTCAAAGTATGTACAATAGAGAAACCTAGATCCAAGCTTTAGGGTTTGTATGAGCACATAGGATGTCTTATGACCAAAACCCATCAGTGGTATCAGAGCCTAGCTTGGTTTCAATTGTATTGATGCATTGTATATCTAAAAAATTCGTTTTTTTAGTGTTTTGGAGGCTGGACTCGCCGAGTCCATAGCTGAACACGCCGAGTCCAAGGTGACTCAACGAGTCCAGGATTGACTCGACGAGTCAACTCGTCAGATAGAGCTTATCTCGGGATTTCTTGTTGTTTTTGCATTGGGATAGTTACCTTATCATGTTAGATCAATATTAATCCGATTATATGATATATTTGACTATATTTTTGATCTAACTGAAGATATTTATCAATTAATAAGATAATTGTTTCCTTATAAGATAATTGATTAATTATTTTGAGTAAATTGATAAATTGTTTTGCAAGAAATCATTAAACAAATCAAATATGGATAATTATGTAATTAAATGTTAGTTTAGATTATTTGTTATTTGATCCTTGTTGTTATGAAAAGTTTCATATTTTTCCCTTTAGGTTTTATAGTTTAAATTTGAACCCAATAGTTTTGTAGTTTTGAAATTTAAATAGTTGAAACCCTAATGTTTTGAAAAAAGGTTTCAAAACTTGCCCTCAATTTTTGGAATTTTAATTTTGATTAAATGGTTTAATTTTGATGTATATTTAAATTCTAAACCCTAATGTGTTGAAATGTTTCAAAACTTGCCCTCAAGTTTTGGAATTTAAAAGTTGATTAAAAGTTTAATTAGGAATGTTAAATTCTAAAACTCTAGTATAGTTTTGAAAAAGTTCAAATCACACCCATATGGTTTTGTTAATTAATTAAGGTGTATAATTAAAAGAAGTTTAATAAATCCATAAAAGTTTAGGTTTACAATTTAATTGAATTAAAAGTATAATTGTTAAATTAGACCACCTAGTATTTTGAAAGTATAAAATACACCCTATACTATATATAACATTAAAAGTCTAACATTATATATATGAGTAAAAGTCAGTCTTACCGTTAGTAGGCCTCATTCACAAAGCTAGTCTATAAGGGGTGTTTAAGGAAATTGCCTATAAAATGGCGATTGAATGGGTATCCACTCTTACCCACCGCACTCTTGACTAGTGGAGGGTCGTTAGCCGAATGGGTAGGATAGAACAAAACCTTCTATTATAATTATAATAAAAGTAACTAAATGTTTTCATAAAATTGTCAATCTTAGTTACTTAGGCAAAAGTGAATTGATGCAATTCCATGAAATTACACTTTGTGCCCTTGCGAAGACGTTAGTGGAGCGTGTGTGGTTTACCGGCACACTAATTGGTTCTAAGCAAAGGTAGCAAAGGGTGACTCAATGTTTGTCATAGTTCGGTGGAGCGTGTGTGGTTTACCGGCACATCGAATAGGTGACTGTAACATGTGAGGGCACCATGTAAGTTTGCATGGTTATTCACACCCGCTTTGTGATCCTCGGCATCCCAGTCACAAACAAGTGGGGCATATCGAGATTTAAACATGCCATTGAAAGTTCAATGAATCTCAAAGGATCTAGGAGTTTTCATAGATTTAAAACTTAAATTTCTTTTTCGTTTTTCGTGGTGGAAATTAGTGAATCGTCATTCACTTACCTTTAAATGTTCTGCAATTAGGGTTACGGCATCCCTCTCCCGAGTTGTAGAATATTGTGTTGGGTCCTAGCCTTAGTATTTCATTTAGGTGATTTACTAAGGACTCAATCTATCAACTAACTTGAATTCGTTTTTCTCCCGTTTTGTAGATGTCAAAGTTCGACAACTATGGTCTTCTCAAATCCCGTGGAACAAGCATTCCACATGAAGATGATATTCCACGATTCGATCGAGGAACAAGAAATCATGCTTCACTTCCTCTACCTCCTCCAATTATTCTCCCTAACCCACAAGATCAAAGGCTTGAAAAGTTCAAGATCACTCAAGCCCTTTTGGCAAGTAAACATAAAGAAGGAAAGTCCGTGTGTGCACACGTCCTAGGGATGAAGTCACACATTGATAGGTTAAGAATGTTGGGATCCGTTGTCTGTGAGGAAATGGCTGGTGATTGGGTTCTTCAGTCACTTCCCAACTCATATAGTGAGTTCGTAAGAGAGTACTATATGATGAACCACGACGTGACCCTTATAGATCTCACCTATATGCTTATTGCTGCTGAATCAGCAATGGTTTGGCGCAATAGAAAAGCAAAGTTGATTGGTGAATCTGCCTTCAAGACCTATATGGATATAGACAATGGCAACGAAAGACATGCTATGATTGAAAAGATTGATCATAAGAGAAAGGCGATGTCTGAAGTAGTTCCATGTCCTGTTCCAAAAGAGTCGATTTGTTTTTATTGCCAAGAGAAGGGGCATTGGAGACAAAGCTGCCCTATTTACCTAAGAGATCTAAGAGATGGGAGAGTCAAAACGTATGGCTTTGATTTAGGTAAAATCCATTGACTAACTCTTTTAAGCTTCTATTCTAGATTCTTAATACATAATGTGATAAGATTACAATTGATGTTTTGTTGGATCGAAGAAAAGAAAGGAAGCTTAAGGGAAGAAGTGAGCAGAATCTAACCGTGAAAGAATGGATTTCGATCGCGTTTCTCGAAGATTAGATTTTTGAGCTACTACTTAAGATTTAGAATTAGATTGCTAAGAAAGATGTATTAGCATAAGTTTTTCAATGAGTTGCATTGTAAGGACAAATTTTTCCGCAATAAAATAAATTTTGATTTTAAATTTTATTTATTTATCCTTACAATGGCGTGTATGAAAAATTGATGTTAAAATGTTTCTATTATTAGCAATAATGGATTTGGTTCTTATTATGTTATGAAAAGTCGAGAATTTACCAAATAGGGAGAGTTTCTCATCGCCCAAGTTTCAATTGGACAGAAACTTGGAATCATGCAACGTGGATGCACGATGAATGAGAAATTTCGTATTTGGAAATTAGACTAATTCATTGACAAAGTGTCAAGTGAAGGACTAGGAGATTGAGTACACAAAGTTGTGTGTTGATCAAAGTCCACCATAAGAGTAACGAGATATTCGTCATGATTTTCTAAAGGTTTAGTAAATATGATTATTCTTATAAGTCTAAGTGTAATTCTGAATTGATTGAAAAAGTTTAAATCAATAGTAGAACGAATAACAAGAATCAAGTAGGCAGAGAGATAAAAGTTTCTCCATTCTAAGAAGAAGGGAGAGTACCTTTTATGCTTTATGATAGGTCTTAATGATTAAGAACCATATCTCAATTGATCCTCTAAGTGAGTCTTGGTACAATTGTATGTCCAAGAAGAGGAATCAAGGATTGAAGAAATGGTAAAATCAAGAAGTCAATCATACTTCGTTCCAAAACAAGTCTTAAAGTTAAGATTGTGACATTGAGTGAATAGTATTAACAAGGTTTATAACATTCATCAATTGTGGAAAGTTGTGATGTATTGGATAAGACAAAGACCAACTTAGACCAAAATTAAGAAGTGTTTTGATAAAAGCTACACTAACTCTTGAATATTTGTTTGTCAATAAATGTTTTGACAAGAGAATCATATATGTCAAGGAGTCAGTGGGAGTCTTTATAGTCTTGAAAAGTTTCAAGAACAAATCAAATAAACCTTATCGATCATCACTAGCACACGAGTTGAGGTTTACAACCTATCGTGTTGACATTATTTTGATTTTGTGCCAATCCAATCGAGTTAATTATGCATGTGAGTTCTATGAGTTCTCATTTTGAACGCATAAAAGGCAAAGCACCTTAATCAATGAAAGGTACATTGATAGGAAAGGGTGAGCTGCTTAACTACTTGGAAGACATGGTGGGCAGCTGTGCTACCATAAAGGCAAGAAATCGAGATCAAGAAAGTTCGATCCATAAGAGTTTGAATTTGTCGTAAACTTTGGTTTTGACAAATTCACATGGATAGGAACAAATACACTGTTTAAATCTAAGTGTCATAAGATTTCCTCCTTCATGAAAATGATTGTGAGGAAATGCTTTCACTAAGAAAGATTTTAAGAAGATAGTGATTGTAAAATTGCATTCTCGAATTCAATTATGGTTACGGCATCCCTTTCCATAATTTGAATTGTGAGGTTTGGCAATTAGTCTTAATTGTTTAGACACACATATGAACTATCGAAGGCAAATGTGTATAAGTTCAAGAAACCTTGGTAAAAGATTATCAAAGCACTAAGTATTAGAAACATGAACTTAAGAAATTCAATAATCATTGTTTTTCTGAAAGTTAAGATGTTTATGAATACATGTCGAAGCTAGTGGAAGCATAAGTGTTATGTTCAAGATAGTGGGAGCATAAAAGTTATGATTGTATGATTATTAAGGAAAGTATTGCAAGGTTAGCAATATTAATTATAGAAAACAAGAGTCATACTTTGCAAAGTCGCAATAGTTGAAGAGTTGTTTTGCTATAATTAAGGGAGAGAATATTATGCTTCATTTCAAATCTAAAGGTTTAGGTTGAGAAATGTTAATAAAATTAGTCAAAGGTACAAAGTGTGTTCTTAAAATTTCGATTATGATTACGGCATCCCTCTTCACTATTCGAATTTTGAGAACATAGCAAATAAAACATTATGCGTTGTGTCCCATACGCTTCGGGTATAGGATCGATTGCAAATGCTTTAATGTTTGACCATTCTAAAATTTTCCAAATGTCGAGCGCATTTAGAGGGAAAAGGGACTAGAATTGGTTTTGACTAAAATAATTAAACAACTATCAAAGGACAATCCAAGTTCAACGAGGATTGGTCGCTTGTGAGTAGTTGGAAGTATAGTATTGGAAAATATGGAAATGTTTCCATATTGGATGGACCATATCGACATCATTACGAATAGATAAGATTCTATTAAGAATGAGTTGTCATATGGAACATATGGAAGTGTGTCCATATTAGGAATTGAATATTGAGAGATCTATGACTAGATTAGAAACTTTTGTGCAAAAGGATGTTCAAAGAATGTACTTTGAGTGAGAGACATCACGTCTATGGAATTGTCTTGTAACAATCCCCGATAGAGGACTTTGTAATATCATTGGCAATAGTCTTTGTGAATTTGGTGCAGTGACATTACGAAAGGATAAGTTGCATAGAATGTTAGAATCTAGCATATTCTATAAGTAGCAAGAATTTGATATTCTTTAACTTATGGAAAAAGGATTTGGAGTTGTGAAATGAGAAAGATTGGAAATGTGTTCAATTTGATCTATTTCATAAAGTAAGAACCATAAGTAAACATTGTGTGCATGTTAGGAGCATGGGACAAGTGTTGGAATTCAAGTAAGAAGTTGATTACGCGAAACGACAAATAATGAGTAATCAATATGGTGATAAATAAAAGGCGTTTTATTTATACTCAAAGGTTTGAGGCCATATGGGATTAGTATTATTCTTGTGTTTCACATTTGCATGTTTTGACTTCCAGAATAATTGAGTTTATTAAGAATAATCGAATTATTCAAACGGGCCACAGTCGTTCATATGTTGGAAGTAGATATGAATGAAGACTGTCGTGAATTGGTGTGTGGATTGTCTAAAGAGCATTAGACATAAGCAAATGTTTGCTGCAACGTTCATGAGTGCTTATGAATATGATTTGAGCATTGGATTAAACCCACGCTCACTTGGATTACTCCATGAATTGTATCACGAGTGATTGGTGAGATGATAACATCTTATATTCTTGAAACCGATATGTGTGAGTTGTATCTTGCAAATCGGTTGCACATTGATAATATGTAAACGCACCAGTAACTTGGTGTTATAAAACATATTGTTGTGTGTGATTCGGTGCGTGAGTACAAGCGAGCATTGTATCAAATTTTATCCATTCCTTTTATTCAAAGTAGGATAAAAGCGATATCTTTGGGCCCCTCAATGGTTTAGTGATGACAAACGTAAATGCCCGGCCGGGCTAGGGCTAATTTGATTTGTTCAATTAGTCAGTCGTCATAAATCGGAAATCGAGATATAGTACAAAGAGAATGATTTGAAATCATATCTCATACGATATCTAGAATGGAGGAATATATGATCCCTTATCTAAGGACACGCGTATCTGATAGGATCAGAGTTGACAGCGGCTTTGGAAAGCTACGATTGCAGATCGGGATCCGAAGTCATACGCATAATAGTTGTTAGACTTATCCAAGTGGGAGACTGTTGGATTAGTGTCTAAGTCCATAACTATTTTGGTATGTACTTGACCCGATGGTGCATGGTCCTTTTGGGTTGCCTTCACCAAAGCAACTTGAATGGAGAAATAAATAAAGAGAGAGAGGTTATTATGATTTATTAATATGTTATAAGAATAATATATTAAAGGAGAAATCATATTTGTTTAATTAATATTGGTCAATAATTAATTAAGAATTAATTTTGTGATCAAGTGTAATTAATTAAACTATAGGGGCTGAATTGTAATTATGTGATAGTTACAAAATAAGGTAAGGATTATCTTATATATATGGTGAACGAATTTGAGGTGTAAATCCCTTAGAATTAGACTAGGATAAGGGTTTCTAAGACTTATCTTATGGTTGCTTGGTGGGCAAGCAACTAGATAAGGATAAGGACTAAAACCCTAATCTTTACACCTATATAAACCCCATAGGGCTTAGGAATTCGTCCAACCCTTCCCAAGAGGTCCTAAGGACGAATTCTAACCTCCCTCCTCTCTCTTTATACCTTCTCCACTTGCTTATGGTGTTTGTAAGCCATTAGAGGAGTGACACTTGTGACTCTCAGCTTTCCAAGGTCAATTCAAGGAGGAATTGGATTGTTATTGCTATATAACAATCAAGGTATGTTCTTAAACCTATTTACATGTGAATTCTGATTTCCATATGCTAGAATTAGGGTTCATAGTCTTGGATTCAAAGTATGTACAATAGAGAAACCTAGATCCAAGCTTTAGGGTTTGTATGAGCACATAGGATGTCTTATGACCAAAACCCATCAGTATGTTCAATTAGAGAAAACATAGATCAAGAATTAGGGTTGCATGCACACATAGGTTTTTGTTTGTTACCCCATCAATGGTACCAAAGCCTTGGCTTGTTTTCTATTGAATTGATTACAATTACTTGAATTTGATCAATTAGGGTTTATGGCAATTAAACCATTTTGGACTTACGGATTTTCGATTCTAGGGTTTCTTGAACCCTAGGTTTCAAAATTTTGGAAAGGGTTTTAACCCTTTCCCTTGCCCTATGAATTTTGAAATTAGAGTTTCCTTAACCTCAAGAATTTCGAAAATGGGAAGGTTTGAAATCCTTGATTTCCTCCCCAAAATAAGCCATTTTTCGAAAATTAGGGTTTCTAGTAGCGTTATCTTATTTTTAGTAATTATCTCCTTGTTTGAGTAATTGGATAATTATAAATTTTGATATATCCCTCCCATGATTTTCGAAATTTAGGGGGAGAGGATTAGGATTAAATTATCTTGATTAATTTAATTGGATAATCCTCAATTGATTTAATAAATTAATTAAATATTTAATTAATAGATAATTATTAAATCATTTGGTTTAATTATAAATTTAAATTAAATTGTTTTAATTTTCGAAATTTAATAATTAAACCTAGTATTTTGAAAAGTTTAAAATCCACCTTATACTATATGTAAACCTTATACTATATGTAAAATTAGATGTTTAATATTTACTATATGTATAAAGACTAAGTCAGTCAAACCGTTGGTACGCCTCATTCCCGAAGCCGATATATAAGGGGGGTATAAGGAAACTGCCTATAAAATGGTAGATGAAAGGGTGTCCACTCTCACCCACCGCTTCCTTGATTAATGGAGGGTCGTTAGCCGAACGGGTTTGATAGTACAAATAATTCTCATTAATAAGTATAATGAATTTTAAAGTAACTAAATTTCTTTTATAAAATTCTCAATCTTAGTTACTTTAGGAAAAATGAGAATTTGATGTTAATCCACAAAATTGCACATTGCACTTTATAAGTCGTTAGTGGAGCATATGTGGTTAATCGGAACACTAATAAGGACTAATAAACGGTGGTAATGGGTGTCTCGTAAGTTATCATTGATTAATGGAGTGTGCGTGGCTAACCGGCACATTAATGAGATGATAAATCACATCAAGGGTACCAAGCTAACTTGCATGGTTATTCACATCTTGTTTGTGATCCTCGGTATCCCAATCACAAATGGAAGAGCATAATCGAGATTAAACATGCCATTAAATAGTTCAATGAATCTCAAAAGATCTAGGAATTTCATTAAAAACCTAAATCGTTCAAATTTCATTTTTCATGGTGAAATTGGTAAATCGTCATTTAACTACCTTTATTTAATTCACAATTAGATTACGACATCCATTTTCTAAGTTGTGAATTATCTAGTTGGATCCTAGCCTGAATATTTCATTTGGATGTTATATTGAGGATTACTCCTATCTAACCTAAAACTTGTCTTTCTTCTCTTTCAAATGTCTATTCCCAATGATGATGGTGGTTCCTCCTCCAATAACAACTTCTCGCTTTTGAACATCTGCTCGAGGGTTACTTTTGATGGCACCAATTACAATGATTGGATGTGAAACATCAAAATGGCTCTACATTTCGAGGACGAAGAGTATGTGCTCGAAAAGGAACTTCTCGAGATTGATGAAACCAAAGCTACTATCGCAGAACTAGCTGAGTATAGGAAACACTACAATGATGCAACCAAAGTGGCATGCATCATGGTGGAGACTATGACTCCTGAGCTACAAAGGTTCTACAAAGATTACTAGCCATATGAGATGAACAAGGACTTGATGGAAAAGTACCATCAACGAGCTCATCAAGAAAAGTATGAGGTAGTAAAGTCCCTCATCACTAGCAAGATGAAAGATAGAGAGTCTGTCAATAGCCACGTGTAAAGAATGCAACGATATGTGGAGCGCTTGCTAATGCTAAATGTGAACGTTGATGCGGAATTGGCTATTAATATAGTCTTGCACTCATTGCCCAGTTGTTATGATCAGTTTATTTTGACTATTGATACAAAGTTGCCCGAAATACTTGCAAGATATAAAAGATGGCAAAGTGAAGCCAACGTCGGTAGGTATTTACACTATCCTATCTAATAACTCATGATATTCTCATTATTGGGTCCTTGATACAGGATGTGGTTTTCACATTTGTTCTGATTTGCAGGGGCTATGAAAAAGTGAGGATGTGCAGCATGGGAGAATGAACTTTGATCATGGGCAATAGGCGATCTTCACCTATAACCAAGATCGGAGTATATAGCTTAGTGCATAGTATTGGGCTAGGATTGTATTTGTTAAATTGTTGCTACTCATCAGAGATGACATGAAAAATCATTTCATTTCATGCTTTATATAAAAAAAAAAGGTTTTAGATATTCTTTCAATGATGAGAATGGATATATTTCTGCTTTTAAAAATGGTGTATTTTATTTTGAAGCTTTAGCTTGTCATGATGTGTATGAAACTATGATGGTGTGTATGAAAATGTGATGGTTGTAGACAATTTAGGTAATAGTGTTTTACAAATTGATTCGTCTAATGGTTTAGACAAAGTATGTTTGTGGCATTGTCATCTTGGACATGTCAACAAGAAACAAATCGCCCAACTCCAAAAGGATGGAGTGTTGGAATCATTTGAATTAAGGTTGGATGATAAGTGCAAGTCTTGTTTACTTGGAAAGATGACAAAATCACCTTTCACTAGTTCTTGTGAAAGAGGTGAAGGAGTGTTGGATCTTATATGCACACATGTGTGTGAGCCCTTCAGATCCACCACAAGGGATGCAAATCGATTCTATGTGACTTTTACTAATGATATAGTAGATATGGCTATATCTACTTAATCAAGCATAAGTAAGAAATCTTTGAAAAGTACAAAGAGTTGAAACAAGAAGTCGAGAATCAATTGGGTAGGAAGATCAAGAAGCTTAGATCCGATAGAGGTGGTGAGTCGCTTAGTATCGAATTCCATGACTACCTCAAGGAATGTGGAATATTTTCACAATTGACACCTCCTAGGACACCACAACTTAATGGTGTTGCTGAGAGGCGTAATCGAACCTTGTTAGACATGGTTCTTTCCATGATGAGTCGATATTCACGTCCAGTCTAATTCTGGGGGTATGCCTTAGAGATTTCCACCTATATTCTTAATCTTGACCCAACTAAGAAGGTTGCCAAAACACCTCACGAAATGTGGAAAAAGAAGGTTCCATCATTAGCACATATCAAGGTTTGGGGTTGTGAAACTTTTGTTAGACGAGAAACACACGACAAGCTTGAACCTCGAAGTGAGAACGTGGTCTTTGTAGCACGAAGGGGAGTCTTTCACGAGAAAGAGGTCATATGCAAAGAGGACGGTGGGAATAAAATTGATCTTGAAGAGATTCAAGAGTCAAACAATGAAGAAACCTCTGAAAGTTCTAGGGCTTAACCTGAGGAAGAAATTCCTGTTGAACCAATTGACGAGTCATTACCTCTTAGGCGTTCTAGTAGAGTTATCATTCCACCTGTATTGTATGGCTTCCATATAACGATAGAAGGCGATATGTTTATCAATAATAGTACACTGGTAAATTTGGATGCACCTGGTAACTACAAGGAAGCAATGATGGGCCCTGAGGCTGCCAAGTGGAAAGAGGCAATGGATAGCGAGATCAAGTCCATGTATGACAACCAAGTTTGGAATTTGGTTGACAATGTATCGGGTCGTAAGACAGTTGGGTGTAAATGAGTCTTCAAGGAGAAGATCAACATGGATGGAAAGGTACATAGTTTCAAAGCTCGACTGGTTGTCAAGGGATTTACTCAAACCCTAGGGGTTGACTATGATGAGAACTTCTCACCAGTAGCTAAGATTAAATCAATGTGGGTAATTCTAGCCATAGCTACATTTCATGACTATGAAATTTGGCAGATGGATGTCAAAACCGCTTTTATTAATGGGAAGTTGGCTAAGGATGTTTACATGAGTCAGCAAGAGAGCTTTGTAGATGCAAAGTACCCCAATAGAATGTGTAAGCTTGAGAAATCAATCTATCGATTGAAATAAGCTTCTCGCAGATGGAATCTTTTCTTTAACAAGAAAGTTAAAGAGTTTGGCTTCTCTAGAAGTGAAGATGAATCTTGTGTATATGTCAAAGCTAATGGGAGTATAGTAACCTTCCTGTTATTGTATTTTGATGACATACTTCTCATAGGGAACGACATTCCAACTTTGCAAGAAGTTAAGTCTTGACTTGGAAAGTGTTTCACTACGAAGGATTTGGGAGAGGCTGCCTATATTATAGGGATAAGGATTTTTAGAAACATGAACAAAAGATTAATTAGACTTAGCCAAAGTACATATTTGGATAAAGTGCTAAAATGTTTTAGCATGGAGAATTCCAAGAAAGGAGAACTGCCTATCCAGAGTAAAACCAAATTTAGTAAGATTCAGAGTCCAGGTTTTGATGCAGAGATGGCAGAAATGAGTCGAGCTCTATATGCTTCCGCCTTGGATCGATCATGTATGTTATGACATGTACTCTCCATGGTGTGGCTTTTGCTTTGAGGATGGTTAGTCGATATCAAGGAAATCTGGGTAGAGCTCAATGGATAGCAGTTAAGAATATTCTTCAGTATCTGCAAAGAACTAAGTACTGGGTCCTTGTGCTTAGTGGCAATGATGACTTAAGAACAACTGGGTATAGTGATGCTATCTTTTAGACATATAAACACAACTTTTGTTCTCAATCTGGTTGGGTGTTTACCCTTAATGGAGGAGCAGTAACTTTGAAAAGTTACAAACAGGAGACTGTGGCTAGTTCTACCTATGAATCAGAGTACATAGCAGAAAATGAAGCATCAAAGGAGGATATATGGTTGAAGAACTTCATCAGAGACCTTGGATTTGTGTCAGCCATAAAGGAGCCAATGGAGATTTTCTATGATAATGAATTAACGATTTCCTTTACAAAGGAACCGAGAGATCATGGCAGATCGAGACATATCGACAGAAATACCATTTTATCAGACATAGAGTAGAAGGACACCTCTTCTTGAAGAGGGTATCATCAGAAGAGAATCCTGCAGATCCCCTCACAAAGGGTCTGAGTAGGATTAAGCATATTCAGTATGCAATGAGCATTGGTCTGAAAGATTATTTTAGTTTTAGTAGTTAGATAGGTATTTAGAAACTTGTAACAAAGTAAATGTAATTGACATTTGATGATTAAATAATGGAGATTTATTTATGAGTATTGTTTACTATCTTTTGTCAATTGTTTATTAATGTGTTTTGTTTTGCATTTTTACTTCCTGAATAATTAGACTATTCAAACATCCATAGTTGATCATACTTTTGGAATTAAGTAGTGAATCAAGACTGTCATGAATTGGATTGTAGATTTTCTGAAGAGTTTTAGACATAGCAATGACTTTGTTGCAATATTCATATGTACTTTGAAATGGGGATTTAACTAATGGATTAAACAATGCTTAGAAAATTACTTCATGGAATATATCACAAGTAATTCTGAGATGATAATATCTTATAATCTGTAAACGGAGATATATGAGTTGTTTTTTACAAGTTGGTTATGCATTGATAATGCGTAAACGCATCAGTAACTTGATGTTATAAAATGTATTGTTGTGCATGATTTGATGAGTAAATAGTACAAGCATATAAATCAAAGTTTATCTGTTCCTTTTTCCCTGACGGGAAAAGCAATATCTTGCGCCCACGATGAATTGGTATTGACTTATTGTGTCGGGCCCAGCCATGACCTGATTGATGTGATCGATTTGAAGTTCTTTGTGATTACAAATAAGAAATTGAGAAACAAAGTATTGGAAAATGAGATTGATTTTGTTCCATGCCGTTTATCCACATGATATCTTGCAGAACGACGGATTATATGATCACTTATCTTAGGACACATAACTGACTAGGTCAGAGTTCGACAGCGGCTTTGAAAGCTACAATTTGATAATCAATTTTTGAAGTTATACTAGCAACTATAGCTATTAGACATATCCAAGTGGGATACCGTTGGATAAGGTGTCTAAGCCCATATCTATAATTGATATGTACTTGAATAGATAGTAGCACAGTCCTCTTGGATTGCCCTCATAACTAGCAACTAGAAATGATGACTTTTGGAGAGAAAGGTTGAATTTATTCTTTGATTAATAAATTGAAATACAGAATTTGTTAATATATTATGAGAATAATATAATAATTAGAAATAGTAATATTTAATTAATATTTAATCAGAAATTAATTGTAATTAATTTCGGGATTAAAAGAATTAATTAAAAGTATAGAGGCTAAAGTGCAATTGTTCAATAGTTGATCAAGAGGTTCCAAAACCTTCCTAAGTAAGGCTTGGACGGTTTCCTAAGGATAGTCTAGGGTTTCTAGATTATTACATGTGGATAACTAAGGAGGTGGATAATTACCAAGTTTGAATTAATAATATTATATTCAAATTAGGGTTATCCATGGCATCTTATCTGCACTATAAATAGACCCCTTAGCCTTATAAATTTCAGCCAACTAAAACCCAATAAGGATAGCAAAAATTATCAAGCTTCTTCCTCTCTCTCTCTCTCTCTCTCCTCTCTCATCCCCTTGCTTGTTTTGGGTGTGAATTACTAGAGGCGTGACCCTTGTGACGCTTGCTCTCAAAGCTCAAAGAAGACTAAGATTTCATTGTTATTGTTATATAACAATCAAGGTATGTTTTCTTAACCCTATTTTAGTGATTTTGAAAATATACTAGTAATCGTAGGGTTTTCTATTTGATGTTCAAAAGTTGTATGTTCAATTAGAGAAAAAATAGATCAAGAATTAGGGTTGCATGCACACAAAAGTTTTTGTTTGTTATGCTCAAAATCCATCGATATAGTCCATTCATCTCAATCTTTTTGTTACCTGCAGTAGTTAAAGATCATATTGACAAAATTTAATTAATTTTTCATGGCCTTGAAGAGAAGAATCAATAAATCATTCATCTTAAATTTCAGATACAATAGTGTCAAGAGAAGCATTTCAAATCCCAACCTCTAATGTGTTTGCCCTTAAAAATTGTATTGAACAAATTTGCCCTTATAAGAATTGACTCACCTTTGTTATGTAAACGCTCTTTCCCACTTTAAGTCTTGTGAACACTTGAGATTATCACAACCTCCCTTAATACAAAACAAAAAATCATATTACTATGTGTGTTTCAATTTTACTACTTTCACACATATAGAGTTTATATAACCATAGGTTAATGCTCATTTTATTCGAGTTTTAGAATTTTTCCAGCTTGACCCATGATCAGTGTTTTGAGCATAAAGCATAATCTACAAGTCCAAATTAATTGGTATCAGAGTCACTGTAAACTAGACTCAATTTCTTACAACTTTGTTCTTGTGATGATCTTGTCTAATTCAGACCAGAATGTCCTCCAGCCCTTGCAAGATAGGTTAACATATCTTTCCAGATTTCTAATCTTCGACAAAATCACAATTATACTTTAAGGCTTTAAACAAAGGGTGTACAATTATAACATTCCACCATAATACTCTTTAACATATTCATATAATTCTTTTGTTAACTTCCTTATACACACACTTGGATATGTATACTTATATGTTCATCTTTAAACATTAATTTCCCACTTTATCTACCTTGTTCCATTCTTTTTTTAGTTTCTTATATTAGCATACTTCTCAAACCATATAGCATTATACTTTTATAATTTCTCTTTCCTTCCCATAACTTTCATTACTAAGTTTTATTCACCTATACTCTAATTTTTTTACCTTTATATACACATTTATTAGTAAATTTTTCATATTTTAATAGGATTAAAAAGCTCCCATTTGTAGTTACAAAGTGTTGAGCAATGGAGATATAAACAAAATCATGTGTAGAGGGTTTTTAAACCAATTTGTGACATAGAAATTTCCTTAAGTTACCGCTCATTAACCTAGCACGCATGGGACGTACTTGAACTAGGCTTCATAGAAAGAAGTCGCCAAGAAAAACATAACCCTAGGACTGAATTACGTCCATACCATAGCCACCATGCCACAGTAGTGTTGTGGTGTACTGTCGGTGGCCTTAGTGGTGATTAAAGGTGTCATTGATGCTATAAGGGATATAAATCGTAAGTAGAATACCTAGATAGGATCAAAACGCACCAAGACCACAAGTCGAGCCTCAATTCCTCTCCTTTACTACTCTTGTCGTTCCCTCCATCGGTTTTTCTTTTGTCGCTGATGTAGCAACCCACTGCCTCGCTCAATTTCTTTTTCATTCCTTTGATTTCTTGTCATTGGATAACCATGGAGTTGTTGGGATGGTAAAGGAACATAGAAAGGAATAGCCTCCCGTCAGTTCCTTTAGTAAGGGGTAATTAGGGTTTAATTTTTTACTTTTGGTCATTGGTGCTTATAGCATTGTGAGCATTCCAGCCTAACCCATAATTCCTTTAATAAGATTTGCAACTATTTTATAAAAAATTGCAATTTTCAATAAAAATTGTAACTTTTAAAAAAAAGTTATAATTTTCAATAAAATTTGCAACTTTTTAAAAACAAAGTTGCAATTTTTAATAAAAATGACAAATTTTTTAAACAAAGTTGCATTAATTCTTCTAGTGCAACCTTTTTGTTCGACAAGACCTTCCTTATAATCAAATACACCTTTTGTGAAAAATGTTGCATTTAAAAGGTCGAATTAGACTCATTTTGTAGTAGTAATAAATGGAATTGATTTAATTTGATTAAATTGATTTAAATATTAAAATACTAAGATGTCCCTATCAGGGTTTTTAAAATGATTGGCTAGGTTAGGTTATATATTTACACAATAATAGTTGTTTAACATATTATCCTAACTCACCATTTACATATATTTAGTAACCTTCAAAACCAAACGCCTCCATATAGTGCCCAAAACAACAGGATAGATTTCATTGTCATGTTTTAGGAGCGGGGTAAGAGGTACAGACGCTACAGATTCTGTCAGACACGACATACATCTTCCCCCTAGCCACAGATTTACCATTATGGTGATGGTATGTAAGAGATACGTGGCTGTAGCAAACCCTTCCCCACATAGAGCATCCAAAATGTGTTGAGCTCGCAAACCGTCTCTCACACACAAAGTTGCTTTAGGAAACGATTTAACGCAACTAAAGACATTGTCAATATCTAGTATAAGGGGATGCTCATAATAAATGGTGCCCGGCGGCATGGGTGGGGTGACTTGTATTGACGCTTAGTCTCTAAAGCTTTGACTGTATCAATGTGGTATGAAGCAACACCCCATGAACATAACACTTTCAATATTGCTATAAAATGTTCATCAGCAACCTTACGAAGACATTGTCTACAGTTGGTGTTTATCTTCTTATTTTCGGTATGATATTTATCTTTTTTTTATCAAAGAGTACTATTTAACTTCAATATTATTTATTCAATAAAATTAACTTATTTACTACAACAATTTCAAAAATAAAGATATATTATTTGTTAAAATAATATACCCAGCACCGTAAGGGTGTGGAGGTTCGAACATAATTAAGGATACTAGAATTTGTGGTAGGATTCATGATTTTGTTATAAATACTTGATTTAAATTATTAGAATCATAATAAATAATGTAATGATGTGTATCTTTTAATTCGCACGAAAGCATGTTGAACACAAGTGAGTGTCCCCCCGTGGGAGGGGAGGGGTAAAGGTCACAAAGCGGTTATAACTACAGTGTAACTAAAATAATTACATTTAATATATTCATATTTGCATTTAAAGAACAAATAGATCTGGTTAGACGTCTAATAATGTAATATCACACGGCATCTTGTAAGATTCTCGGTGTCAGCTTCGGTGGCTGCGCTACACCACACAATGACACAATGCACGGGGGTCACTGAGAAACATGAACTCGGTGAAATTAAAAAAAAAACAAAAAAAAAAAAAAAAAAAAAAAAAAAACATGAAATTTTTTATATTCTTCAAAAAATTTGACAATTGGAATATATATATATATATATATATATATATATATATATATATATATATATATATATATAGTTGAGTCCCGATAATCCGAGAACTAAAAGTTGAGTGTTTAATCAAAAGTAATTCATTAAGTACATGATCGTCATCTTACCAATCTTATTTAATGTTTAATTTTTTGTATTATTAAATATATTAATGTAAATGTCTATAAATTTACATCATAAATCAAATTTTCATATTTTTTAAATATAGTATTTTTCGTTTTTTTTTTAAATACAGATTTTTTAATTTTTTTTAAAAAACCTGAATTTTTGAAAAAAAAAATAGAAAATAATATTTAAAGAAAACTGCAATTTTTTTAAAAAAAAATTACAAATTAAAAAAAAAAAACTGCATTTTTTTTCATAAAAACTGAATTTTTTTTCATAAAAACTGCAATTTTTCTAATGAAAACTGCATTTTTATCAAAAAAAAATTGCAAGTTTTTTAAAGAAATATATATTTTTTTCAAAAAAATAAACTGCATTTAAAAAAACTGCAATTTTTTCAAAAAAAAAAACTGCATTTTTTATAAAAAAAAAAAAAAGTAAATTTTTAGGTGCATATATGCATATTTTTTCAAATGCAAATATGTATATTTCTTATACTATAATATTCGTAAGTAAATCCAACGAAATCTCATTTTTATTAATTAATCTATAAACATAATAGTACAAGTATTTTATTCGATATAAAATAAAATATAAAAAATAAAAAATGCTACAAATTTCAAAGCGTTTTCATGTCTTTGTGTCAATATTTCCTTATTTCCTTCAATTTATCATTATTCACCTTTTCAATATTCACCACAATTTCTTCCAAAGCTATAAGAAAATTAAAAAAAATGATTGATCAAAAAGCACTCACAAAAATACATATGTGATTTTCATGCGATTCACATGTGATTCACATGTGAATCACATGCGATTTACATGTGAATCAAGTGTGATTTACGTATGAATCATATGTGATTTATATGTGAATTACATGTGAATTAATGTGATTTACATGTGAATCACGTGTAAATATGATTTACATGTGAATCATATGTGACCAACTTGTTTTTTACATGTGAATTATAGGTTATTCATATGTAAATTACATGTGAATCATGTGTAATTGTGATTTACATGTAATCACATGTTATTCATATGTGAATAATATGTAATTTATGGATCAAGACATCAAGTATCCAGGCGAGTTTTGATTTAGAAAAAAAGACCAAACCGAAATACCTTAATTATAGCCATATATGGCTTCTTGTTTGGTCCTTTAGTATAAGGAACTAACAACATAAGATCCTCCTACACATTGATACTTACATGAATAATTTATTCATGGTGCACAAATGAATCTAGCAAAGACTCACTAATCGATACCTGCCATGACAAGAAAGCAAATTAACAGAAAAAAAAATCACAACAATCCTAGTTTATTTATGTTCAATGCACAATTAACATTTCAAGAGAGAGATATAACTTAATTACAGGTATTATTATAAGTCCATAATTATCATCATAATTGTTAAACTAAATTTTTTCTTGTAAACGATGGACCTAAAGTTCATCTATTCTTCTAAGTAAGCCTGAAGGTTCCTCATGTACTCCCTTCTGAGGCCTTTTGAACATAACATAATTTTGTCATTTTGCAAAAAGATAAAGCCATTTTTTGTGAAATTGGCTAAACATAAGTAGTTGTTTGAGATGTAAACATAATTAGGTGCAAAAAAGTTGTTTAAGGTGTTTGGATTTTAGGAAAATCACATGACTTTAAGTCCCTTTAAAGTTACGACATCACGTTGTTGAATAAGAACTAAGATTTTTGCCAAACATACGCATCTAACATCAATCATAATAGGTTTCTGCAGTATAAAAGCACACTCAACTTCAATATTAACACAATAGGACCAATATTGATAAACAGTGGTAGCTAAGAGTGACAAGATATAGTGAGAGACTACTGATTTCTGAAAAACATACCCTAAATTTCTTATTCTCCTCCATAATAACGCATAAATACTGCTCTTTGATCCCTGACAATTGACATCGATTGACATATGTGAAAGGCATAATTGATTGGGGCATTTTTTCGAACACATGGAAGGCGTAAATGATTTCAAACAAACTTTATAAAACATACCTAACTCAAAACAAAGAGATACATTAAACATATACGAGATTGATTGATACCAAAATCGAATGACGGAGAATCAATTGTAGTGAAAATGAAACAAACCAGAGAAAGAAATGCAGGCTAGTAGATAAACAAAACTATTAACATAGAATCAGTAGAGACAAAAGAGAGAAGAGAAAACAGAAGCGTACCTGAATCGAGTACACGAACTGATTTGAGTAGGTATACATTTCTTATCTAACAATACAAACTCGTTTATCTCAAAATTGATGAAGTGATTACCATGAGAATGAAGAAGGTGAAGAAATTTTCAAAGTGAAACGCAGACTCGGAGATGGCAGTGACTGCTTGATAACGGCATCTATAGGGACTGCCATTAATGGCCGTCAAAAACCTGATTTGTGAGGTTTTGTGAGGGCGTTAGAGATTTGTTGACTCTTTAATTTGTAGCCGACAATCTACAGAACGAAGATTCGATGGACGGAGGTAGCATGGATTCCGAACGGTGGTGCTTTTGGGGGAAACGAATCGACAGAGGGAGAACGTGAGTAATCATCGGTGATATGCAATTGAGAAATTGTTTTGAAGTAAGAAATAGATTCGACATATTCTAATGCCAATAACACCCCTGGATCCAAAAATCTAGATACCCATGCGTCTCTTTTTTACCACTTATTTACAGAATTGCCATAAGTAATCTAAGCCCTCTATTTTTTTGATCTAAAGGTCTAAAATTAGTTCTCGGGTTTTCGGGAAACTATAGGTTCTCAAATGATCCTCCCTATATATATATATATATATATATATATATATATATATATATATATATATATATATATATATATATATATATATATACGTTCAGGTTCATTTGAGAATATGCTAATTTTGTGAGACCGTGCAAATCAAAAAATAATTTTAAAATGCAAAATAAAAAGAAAAAATCCAAAAATTCTTTTTTTAATTATTATTTTCGGAACTTTAATTACCTAAAAAAATAAAAATAAAATAAAATAAATTACCGTTTTTTTAAATACATGAAATATTCTAATAGAATATTACACTGTAAATATTCTAATGAGATATTTAAAATGTTAGAATATTATACTAGATTTATCAGATATATAGAATATTCTATTATTCTACTAGAATATGTAAAAAAATGTATTTTTTTTTATTTTTTTTGGAAAATATAAATTCCTAAAATAATGTTTGAAAAAAAAAACTTTCGAACTTTTCAATTATTTTGCATTTAAAAAATGTTTTTTATTTTATCTACCAAATGAGTGGCTAGGATTGCATTTCAAGGTATCACAAAATTAGGTTGTCTCACATGAACTTACTCTCTCTCTCTCTCTCTCTCTCTCTCTCTCTCTATATATATATATATATATATATATATATATATATATATATATATATATATATATATATATATATATAATTATATATGGATATTCCAAGATTATAACATTTTAATGAAATCAAATTCCAACTATATAATATTGAAAAAATCAAATATGGATCTTTAAAAAAATTCCAAATTTATCGATGATAAAAAAAAAATCAAGCATATGTCATCAAAAAATTATTGAATATGATTAATATTCGTCACTGAACATTTGAAGAATAATGTTCATAGATGAATATTAGGAATTATATAAACATTCATAATAGATTGACGTTAATAAATACACATTTTCATTTTGTTCATAAAAGTAGCTAAAAATTGACATGTTTGTAAATGTTTAATAATGAACATGTATAGATATAACTATCCGTCATAATTATTAAATATATAAATATTCATTTTTGAATATTAACATCTTTAAGATGTATTAGAGTATGTACATATATTAAAAAACCTAAAAATTGGTTAACTCATACATGTTCAGTAACGAACATGTATGAAAGCAACTATTATCTGTGAATATCAAATATATAAATGTTAATTTTTAAACATACATATATATGTTCGGTTATGAACAATTTGAAACGGGTTATGTTCATACGACATATTCATACATGTTCATTTTTGAATATGTATGAATGTAACCATGCGACATGAATATCATGTATGTAATGTGTTTATATACATTCATAAATGAATATTTATTTAAAAATCTTAAAATCTCTAAATACAATTATGAAAGAAAAAAAAAAGATTTCATCAAACCCAAATCTATTGTTAGAATCTCATACAAAAAAAATAATAATAATAATAAATAAAAATAAATAAACTTAATTACGAATGACTATGCTAGAACTTTAACATCTGGTACTACGTACATAAACTCCAAGTAGGGATGAGAAATTGGGCTGAAAACCCGAACCGAATTAGACCCGAATAAGCAATTTGATTCGGTTTTCGGGTATCTATATAAGGCTTATTCAGTTTTCGAGTTATTCGGTCCGGGTTACCCAAATAAGGGGTTATTCGGTCCAAAAAACCGAACCGAATATGAAGAGTCTTTTTTTCCCTTGCGGCCTTGCGTGAGTCAATTATACCATTACGTATTCGGTTCCGTCGACTATCCAAATTCATACCGAAAAAACCAAATGCAATTACACCAAATCGAATATCCTAATCCTATTACACCGAATCGAGTATGTTGAAATACCATATTGATGATTTGCGCCAATTTGTTTGATCGACATTCGACAGTTAATCCTTCATATATATATATATATATATATATATATATATATATATATATATATATATATATATATATATATATTTGATCGACAATTGAGATACGCAATTGATCGCATACGGTTCTTGTCAAGATCGACAATTGATTATCGATGCCAACTTCTTGATGCCGACGGCTTTGCCTTTGATCGACATTAGGTTTTGATCGACTTCCCTGCTTCAAACTTCTGTGAATCGTCTCCTCATATTGTTTTCTAGTTTATATTGTGATTAAACTCCATTCAATTCATGGAAAATTAGGTTCCAAATCAAGAAACACAAGTAAGTATTTGTATCTTAATCTACTACTTAATCTTTCAAAGTTACTCATGAATGTTACTCAATGAAAATTAGACGTGTTAAGCTACTACTTAATCTTTCAATGTGATATTAACAGTTAACTTTTTTCTATAAGTCCAAGCAATGGGGACTTTTACCTTGAATGAGAACCTTGAATAAGAGAATTTAATGAAAATAACCATATATGTTCTTTTACTTGTGTCATTCCATATTGATGAATTTATTTAAATGCTATATGCTTTAGATGTATGATGAATCTATTTTGTTATTATGTTTTAGATTGATGATGAAGATGTGTTTGTTGATAACACACAAGTTGAAGGAACAAGTCAAGCAACAAACCCGAAGAAAAGGAAATATGTCCAAAGGGCGGCTTGTTGGAACGACTATGATGTAGTTCATATTGACAAAGTTAGACATAGCAAATGCAAAAAATGTGGAACTTTGCTCAAAACCGAATCCGCCGCAAACGGTACGTCTAGTATGATTAAACATACGGAAAGATGTAACACCGTAAATTAGGTTGTCTCACGACCAATTGTTGGACAAGCTCATGTCAAAGGTCGAGCTATATGGTGGTCACGGCCCACTTTATTGATGAAGATTGGGTCATGCATAAAAGAATTATCAACTTTAAATCTCTAGATAGTCATAAGCGAGAAGACATTGGGTGCACGTTGTTGACTTGTCTTTAAGATGTAACACCGTAAATTTCAAAACAAATTTTCATTTAAAAATAATCGTTTAATTCTTAAAAACACTTTTCTCAAAATCTCATTCATAATCGAATTACAAAACATAACTCCATTTTCACTTGCATAATAAACCAGGATCCTCAAAACATGACTCTTTCTCTGGTGTGTACAATCGAGCCGGTGCCGTCCCGTGATCCTGAGAGAAACCTGAAACACATAACACAAAACACTGTAAGCATGAAGCTTAGCGAGTTCCCCAAAATACCACACATAATACATATTAGCCACTCGAGGCTATAACTCTGTGGGTCCGTGGACCCTACTCTGTGAACCTTCCGGCTCTAACTCTGTGAACCCTCCGGTTCTAACTCTGTAAACATGCACATCATAAATCACATAGAAATAATGTAGTACAACGCATAACATACATAGCATACAAATACTCTATCACATAACTCTGGTTACCTACTCAAGGTAAAGTATAGTGAGAAGGCTCACCTGGCAAGTAGGAAGCAGATATCCTCACACTTGCATCTCGAACTCGCCACCATCTATCACATAAGGCAAATGCTCTCATGAACATAACTTTCGAGACTAGACTCAATCCTCTCTTGGCACCCTCTTAAGGGTAAAAATCCATTTTACCCCCTTCTTGGCCCAAAGGCCACATTGCTGACCAAACCCTAAAAGTCAACAAAAGTCAACGGTCAAACTTTGACCCAACTTGCTGAGTGCACTCTGGTGACTCGGCGAGTACACACATGTCCACTAACTCTTTGTCCCACTTGGTACGTCGAGTCCCTCCCTATGCTCGACGAGTCATACCAGACAGGAATCGCGGGGCCACCCCGACTCAACTCGCCGAGTCTCAAGAACAACTCGGCGAGTACCGCCTTGAACTCCAGTCCTCTAACCCCCTCCTGACTCACTGAGTCATCCCCCAACTTGGCAAGTCTATTCACTGAGCAATTTACGTGAAACCCTAACCCTACTCGCCGAGTCTCAAGAAGAACTCGGCGAGTTCATGCCATGCACAAACTTTACTGACCTCTTGAGGTCAGATCTGTTTCCCTAAACCATAGATCTGGCCTCCCCAAGCATGAATGTCACGCAAAGTTCGAAACTTGATGCTTGTATAACCACAACAAGGCATCAAAAGGAGATTTAGTTTCAAAAATGGCAACCTAAGGCCAATAACCCCAAACTGGTCCATAAAGCTCCAAGGGTCACGGTCTCTGGACCTTTGGAACTGCTTGAATCGCACCTCCTCTTTGCTCTTGTCACCTTCTTCATGCTAAACCAAGGGTTTAAGGATCAAAAAGTGACTTCTTCTCCCTCACAACGATTTGGCTCACTTAGGGTTCACTCAAGGGACTGGTAGCCGCAATGGGAGGCTATAAGTTCCCTTAAATAGGCTCCAAACCCGGGGGATTAGGGTTTCATTAAACAGCGTGGACTCGCCGAGTCCACTAATGGACTCGCTGAGTCCGGACGTGATCCCGGATGAACATCCGCGACCCTACTCGGCGAGTCTTGGCTCCAACTCGCCGAGTTCCTCCTCAAACTCCAAAATAATTAAAAAGAATAATATACCTAGAAATCAGGATGTTACAATTCTCCCCCACTAGAATCAGACTTCTCCCTCGAAGTCTCACTCTGGAAACAACTCCGGATGCTGCTCACGCATCTCGCGTTCCGGCTCCCAAGTAAGCTCTGACCCTTCCGGTGTTGCCACTGGACCTGCACCAGAGGCACCTCTTTGTTCCTCAGAACCTTGATCTTTCGATCCCCAATAGCCACCGGTCTCTCAACGTAGTTCAGGCCCACATCCACCTGAATATTCTCTAATGGCACTACTGCCGACTCATCGGCTATACACTTTCACAGCTGCAACACATGGAAAGTGTCATGGATCTGACCTAGCTCTGCAGGTAGCTCCAACCGGTAGGCTACCCTGCCTACCCTCGCGATCACCCAAAAAGGACCGATATATCGGGGCCCCAACTTGCCCCTCTTCCTGAATCGGATCACTCCTTTCCAAGGAGAGATCTTCAGGAGCACGAGGTCGCCGACCAAAAATTGGAGCTCGGACCGGCGCATGTCCGCATAACTCTTCTGGCGACTATGAGCGGTCAACAACCTCTGCCAGACCCGCTGTATCTGTTCTGACGTCTGAAGCACGATCTTTGTACTTCCCATCACACGTTGCCCTACCTTTCCCCAGCAAATGGGGTCCGATACCTCCTTCCCTACAACAGCTCAAAGAGTGGCATACTGATGCACTAATGATGGCTGTTGTTGTAGGAAAACTCTGCCAAGGGCAAATACGGGCCACAATTTCCCCCTCGAAATCTAATACACATGCCCGAAGCATATCCTCAAGCGTCTGAATCTTTCGCTCGCTCTGAAGTGTCCACAGACATCACCATGGTAAACTCTAGCTCATTTCTTATATTCATCTTCGATACCGAGCACCAGGTCAGCTTTTGCCCCACAGCTGAACCCCCAAAGGTCACACATAACATGATCCAAAATATCTCACTAACTTCCTCCCGGTGACCACTATCACGGCCCAGTGACATGCAAGTCACGAAATTCCCTTTTCCTCATAAAAATACAATCCAATCGAAGATCGACTCAGCTCTAACATCTGGCGTCTGTTGCGCATATTCTCCCGCGCGCCTCGATGACCCTCCCGACAGAGACGGAGACCCCAGTCTCGCCCCGGTTTAACCACTAGGCTCCATAACTCAACACTAAGGCTACTCAAGCCTAAAACTCTTCTACATCATGCACTTATCAGAGAACACTCCATCATCACACTCTCTTGCCGTCTGGTGGGTACTATGGCTTCCTGCAATATTACGACAGCCTCTGACTAGTGAGTACTACGGCTCCCCGTAGTATCACAACGCCAACTAACTAGTGAGTACTACGGCTCCCCGTAGTACCATGACTCCCTCCCTCTAACTTGTGAGTACTACGGCTCCCCGTAGCATCACAACACCCTCTGACTGGTGAATACTACGGCTCCCCATAGTATCACGACTCTCTCTCTCTCTCTCTGTGGCTTGTGAGTACTACAGCTCCCTGTAGCATCACAACACCCTCTGGCTGGTGAATACTATGACTCCCCGTAGTATCACGACTCTCTCTCTCTCTCTGGCTTGTGAGTACTACAGCTCCCCGTAGCATCACAACACCCTTTGACTGGTGAATACTATGGCTCCCCGTAGCTTCACCCTATACTCTCATTCTCATTACAACGCCACACTATGTTCACTAACTCATGCACCGAAGACTATCATAGATAGTTACACATACACTTGCCCCGATATGCATTACAGACTCTGGCGGCAACTGCCATAACACAGAACCTACCTCTGTGGAGATCCACTTCCTTAAATAATCCCTCTTGACGACAATACACGAAGGGCTCCCACTGGAACCGTAGATACATGATACATCACTAGTCGTTTTAAACCCAAGACTCTAAATAACTCCGAAATCGGGACGCTATATGTGGAAACCACGGAACACCATAACAGAGCATCACAATGTCCTGCCTCTACCACTGATTCCCTTACTCCCAACACCATACACATACAACAATACATTTCCTCTGAATCCCATAATAATTTCCTATTTCACTCAGTGCGCAACTTCAGTGCATCCAAACACTCAATTGGAATACAAGGAAGGCGCTAACTCTTCAGAACACACTGATGATCCTCCGAAACCCTTTCCACTACTGCTCAAAATCCAAGCAAGAATACACATCCCAACCCGGGAGTTGGCTACTCGACAATCTTCTACCCATATTTCAACCTAGAAGTTCTCAACTACCCATGCCATCATTGCGAGTCTTTCACTTGAAACGACTCTGACCACCACCATATTCCTGACCATTAACCACCCGCCGTGGAGACACCCATCCTTCTCTCAGACATATACCACATGCATTATCTCGCCCTGCACCTTTCCTTGATCACCAATGACCCTGATCTCATGAATTCAAGCCGCAGGTTTCTGTATCCACCCCTAACCGCTCTTGCACAAATCTCTGGTTCTCTCAATAAACCACCCGGTTCTCCCCCACTTAGGGTTCGAACCATCATTATCTGACACACCAACAATCTCACAAACTATTTTCACCAGCAATAACGCACCTGCCCTTGGAAAGTGCTACGCAACGCCCGATAATCCCCCTTAAGGAATCAATCGATCTCATATACTCTGAACCTCAGATGAAATCCTCAAGAACTTCTCATCACGACTGCCTCTAGTCGTTCCAAGTCTCGTACCAATCCAATACCAAACAACTCAACTGTCCAAAAACATCACTGACTCGTAGACTGGACCACGAAATCATCATACTCCCCCACCTCGACTCATCAACCGTCGCTCCAACACATGGATCATCCCAAGAACAGGGACCCACTCCCATATTCAATACCCAACATAGATAGAAAAAACCACTGCACTAATAAACTCGACTGGACTTGCCACTGATACCTCTACAATACGCCCTACTATACTCAAATAGGTGTAACGTGGTCCTCGACTATCTCAGTCCCAACTGACTATCTGCTCATGGTAAATCACTGCCTCGCGGCACACATGCTACCTGATACTCTGATGGAAAATCATCATCAATGACAACCTGCAGGGTTTACCCCCAAACCCAAAACTTAATCATCATGACTCTCATGTTTCGCACACGAACATAAATAGCACCACCCAGGTCATAGAAGGTGACATCTCCTCTATCGACTGATTGCTCAACTCAGACCAAAATTATCCCCTCCCTCTGACTCCTTACCAAAATACTCTGAAAAACTCTCGACCTCCCTCTCAAGGGACGCCTCTTCGAACTCAATCATGGCCCACAGGCCTAAAACCCATAGCGTCCAATCTCTACCTCATCAATCATGATCGGATAACTGGAGAACCACAAGCATCATTCACTACGAACCATGGTACTCATCCCATGACATCTCTTCTCAATATGCTCCGATGTATGGTACCCGAACCATAGCATCACTCCTCCATCTGCTCTGATGTATGGTACTCGAACCATAACATCACTCCTCAATCTGCTCCGATGTATGGTACTCAAACCATAACATCACTCCTCAATCCGCTCTGATGTATGGTACTCAAACCATAACATCACTCCTCAATCTGCTCCGATGTATGGTACTCGGACCATAACATCATTCCTCAATCCGCTCCGATGTATGGTACTCAGACCATAACATCACTCCTCAATCTGTTTCGATGTATGGTACTCGAACCATAACATCACTCCTCAATCTGCTCCGATGTATGGTACTCGAACCATAACATCACTCCTAAATCTGCTCTTTAGAACCTTCAGAATACTCCCTGTATCAAGTATGGGTCCTCTGCTTTCAGTAGTACGGGCCCATACTACCTGCCACATCTACCCATACTTTCCACACGGATTATCCCGGAGCTCCTAAGTAGCTGCTCGACCTTCTCGTTCACCAATTCCATCGCACGTGCTCGCTCTCCAGCGAAATTCTCTACTCTGCCAGCGCACTCATCTGGCTAAGGTTACTCCCTAGGCTCTTCCTAGATTCCCACACTTCTCTGCCATCAGCTGCTGAAGAGCTCCTAATGATGCCAGCCATCTACCTCCTGAATATCGTCATATTCGCTTGGTAGCTGACTCCCATCATCGAGAGTTCCACAAAGTACGAAGCAAGCAGCATTCTGTGACAACCCCAAATCTATTCCCGTTACAAATCCCATTTTCACTAACGGAACGTATCACTATACGTTATTTTATGTAATATTTGGAATCGTCAATATCCGAATATCTAAAGTTACGCATGGCTTGATATTATCATAAGAAATATAACTTGTATGTGTTAACCCTGTTTAACCTAATAGAGTTGTATTACCTTTTCAACCACTTCACCCGGGTAAAGAGTTTTAACCCAGTTAACTTTAAACATCGGGTAGCCGTGTATCGGGTGCGATACCCGAGACATATGAAATGAGTGTACACAACATTTGAATACTCTTTTACCACACACCCACTCTCTCTCTCTCTACTTTCTCTCTCTAGACTCGAAATCGACCCCGATTCCGCTAATTTCCGACTTCCAAACGTAAGTACTCATCCTTTATCTTAATCTAGTCATGCTTCATTAAAATTAGGGGCCAAAATCATAGAAATCAAGGACCAAAGAGGAGTTTACGGCCTAAGAAGCTCCTTAGGCCGTAAACCCCCAAAATCATGCCAAAGATCAAGTTTTTCCTTCTTTTAAGTTAGTATACTAATTAAGGCATATATCTAGAAGAGTTTGGACACTAAAACACAAGGATTTGATGCTTAAAAAGGAGTTTATGGCCCAAGCTTGTGCTTAGACCGTAAACACCTTAAACACCCCAAAAATCTTGGATTTAAGTCCCAAAAACTCATCTAGGGTGTTTAGTATTTTAGCCTTGACACTAGTAAATGTTTAAGTACATCAAACAACACCATTTGAGGACAAAATGAGGAGTTTACGGCCTAGCTTAAGCTTGGGCCGTAAACACCCAAAAAGTTGTGTCAAACAAGTCCCTAAACCACTCAAATGCATGTAAGGAATTTAGCTAAGGCCTTTGGAGGTGTGTTGTACCATTAAACTTCACATTTGGAGGCAAAACGAAGAGTTCAAGGATGTTCTTGGGCCGTAAACTCCCCAAAAGTTCATGCCAAATTGTCCCAAAACTCATTATAGGGCCTTCTAGGATTTATCTAAGGTGTATGAGACCATGTTGTACCATTAAAACATACATCTTGAAGGATTTATTGGAGTTTACGGCCCAAGAACAAGTCTTGGCCGTAAACTCCCCAAAAATGTCACAAATTATGATGTTTAATCCTTCCCTTTTAGTCCAAGACACATACCATTAAAGTAAGGAAGTAAAATAAGGCCTTAATCATGCACCTTGGAGTACCAAATGAGTTTACGGCCAAGCCTAGGGGGCTTACGGCCGTAAACTCCCAAAGGGTGGCTTTTAGGCCATAAACTCCAAGGGAGTGAGCTCATGGACCCTCCCGTAAACCATTCATGGCCTTGTACCACTCCCGGGAACCCTCTCTAGGCCTTAAAACCCCGAAAACGATGCTAGAATGTCCAAATACTATAATGAAAAGCATAAGATGATTAACTTCTTGTAAAATACATATTTCATATGACATTAGGGTCCTAAAAGGTGCTCAAGTGGTTATTTGGTACCAAACGCTCAATCGACACTTTTACCCGATTCACCCGATTTCCGCGATTTCAGGTGAGTTCATACCCCTTTAATGAACCTTTCAAATGTTTTAAATGTTTTAGGGGGGAGATACAAGTTGCTTATAAATGTTTATGTAAAGTTTTACAGAACGATTTCCGCGTTACAAGGATTAATCACATGTGATTCACTACCTTTAGTTCAAATCACATGTGATTTGTCCCTATGCCTTATAAACGGGTTTTACCCTTTTCAAACTATTTTTAAACAGTGAGTCAGATTTTAAATGTTCTTTTGAAAAAAAATACTTTTATTTAATCAATTTACCTATAAAATGTAACCACTCTGATATATTTATATAAGCAAGACTTGGAGGACTTAGGACCGATATCTCGCCTTATTTCCTGTTCTTGTTTGATTGTGGGCTTAGGGTAGTAGTTATCCGTCCGACTGTCGTTGATTTCTTAGTTATATAATTTGTATATCAGTGTGGGATACAAATGTTACTGCTTTCACTTAATACTAAAGTCACTAACATGCCAAGAACCATCCTCACTAAGATAACTATAATAGGTATAGTTACGGTTGCTACAGCTACTACTCGCTAAAGTCATTTCTATCTACACTATAATACTCACTATTACTAGACGATACACTAGTAAGAGAATACACTATGATCAATACTAAAAGATTACTACACTATAACAATAGAGAAAACACTAAACAAACAATAATACACTAACCCACTACGAGATACTCTATTCGCTATCCACTACGCCCGAAGTTTTCCAGCAGGGAGACGACCCTACATGTATAGATCTATACGGGGCAGACGCTATCACATCCCGACTGTTAATTTCAGTCCGCGCCGTTCAGGCCCAGGGATGCCACTACTTCACTATACTGTGCATGACTGGGAAGGTCATGGGATCCTCTATTATCCTCACTATTAGTAATATACAAGGAATACTCTACAACTACTCTAAAATACTACACTAAATGCTAAACTACATCCCGAAGTAAGTAAGTATCTATCACTAAAGGAAGCTTGCACCTCTATCACTGATTTCAGGCTTAACCTATTCTATCACATTTATTATTTGGAGTTTTGCCAATATACTTTACAATAAACTGTTTCAAAGAAATGAAGAATGCATACTTATCACAGATTGTCACTAAAAATGTATTTTCTAGAAAAATATGGGATTTTTCTAAGTTTCTACTACTTATGAATAATGATACATTTTTCGCACCAATGCTTTGTATACAAAAACTCACACTAAACTCTTATGAACTCACCAGCTTTATGCTGATAATCGTTTTCAAAATAACTTGTATCTTCAGGTCAAAGATAGACAGGTACAGACGAGGCATTTTTGGAGAAGGTGGAACACACAAGACCCATCTCTTATTTTTGATTTACTTTTGGGTGATTGTTAAACATTACAAAACACACTTGTAATTAAATTCACTATGTAATGCTATGGTTGTATGTTTCTTGTTTCTACTATTATGCAATTGTGATGATACTGTTCACTACGTCATCCACCCCGAAACGTATTCCGCCATTATCGGTTTTGGGGTGTGACACATTCGAGCATCGAAGAATACATAGGACTCACTCTAGGTGATAACTCCGTTTGCTTTGCTCATCCTCGAAAGTACCACCGAACTCTGCAACTCTTCCCCTCGCGGGTTCTAACTATTCTTTCGCTAAGTACCACGGTACTCATCTAGGCATCTCCCTTAGATTACTCCTATACTCAAATCCCCTAAAGGATTCCAACTAAATATTCTCACTCATCACATACTCAAAAGTACATCGCATATAACAGCAATTTCTAGGCTAAGGCATCACAAATCAGGCCACTCTAGTCCTAAGATATGAAATACCTAGCCTGACTCTAGCAAGCAATAATATCTCATAAAGTGCATCATAAATATCTCATAACACAAAAGTAAGGGTATTTTGGGAAATCACCGTTCGGGCTCTGGCTGATTGTACACACTGCTCTTTCTCGCTTTCTCTTTGAACTCTTATTCGCTTTAGAAAATTATTTCTTTGAAAAATTTTCTTACTTCCTCAGTTTTAGTCCAAATTTACCCGAAGGTGCATCCGAATCCCTCAAACCAAGGCTCTGATACCAACTTGTAACACCGTAAATTTCAAAACAATTTTTCATTTAAAAATAATCGTTTAATTCTTAAAAACACTTTTCTCAAAATCTCATTCATAATCGAATTACAAAACATAACTCCATTTTCACTTGCATAATAAACCAAGATCCTCAAAACATGACTCTTTCTCTGGTGTGTACAATCGAGCCGGTGCCGTCCCGTGATCCTGAGAGAAACCTGAAACACATAACACAAAACACTGTAAGCACGAAGCTTAGTGAGTTCCCCAAAATACCACACATAATACATATTAGCCACTCGAGGCTATAACTCTGTGGGTCTGTGGACCCTACTCTGTGAACCTTCCGGCTCTAACTCTATGAACCCTCCGGTTCTAACTCTGTAAACATGCACAACATAAATCACATAGAAATAATGCAGTACAACGCATAACATACATAGCATACAAATACTCTGTCACATAACTTTGGTTACCTACTCAAGGTAAAGTATAGTGAGAAGGCTCACCTGGCAAGCAGGAAGCAAATATCCTCACACTTGCATCTCGAACTTGCCACCATATATCACATAAGGCAAATGCTCTCATGAACATAACTCTCGAGACTAGACTCAATCCTCTCTTGGCACCCTCTTAAGGGTAAAAGGCCATTTCACCCCCTTCTTGGCCCAAAGGCCACATTGCTGACCAAACCCTAAAAGTCAACAAAAGTCAATGGTCAAACTTTGACCCAACTCGCCGAGTGCACTCCGGTGACTTGACGAGTACACACATGTCCACTAACTCTTTGTCCCACTTGGTACGTCGAGTCCCTCCCTATGCTCGACGAGTCATACCAGATAGGAATCGCGGGGCCACCCCGACTCAACTCGCCGAGTCTC
Source organism: Lactuca serriola (assembly GCF_051521515.1). Lineage (NCBI taxonomy): Eukaryota > Viridiplantae > Streptophyta > Magnoliopsida > Asterales > Asteraceae > Lactuca > Lactuca serriola. Next base: position 79,354,352 of record NC_136411.1, read on the forward strand.
AAGAATAACTCGGTGAGTACCGCCTTGAACTCTAGTCCTCTAACCCCCTCCTGACTCACTGATTCATCCCCCAACTCGGCAAGTCTATTCACTGAGCAATTTACGTGAAACCCTAACCCTACTCGCCGAGTCTCAAGAACAACTCGGCGAGTTCATGCCATGCACAAACTCTACTGACCTCCTGAGGTCAGATCTGTTTCCCCAAACCATAGATCTGGCCTCCCCAAGAATGAATGTCACGCAAAGTTCGAAACTTGATGCTTGTATAACCACAACAAGGCATTAAAAGGAGATTTAGTCCCAAAAATGGCAACCTAAGGCCAATAACCCCAAACTAGTCCATAAAGCTCCAAGGGTCAAGGTCTCTGGACCTCTGGAACTGCTTGAATCGCACCTCCTCTTTGCTCTTGTCACCTTCTTCATGCTAAACCAAGGGTTTAAGGATCAAAAAGTGACTTCTTCTCCCTCACAACGATTTGGCTCACTTAGGGTTCACTCAAGGGACTGGTAGCCGCAATGGGAGGCTATAAGTGCCCTTAAATAGGCTCCAAACCCGGGGGATTAGGGTTTCATTAAACAGCGTGGACTCGCCGAGTCCACTAATGGACTCGCCGAGTCCGGACGTGAACCCGGATGAACATCCGCGACCCTACTCGGCGAGTCTTGGCTCCAACTCGCCGAGTTCCTCCTCAAACTCCAAAATAATTAAATAAAATAATATACCTGGAAATCAGGATGTTACACAAGAGTGGGGTATTAATAACGTAATGACCATAACCGTTGACAATGCTAGTGCAAATGACAAAGCAATCGAAATTCTAATGAAAAAGCTACCAAACTTATACGATGGGGGGAAATAAATACATGTAAGGTGTATGGCCCACATCCTTAACCTTATTGTTAGGGATGGGTTTGATCAACATCAATATAGTATCAAGTGCATGCAAAAGGCCGTTAAATACATTAGGAATTCTACACAACGGATTCAAAGGTTCAAAGAATGCATGAAAGAGCTAAATGTGGAATCCAAAAAGTTTTTGTGCAATGATAGCCCAACTCGATGGAACTCCACATACGAGTTACTGAAGATTGCGGTGGATTTGGAGAAGGTTTTTGGCATGTTTGAAGTCAAAGGTAATTTCATATTCCATTCCATTGTTTTTTTTTTAATTTTATATTTCAGCATTTTTACAAATTTTTAGCCAACTTTGAAGAGTCATAACGTGTTCGTTATTTGTCCGATTAACCCGATTTTTTTTCTAGCTTGTAGTTTACAATTTGAACTACAGTTTACACTATTTATACGCGTTATTTGGTTGTATATTCAGTGAGTTATAGGTCTCTAAACATTGGATATTAAATCTGAGTTTTTCTGTTTCAGCATTTTTACAAATTTTTAGCCAACTTTGAAGAGTCATAACGTGTTTGTTATTTGTCCGATTAGCCCGATTTTTTTTCCAGCTTGTAGTTTACAATTTGAACTACAATTTAAACTATTTATACGCATTATTTGGTTGTATATTCAGTGAGTTATAGTCCTCTAAACATTGGATATTAAATCTGAGTTTTTCTGTTTCAACATTTTTACAAATTTTTAGCCAACTTTGAAGAGTCATAACGTGTTCGTTATTTGTCCGATTAGCCCGATTTTTTTTCCAGCTTGTAGTTTACAATTTGAACTACGATTTACACTATTTATACGCATTATTTGGTTGTATATTCAGTGAGTTATAGACCACTAAACATTTGATATTAAATCTGAGATTTTATATTTCAGCATTTTTACAAATTTTTTGCCAACTTTGAAGAGTCATAACGTGTTCGTTATTTGTCCGATTAGCCCGATTTTTTTATCCAGATTATAGTTTACAATTTGAACTACAATTTACACTATTTATACGCATTATTTGGTTGTATATTCAGTGAGTTATAGGCCTCTAAACATTGGATATTAAATCTGAGCTTTTCTGTTTCAGCATTTTTCCAAAATTTTAGCCAACTTTGAAGAGTCCTAACGTCTTCGTTATTTGTCCAATTAGCCCAATTTTTTCCAGCTTGTAGTTTACAATTTGAACTACAGTTTACACTATTTATACGCGTTATTTGGTTGTATATTTAGTGAGTTACAAGCTCCTAAATAAGGGGTATTAAAGCTGTTTTTTTTTACAAAAATAAATACTAACGTTTACTTTATTGTAATAGATCCTACATTTGTTCGAGATGTTTTGACCCCCTCAAAAGAAGATTTCAACATTTGTAGAGCTATGGTTGGATTTCTTAAGAAATTCAAGGTGAAAACCGACATAGTATCAACGTCAACAAAACCGATGGCACATCGGTTTTTGGAGAAATATGTGATGTATACAAACACATTAAGGAATGGGCGGCTAGTCCCCAATTTTGTTTGATTGGGAAGGACATGATTGATAAATATGATAAGTATTGGGGCGATCTTGAAAAATTAAATGATTTTTTGTATTTTGCGGTCATATTAGATCCACGGTTCAAGTTTGATTTTCTTCAACAAGCTTTTGAGAAGTTGAATAAGTTGAAGAATCCACAAAAAGATCCTATGCTCAACTCGGAAGTCATTTTGAAGGCTAAGGTCTTAATACGGGGTCTTCAACAAGGATTTGAATTTTTTTTTTTTATTTCTACAAATCAAAGTTTGACAATACCGACTATTCTCAAAATCAAACACATGGTCATGAAGATGTAGTTGTGATTGATGATGAGAATGACTTCATGGATGATTTAATAGTACAAACTGATTACCCATCAGCATCAATGGAAACGGAGTTGACACAATACCTAAACGAGCAGTCAGTTAAATACAATAAAGATTTTGATATTCTACTTTGGTGGAAACAAAATGCATCTCGTTACCTTATTGTATCCCGTATGGCGTAAGGTATAACTTTATTTTTTGTATATTTTTTTATATAATTATATTTTAACATTTTCTATGTTTATGCTGATAGATATTTTGGGACTGCAAATCTCTACCGTGGCGTTAGAGGCGGCGTTTAGTACAAGAGGGCGGATATTGGATCCATATAGAACAAATTTATCTGCAAATATAGTAGAGGCTTTGGTTTGCACTCAAGATTGGGTAAGGAAATCAAGAAAGCAAATTGTGGACAACATTGATGAAATTTTGAAAGACGATGAGGTCGCGAAAGCTTTAGAAGAGGCAATAAAGAACGGAGATGGAAAGGGAAAACAACAAATTAATATTCTCGAATAGTTAATTCGTATTTGAAAAATGTTATTTTGGATATTGGATAAAAACTTAAGATTCATATTTTAATTTGGGTGTAGAATGTTTAATGTTTAACTTATATACTTATAGATAGATTTTTGGGTGTTTAATTTTTAGTGTTTAATTTGTTTATTTAAAAAGTTTGTTATGAAATCATAAGCTACAAAAGTCATAAAAAAATACAATATTTATTCGGGTTATTCGACTCCTTAATCATCTTGTACATGTTATTTGGGTTATTCGGGTTATATACTTATAGATAGATTTTTGGGTGTTTTGGATGTTTAATATTTAGTGTTTAATTTGTTTCTTTAAAAGATTTCTTATGAAATCATAAGCTACAAAAGTAATGCAAAATATTCGGGTTATTCGACTACAAAATCATTTTGTACATGTTATTCGGGTTATATACTTATGAAATCATAAGCTTAAAAAGTAATACAAAATATTCGGGTTATTCGACTACAAAATATTCGGGTTATTCGACTCATTAATCATCTTGCACATGTTATTTGGGTTATTTAGGCCGTAACCGAACCGAACCGAATAATACCCGAACCGAACCGAACCCGTATTGCTTATTTGGTTCGGTTTTCGGTTCATACAGTTTGTTTTATTCGGTTTTCGGTTTATTCGGTTCGGTTCGGTTCGGTTCCGACCCGAATAACATCCCTACACACAAGTGATTGTATAACAGGGAACATGAAAAGATAAGAAGAGTGAATTAAGAATAATTGTATGACTAAGATATGAGGGAACCTTATAGCGGGTTGATGGTTGTTGCACAGCTACTAGGAGAGCAACCCATAGGTCACAATCTAAAATTAAATGCCAATTCACACTTTCTGTTCCCATATTAGCTTTCCTAGCGTCAATGAAATTTATCAGATTAAAGAGCAAGATGATAATTGTAACATACTAACAATCAGAATGAAACATGCTTTGGTTCATCAGTTGATTTATCTCTATTGCTAATTAACTTTTGCATCATATTAACTATTTACTAGATCAGGTCTTAAACTGCATATCCACTACATATAAAAGATTAAGAAACTAAAGAAACCAATAATTCTCATACGACACAATATTTCATACATTTTGAAACAGTGCCATCAGGTTCCTCTAAATTTGACACAATATTAAACCCTAAAGATATTAATTTGACAACTGCAGTTAATAGTGGTTGAGTTTACTGATCTCAAGGCATAATCAAATTCAAATTATAGTTCCCGTCTTAGCCACCATTCTCCCTCGATCAAACACAACTATTTGTAATTAGACCCAAATTAACACCATTCATCCTTACACTTAATAACAACAGTAGATCACATAAATTATATTACCATTAAGAACCCGAACATTAGAGTTTAAGCCATATTCGAAATTACCTCTAAATCGATTTACTTATGAGTAGAGGAGAAAAAACAGTAAAGTACAGAATCCCGCGGAGAACTCGCCGACCGTCGGATCATGGTGGCAGTTAGAATGCAATTTTCTTTAATGATCAGAACAACCAAAGTTTGAAGATTCGACCAATCAGTGTCGATTCGGGATTTAATTTAGCAGAATATAGGAGTAAGATTGGATATCCAGCTGCATCAATGTTTGATTCCTGAGGTTGCACGGTCGGAACAGTGCTAGCTTCGACCCTCCTTTAATTAATTATTTAATTATTTGCTAATTACTGACTGGTGTATTTAGGAACACAATAATTGCTAGAAACATTTAAACCCTCTCTCTCTCTCTCTCTATATATATATATATATATATATAGTAAATTACTGAAATCGTCCCTGTGGTTTGGTCAAAATCGCACGTTTGGTCCCTAACTTTTTTTTTTTGCACTCGGATCGTCCCTGTGATTTGATTTTGTTGCATTTTTCGTCCTTTACATACATAAAGTTAGGGACCAAACATCCAAATTTTACCAACCCATAGGGACAAAAAACGCAACAAAAGCAAACCACAGGGACGATCCGAGTGCTAAAAAAAAGTTAGGGACCAAACGTGCAATTTTGACCAAACCACAGGGACGATTTCAGTAATTTACTCATATATATATATATATATATATATATATATATATATATATATATATATATATATATATATATATATATATATATATATATATATATAGGAGTAGGATCAAATGAGAACACCTAAAAGGTTGAGAACGCAAGAACGGATCTGGGCCATCAAAATATTCAGATATTAGGCTATTATCAAACGGGTCATTTACATAAATTCTAAAACCATGGGTATTAAAGTGTAACTTGTAAAAGGTCACAAGGCTATAATGGTAATTTCAATTTTAAATTGTTCCTATAATTTCTCAATCACCTTTCATATTGTCGTTCAAATTATTTGTCCCCGACTTCATTTCTTTTTCTCTCTTTATACGTAGGGTTGAATCAATAAACCGCCCCCATCATCTGCATTCCACGCTTTCTTCCTAATTGCAACATCATCATCACTCCACCATCAATCGCAACCCTAATCGGACCTTCGCAAGTCATCAACTCAATCATTTATGGTTTAGTTGATTTTCTAGGCGGGCATCGTTTCAGGTCTGGCCGCTGATTACATACCACGATCTCTTCCTCCCTTAGCCTCCCTCCATCGCACCATCGTTTGAAGCAATCCTAATCGAAGTATCACAAGTCTCTACCTCAATGCGTTTTTGGTTTAATATTTCCTTCATCTTCTAATGTTTCTTTAAACCCTAATCAACCAAAGAAAATAGAGAATCATTCAATGTGGGGTGAGCTTTCTGGGGCGTGTAAATGGAGATGAATTAGAACTAAGAAATCATTCATTTTCATCATGCATCTACTTTCATCTTCTTAACTACACTCCATCGCTAGATCACTACTCATCTATGCAGCCTACACCTCATCGACTTCAACCCTCTATCTTCACATAATCAACACACAACCTGTAACAAATCGGTTGCTCTAGGAGGATATCATCAACGTTACTCAATCTTTGTTGATTCACTGATTTCTTTTGATAAACATCATAACTACACATGTAAGTCGATTTCTTATGATGATCATTACACACGCCCCAGAAAGCTCTCCCTGGTTTGCCACTTTCATTTTAACTTTCCTTGTTCTTCATTTTTCTAGGTGAATTGTAGACCATTGTTCTTCATTTACACACCAACCCTATATTTCTTGGTTCTAATTCATCTCATACCAGCCCTTATAATTGATGGAAGAGATAGCCACACAAAGTTGTAATCAAATTCAAGGTAAAAGGTTGTACACATAAGTTGTTTGATGAAATGCGTGGGAGAGGTATTCATTTGTGAATAGCAGGATATTCATTTGTGAATAGCAGGATATTCATTTGTTAATAACAATGTATTCATTTGTAAATAGTAGTGTAATCATGTACGAATGAGTGTATTTATTTATGATTAGAGGTATTATTTTATTCATTTGTGAATACCAGGGTATTCATTTGTAAATAACAGTATAATCATGTGTGAACAAGTGTATTTATTTATGATTAAATGTATTCTTTTATGAAGAAACTAGGCGAATCCCCGCACGTTGCGTGATAATAGAATTATATAGTTAAAATAATAACTTTTACCGAATTATTATTTAATATTTCTACTTTGAAACAAAATGTTAGTAGTAAAGCAAACATATAGTTAACATATTAGTTTTATTAAACATTATAGTTTAAGTTTTAAGTTATTGTGATATATACACAATTATTTGATATTTTTATAAACCATTTAAAATTGTGTAAATTATATATCAAATGGATGATAATATAACAGCTAACAAAACGTATGAAATATGAACTGCAACTTTTAGTAACATAAAAATAGAAAAACATTTATTATAACATTTGTATTAAAAAAAATATATATACAACGAATAATAAAAAATATGAAAAATAAACACTATAACTTTTAATAATATAAAAACACTAAAACATCTATTATAACATTTATATTAACTCGTCATATTTAAATCACAAATCTCTTCAAATACATTAATGTTTTTAATAAGCAAAACTTTACGACCTTATAAAAGAAAGGAAAATAAAAAGTTATTAGTGATACTAATTAATAATCATAAGTTAAAAACTCTTGAGTTGTAACTAATAAATATACATAAATTAGAAAACTCTTGAGTTATAGTGTGAGTTTCAAATGAATGCGGTACTTGGAAATATATTTATTATTATTATTATTATTATTATTATTATTATTATTATTATTATTATTATTATTAGTAGTAGTAGTAGTAGTAGTAGTAGTAGTAGTAGTAGTAGTAGTAGTAGTATATTCGTCTAAATAATTGGTTTTGATGCATCATTTTAATCCCTTCAATTATTAAACATAAAGATATTTAATTATAAATTTATAACATACATAGGTGCATATAGATGTTAAACAAATCACATATAATATATATATATATATATATATATATATATATATATATATATTCGTAAATATCATATGTAATTCTTGTCGTAGTAATATGTATAAATTACTTTCATATGAAGAACATATCATGATAAGTCTATCACAATTACATATCAAATGTTTAAAATTATGTTATCTTTTAAATATGTTGTGTAGGATAACCCAACAAAAAAATAATAGAAAATAAACATAATCAAAATAGAAAAACTACAATCAAATAAATAAAAGCATTGGGTGGTTGAACATATAAATAAAGATGTTACATAAACATACATTTAAATCAAAAGAAAAAACTAACATTCGTCAACTTTGCTCAAACAAAAAAACCTATATCCATTTTATGAATCTTCTTTCTTCATTTAACACCATTCAACCATAGAAACTTGATGACAATTCTCCACTATCCTGTAATCAAAATATTTTTCTTGAAAAAGAAGAATTATAAAGATATTCCAAAGCAAAACATTGATGTTTGGAGAGTCACATTCAAGATTGAGTAATACACACAAATCACATATAAATATTAAATGAGAAATTGAATATAAAGAAAGAATGGAAAAACTTCATTTGTTTTGGTTGAAAGAAAAAATCATATTATAATTACCATCGATGCGAAATAACCCATTTCTTCAAATCATCATATTTTGATCGTGAATGCTTCAAGTATATGAAAACGTTTGAATCACAATATCTTCAAATCCTTCTTACATGTAAGATTTTATATAACACAAAAGATACAAAAGATTGACCATTTTATAGTAAACTTTTCACTAAATGCTAATTAAACATAATATAAGTTATAAAACTTTTGAGTGTTAAATCATAATTAAGAAAACGTTTGAGTTGCATTAGTTAAAAAAATGGAGTTTCAAATAAATGTGGTTTGAGAAAGTTAAAAAATGGGGTTTCAAATGCATGAGATTTAAGAAAAAATACTAGCTTTATAAATATGTATGATGATAATTTTTACACCCTTTTTATTATCAGTTGATTAAAAGAAAGTAATTGGATTACTTGTAAATTGATATGTATTCATTAGTGATTGCAGTATTATTAGTTCTTTTGAAAAACAAAATCGTTTATGAATACAAATGTATTGATTTGGTTTTGGATTTCTATTAATTTTTTGAAAAAAAAAAACGGGAAATAAGAGAAAAAAAAATATTTTTTAAGAAAAAATAAATAAATTTTTTTAGTTTTAATTTTTTTTTATAAAAATGTTTTTTATATTTCATTAATAAGAAAAATAAAAAAATCAAATATTTCCTTCTTTTTTGATAACTGATCTTAAATTTAAGGAAATTTGATTGATTTTAATTTAATTAAAATATATAGTTACTAATATGCCCTTATATATTGATTGTTCTAGAACTGTTCTCGCGTTTTCAACCTTTTAGGTGTTCTAATTTTATCATTCTCATATATATATATATATATATATATATATATATATATATATATATATATATATATATATATAGGTTCAAGTTCATTTGAGACCATTCTAATTTTGTGAGACCGTGAGACCAAATCTAAAAATAATTTTAAAATTCAAAATAAATGGAAAAATCCAAAAATTCTTTTTTTAAATATTATTTTCGGAACTTGAATTAACTAAAAAAATTCCGTTTTTTTTTAAATACGTGAAATATTCTAATAGAATATTACACTGACATATTCTAAAAATAATTTTAAAATGCAGAATAAATGAAAAAATCTAAAAAAAAATTTTAATATTATTTTCGGAACTTGAATTAACTAAAAATAAATAAATAAAAGATAGAAATAAATAAAAATAAATTTCATTTTTTTTGAAAAATACGTGAAATATTCTAATAGAATATTACACTTTACATATTCTAAAAAATAATTTGGAAATGCAAAATAAATGGAAAAATCCAAAAATTCTTTTTTTAAATATTATTTTCGGAATTTGAATTAACTAAAAACAAGAAAAAAATGTGTCTCACAGTCTCACAAAATTAGGCTGTCTCATATGAACCTAACTATATATATATATATATATATATATATATATATATATATATATATATATATATATATATATATATATATATATATATATATATATATATATATATATATATATATATAATGTGTGTTAGCAGTATGTTATACACAAAGAATACCATTTGCATGTGCACTCTTCGCCCAACAGGCCACAGCTCTTGCCCCGAAAGTCTTCTCTCTCCCATCAAAAAGTGATTTTATATATAAATAAAGGGAATTGTAGCAAACCCACAAAAAAAATATCAAATCAAAAACTCTCTTTCTCTGTTTGTATGTAATCTTTCCAATAAAACAAGACCCAAAAATGGCCGATTCTTCTTCTTCGTCATCAGCTTGGCATCAAGTCTATGTAAAGCTCAGATTCTTCTCCAGAATCCGACGGTTACTCGTCAACAAAACCTCCACCGTCAACAACAAGCGATGTGAGCAGTCCTCCGATCAATCTGCTGACGGAAGGACCACAGAGATTTTGATCATCGATCAAGGAGAGAAGAGTGAAAGTATTAACCATGGTGATGATGATGATGATGATGATTGTGGGATTTTGCAAAAGTCTGTGAAGAGGCTACACTTTGGGAACCTGGAAGAGAAGGCGGCGGCAGCCAAAGTGATTAAAAGACTCGCCGGAGATGACTTGAAGCAGCGGAAGTTGATGGCGGATCTTGGCGTTATTCCACCATTGGTGGCCATGCTTGGTTCGGAATATACCACAACCCATCGGAGGTTGGCTGTACAAGCTTTGCTTGAGCTTGCTAATGGCACCTGCACGTAAGTTTCAAATTTTCACAATATAGATTTTTTTTTATTATTAACTTTTAGTTATTAGTTCTAAGTTCTAACAAAATAATATAATTAAATCAATCTAAGCTCATAAATAATAAATCTACTTCATTAATTATGTTACTAATAAATATCGAATTTATATTTCAAAATTTTCATAATTAACAAAATATTTTGTGGATCACACCTTTCCTATTACAGATATTTTACGACTTCAATGTATATCATGGTTGACAAATTTAGTGGAATTTATCCAATACCCAAATATATTAATTAGTGTAACAATGTTTAATTTGAGTTTTTGTTGCATTGAGATAAAGTGGCAAGTCATTAATGGGACTAGAACAAACGTGAGATATGTGACCCTAGTGGCCACTGGCCAACTATGACCTTTTTAAATTTTAAGGCAAAACGGAAATTATATTAAAAAATATAATATTTGTTTCATAATAAGATTTGATTAATTTAATGGTCATTAATTATAAGTTGGATTTTGAATTTTAATTATCGGGCTTAGGTTCCATTGACTCTCCACTAGAATCCACGACGGTAGGAATGGGTTGGAAGTGGAATAATAGCAGTTGTTAGGCAGACAATTTCCTTTTTAAAATAATTAATCTGATCATCGTGTCTTTAAAATATATTAATTTGGTTTTTTAAATATTTGAATTTCGAATAATACAATCTACTCATTTGAAACTTTTTATTATGCATCGTCTATACTACATAATTAAATTATTTTACTTCTAGTGCAAAATATCTTCAATATGTTTTAATTATCTAATGCAATATATCTTCAATGAACAAAACCATTTCAAATAAATATGAAATAATTGATATTAATAAATGTAAATTATTAAATATTTTTCACACACAAGAAAATGTTATGGAAAACTGCATTTGTTGACTGTACGTACTCTGAACATGGATATTGTTTAAAAAACTTGTTGACTTATTACTTCATAATGTCTTTTAACTTCTTATGGTTCGGTATTCAAAGGCCCCATTAAGAAAAGATTAAAGTTCTTACAAGCTTTTTATTTTTCCTATTCAAAAAAGAATCTTATGTTTTCTTTTAATTTTCAGGAACAAGGCTCTCATGGTGGAAGCTGGAATATTATCAAAATTATCGGAAAATATTGAGGTTGAAGAATTAGCCAACCATGAATTTGCACAACTTGTCATGTCATTGTCTTCGCTAGTGAACACTCAATTCCCTATAGATTCATCAAAGATTCTTCCACTAGCGCTACATATGCTTAAACTAGATTCAAGCAAGGACACCAAAATATTATGTTTGGGTACTTTGTATAATTTATCAACTGTGATAGACAATGTGGGATCTTTAGCAACAAACGAAGTTGTAGAAACTCTCTTGAAGTTTTCATCTATGAAAGAAGCATCAGAGAAAGCTCTTGCCACGTTAGGGAATCTTGTAGTAACATCAATGGGGAAAAAGGCTTTGGAAAGTAGTCCAATGGTGCCTGAATGTTTGATAGAGATTTTAACATGGGATGATAAGTTAAAATCTCAAGAGTTATCTGCTTATGTGTTGATGATATTAGCTCATCAAAGTTCTTTGCAAAGAACGAAAATGGCTGAAGGAGGAATCGTGCCCATTCTTCTGCAAGTTGCTTTGTTAGGGAGCCCACTTGCACGAAAAAGGGCTCTAAAGCTATTGCAGTGGTTTAAAGATGAAAGACAAAAGAAGATGGGGCCTCATTCAGGGCCACAATCAAGAAGGTTGTATTATAGTTCGTCTACGAATCAAGAGGATGTGGGTGAAGGCAAAAAGTTGATGAAGAAAATGGTCCAACAAAGTTTATACAAGAATATGGAAACCATTACACGTCGTGCAAATGGGGATTCGGACTCAAATTCTAACTCTAAGTTAAAACTTTTGGTTGTTAGTTCAAGTTCAAAGAGCTTGCCATATTAGATACATAAACAAATCACGATTTCACATCTAATAGAGTTCCATGTTGTGCATTTTCTCATTTTTTTTTTCGTACATTAACAAGAGAAATATGAGTTGTAGATTTACTATTGAGCGAAATAGTTTTTTTTGTCATTCATTAACTACATTTTTTTGGCATCATGTATCTAAACCGTCATTACGATATTGAAGGTTTTTTTATGGAGGACTACCCATTGTTATAAATAATGAAAGGTATCAAAGTTATAGATCTCAAATTGTTTGGCACCATCTAAAAAAAATTACTCCTTGAAATAGTAGTCCCTTGATCCTTATGAGATTTGGGTTTTTCCTTTTGAACATCAAAATTTATAAAAGCAAGTTGCTAATAAGACACTAGCAAGAGTACGAGAGCAAGAGGATATATACAAAGAAGAATGCGCACTTTATGTGCTTTGAGTTATTGTTACAACCTATACAAAACAAACATCCATAACTTAAAAATAGAGAAAAATATATTTTGCTTTATAAAAATGTAATTTGTTATATAAAAATATATTTATATGCGTAAACACATTGCAAGATAAACACTCTGGCTAGAGTTACTCAAGAACTATGACTGCGAGATACTTTATCATCCTAGTAAAGTGAATGTCGTAGCAGATGCTTTGAGTAGAAAAATAAACCCGGAGATGAAGAGGCCAAGAGCGTTAAGAATTGAAATCATCTCAACGATTGTGGAAGGTATCAAGAAAGCTCATAATGATGCTTTGGAAGGAGATAATTGAAAAGAAGAACGAATGGGTAAAACATTAGTGTTTGAACAAACAACCAAAGGTTAAAGGTATTCCAAAACAGAATTTGGGTGCAAAGATATAAGGTATAATGGATCTTTTCATGGAAGAATCATACAAAACCATGTACTTTATTCACCCTGGTAGCACCAAGATGTATATGGATTTGAAACCATATTACTGGTGGCCAACGATGAAGCTCGATTTGCAAAGTATATGGTTGAATGTGTAACATGTGCAAGAGTCAAAGCTTAACATCAAAAACCGTATGGGATTTGGAACCTTTACTAGTATCCATAGGTAAATGGGAGGACATTACCATGGACTTCGTAACGAAATTGCCCATAACGAATGGAGGTCACGAGATAATTTGGGTGATCATAGACCGATTAGCGAAGAGCACATATTTCATACTAGCGAATGAAAAATGGTCTATGGAAAAGTTTGCAAAAGTTTACGTGAAATAGATATTGAAAGGTCACGGTGTTCCCTTGACAATTGTGTCAGACCATAACAATCGTTTTGCTTCTCGATTTTAGAAGAGTCTACACGAAAAGATGGGTACGAAGTAATGTTTGAGTACAACTTATCATCCACAGACAGATGGTCAAAGTGAGAGAATGGTTCAAACACTAGAAGATATGTTAAGATCTTGTAATTTGGAGTTTACGGGTAATTGGGATGAGCATCTACCATTGGTCGAATTTTTCTACAATAATAATTATGACTCGAGCATTAAGATGAAACCTTATTAATCATTGTACGGATAAAAGTTTTGTACGTCATCTTGTTGGCTTAAGGTTGGAGAGAAGTAGTTTATGGGTCCTGAGATTGTCCATCAGACCGTAGAGAAACTAAAAGTTATCAAAGAAAGGATACTAGCAGCTCAAAACCGTCAAAAGAGCCATGGTGACAAAAAGAGACAACTGGTTACTTTTTAAGTTGGAGACCAAGTGTTACTTAAAGTCTCTCCATGGAATGGACTTATCAGATTTGGGAAGCGAGGAAAGTTGATTCCAAGGTTCATGGGACCGTTTAAAGTGTTTCAGAGGATTGGGAATCAAGCTTACAAGTTAGAGTTGTCAGCTGAACTGAAAAGTATTCATAACACCTTTCATGTTATCTATTTGAGGAAGTTTACTATAGATGTTCCTGAAATGAATCCACTTTTGGAGATAAGAACTCATGACAGCAAAAGGTTGATTGAAAAGTATGACGCGATTGTTGACTAAAAGACGAAGAAGTTACGATGTAAGGTGGTTGAATTGGTGATTATGCGATGAAAACATATAGTGGGGAAGAAATTCTCCTGGGAGACAGAAAGCGAAATGAGGAGTCACTATCCACATTTGTTTTCTGATGGACAGAATAATCCTAAGGGGAGATAATTGCAACGCCCGCGTTTCACGCTAGGAATTAAAAAAATATGTAATTGACATCGGTCAAAAGGTGTAATTATTTTATGAATAAATGGAAGAAACTTGTCTGAATATATGTGATTTTAGTGTATATATTATGCGCATATAATATTAGGTAAAAATCTAATAAATAGGACTAAAATAACTGTAAAAAATAGAAGATTATTTAGAACAAATAATCTAAATGAAAGTTATAGTAGTCATTATGGTGATTTTGTACATATAAAGAATGCATACAAATGAGTTCGTATGAAGAAGTTATGATCCTTTGAAGTTTTGTATTCAACCTGATACGGTTGAGGAAGTTACGATTTTTCAAAGTTTTAGTGCAGCTGTGTCAACATAGAAATAGAAATTTAGATCGGTTGATTTTTTTCCAAAACAATATAAACAAGAGTTGAAGATCTCGTGAATAGTATTCCGCCAATATAAACACAGTCAAGAACGAATGTCATATGAAAGAATTATGATTTTTATACGACTTTAACGGTCGAAGTCTGTTAAAAATATAACTATAAAAATAAAGTGAGAATTAGTCGACGGTGTCTAAATGAAAGTTGTAATACTCATTGATAGTTACGTGTGGATATAAATAACTTCGAAAACGTAGATCGTATGAGAAATATATTATTTTTGAAAATTTGGAAATTTGCAAGCACGTGTGAGAGGTGCGATGCGCGATTGAAACAACCCAAAAATACAAGCCAAAAATTTCGTTTGAAAACATTACTAAAACCATAATATCCAAATATCATATAAGAAAACATAAGTCATGTATCTCAAAATGTCATAAAATATGTCTCTTATCAACTGCTGTTAAAGTCATGTCAAAATATCAGAATCTAACTCCCAGGCTAAAACTGTGGTGTGTGTCATGCCATCAACTCGAGCCCTTCCCCTTGCTAGCTGAAGTACCTGAAACCAAAACTAAAACTGTAAGCACGAAGCTTAGTGAGATCCCCCAAACTACCACATACCATGCAATAACAAATAAATCACATAATGAGCCTTGCCTACTGCATCGGACCGAAGTCCAGAACTAACTAGGGCCTCTCCCTCTGCATTGGACCGGAGTCCGGAACTGACTTAGGCCTTGCCCACTGCATCGGACCGAAGTCCGGAACTGACTTAGGCCTTGCCCACTGCATCGGACCGAAGTCCGGAACTGACCGAACATAGCATAACATAATCATAACATATAACAATAACACATATACTACATACTTCATCAGACCGCAACCCGGAATACATAACACATAGAAATGCCTGAATCACAAAAACATCAACCATACTGAACTACTGCTATCTAAACGGGATGGCATTGTGGCCGTAGACCCGTTCCTACAGGAAGGAAACTCACCTCGTAAAGCTGACTGCTGAAATGCTGATCGGGAACTGTTTGAATGTTGTTCCGGCAACTCCCCGGCTACAATTTCCATAAAGACACTTAGTCACACACTGATACTAATCTTAGGGTAAAGTGACTATTTTACCCCTGGCCAAAGTCATCATCATGGTCAAAGTCAACTGCCAGTTGACCTGACTCGCCGAGTTGGGTCGCCAACTCGCCGAGTCCCTATCCATCTTCTATTCCCCAACCCGACTCTACTCATTGAGTTTAGCAAAGACTCGATGAGTTCTCCTTCTATAATAACATCGAGTCAACCTTCATCTGACTTGCCGAGTTGTATGAACAACTCGCTGAGCCCTCCTTCATCATATGAACACGTCCAGTCTACGACTCGCCGAGTTGTATGAACAACTCGTCGAGTCTGTTCTTGTGGGTAAGAAGATTGTCTTGGACTCGCCGAGTGTGCTCTTACACTCGTCGAGTTCCATGGTTTCCAGATTATAGCTAACTCTTAAAATGTCGAATCACTCCTTGGGACCTTCTTAAACCTCTGCTAACACCCAACCGGGCTCCTTTGAACCACAACAGATTGGGGACTCAAGCCCCGGACTCACCGAGTTCCAAGAACAACTCATCGAGTTTCCTATTGTCCAAGTCTATAACTCGATTTCTGATGTGCAATCCTTATCCAAAAGGTAGATCTGGGCTTCTAAGATCGATATAGCACGTAAATTTATGAACTTTACGTGCATGCATGCATCAATGGTGCATAAAAGGCTAAAAATGGAGGGGGGGTTTAAGCATGCATGGGGTTCTCATGGACCTAAAGATGGCACCTTTATGCCATAAGGACCCTCCAAGGTCACAAATCTGAAGATATATTGGCTTGGGACGTCCAGGATTCAAGGATCAAGCTTGTTGGACCCAAAACTCCATAAAAATGACAATAAGAAGATCTATGGAACTACAAGTCAAGTGTTGAGCTTGATTACCAGAAAGTGAAGAGAAACTGATGTTGGTCTTGGATCTACTCCTTCTCCCTTGATCCTTCTTTCTTCCAACTCTTTCACTAGCTATAAGATGCACCAAAAACTCTCAAAATTACCAAGAAAACTCAAGCTCACCTATGGGGAAATTAGGGTTTCAAGATTAATGCTCTGGAGGTGATGGAGGTTGGACTTGAAGTCCATAATGTTGCTTAAATAGGGTGCAAACCCCAAATGTTAGGGTTTTCCCCAGACTGGCCTACTCGTCGAGTCGAGCGCGGACTTGGCGAGTAGATCACTTAAAACCCTGCGTCCAAATCATCGCATCTACTCGACAAGTTAGGGTTGCAACTCGTCGAGTTACTCTTATAAAAATGATATAAATTAGATTAAATACGTACCGAGAATGGGGCGTTACAGCGATTCTAGAAAGCACCGATGTGGCCCACAACAATTTTGATACGTGTCACATTCTAGGATGAAGGAGTGTCGAGCACTCCAGGGTTCTGCCTATAAATTTCTTTCAGCCCTCATTCACTTCTTGATACCTCCATAACACTTCTTTGGAATTTCCACTCTTAAAAATCTAAATTTTTTCTATATTTTAGAAGTTTTAGTGAAGCCTCGGGGTATCTGAGAGTCCAAAAATTAGAAGCTATTAGGTTAGAGTTCTCCGAGTGCAATTTCCAGACTTTTGTCAGGAAAATCTTTGTAAGTTAAGCTACACTTATTATGCTTTCGGTGTAACTTTTTTTATATTCATAGTCGTTATTATGAATTTATAAATAAGATTTATCATCGATTCCAAGTCAAAAAATTGATTGATCTACTTATGAGGATGATGTCTATGCTAGATTTAGTGAGGTGTTTAAAGTTGGATTTCCAAACAGTATACTTTGTATACAAAACTGACGCTACCTCAAATATGATCTTACATGGTTGTTGCTTACTTGATAGATCTTGATGTAGACATTAAGATTGTTGAGGAATCTAGACTATCATTAGTCACAAGCAATATAAGACTAAGACTTAGTGATCATCATACCTAAGTCTCATCAAAGGAAAAGCTAAGTGTTAAGGTGAAGCATTTCCCAAATTTCAAGTCATCCACTTTTAACAAGTGAGTGTGTAGTTACTTTCATCTTACACATAAATATAAAGTATCTAGATGATTAAATGCTACATATGCTTAGTATCTATATTTCTTGAAATATGTGTTAAATGAAATATATGATTTTTGTACTTGATTTAATCGTATATGTATTTTTCATATATAAAATATATTGTGTAGTGACGAGTGGTGAATGATGAAATGATGATGAGAGGCTGTGACCGTTATAGTACTAGTATACTGATGAACCAGTCATCTAGAAAAATATAGATGGCGACCACAAACTATTCTAGACACTCAAGTGGAACACTAGCAAGCTTGTTGTAACACCCAAAATCTAGAAGATTGATTGTGGAAATAAATCCCCTTTCCTAGGGACCAACACGTCGAGTTGATGGTGGGAAACTCGACATGTTGGAGGCTTTTGGTTCGCGCATTTTTGTGGACCAACTCGGCGAGTTCGTGAAGGGGACTAGACGAGTTGTGCGCTGATTAAGAAACTCTATTTTTTAGTGTGTTTCACCCTATTTAAAGGTCTTAAGTTCTTTGGTTAGCCTCCTTACCAGCCTCCTCTGTCCAGAAAACCTAAAATCGAGCCTTATCTTCCATTGTTGAGTGTGTGAGGTTGGGGAAAGCCTTGAATGTTCATTTTTGGTGCATGTTGAAGGAGCTAAGGAATTAGGAGTTGCTTGGCTTGAAGAAAAAGTCTTGGATCCAGAAACTTTGTCCCGTTTGACAAGTTTTTGAGGTATCAAGTTCTCACCTTGCTTATTAGTTGCTTGGATCTCTTCTTGGGTTAGAGTTTATGCTTCTAAGCTATGGTTGGGTGGATGTTGGGGATTAGGTCGTCCCAAATGACTATTCTTTCAGGTCTAAGGTCTACATGAGCTCTTTTAGCATAACGGTTCCAACTTTATGGATTTAAGGGCTTCATGCATTCATTAAGTCTTTCATTTAGCCCTTTTAAGCATTTGAGCTCCTCCTACTCATGCTTAAGCGTAAAGTTGGAAACTTTATGTGGCCATCTAGCCTTATGGGGTCAGATCTGCATTTTGGGGTTTTCTCTTTGATGATTAAGTGCTTAATGATTACGCCCTAACTCGCCGAGTTGCCAAACTACTCGTCGAGTTCATGTAGTGTCCAGAAGATCGGAAAAACCTTAACCAACTCGTCGAGTTATCTCACAAAATCGTTGAGTTCACTCAGAATCTAGAAAACGGGAAAATCCTTATCCAACTCATGAGGTTGGCTAAGCAACTCGTCAAGTTTTTCTTGTCTTAACGTGTTCAGCCCTTTCCAGTCGACTCCAAGGCCCCAAACTACAGATCTAGCCTCTTATGAATAAGATACCACGTAAAGTTGCTAACTTTACGTGCATGCAAGGCCTCAAAGGGATTAAAACACTAAAACTAAGCTTAATAAGAGGTTTAGGGCATGGAGGAGGGCCAAGACTAGATAAAGTGGACAACTTTATGTTCATGGTGGCCTAGAGGTGTCCAGATCTGAAACCATATCCTCTGGACAAGCTAAAATCTGAGAATGGCTCCATTTTGCACCAAAAATGTCCATATTCTTCCATAAGAGGAGATCTAAGAAATGGAAAGCCAAGGTAAACACTTTTTACCTCCAAATGGTTGCTAACACAGAGTAAGATGTCAGATCTATTGCTTCTCCTTTGCTCCAATGTAACGCCTCAACTCTCAGGTATGGACTTTACAGTTTTATTCTCATAATTGAAAGGTCTACTCGAAGAGTTGGATGCCCTGACTCGTTGAGTAGGAACGTTTTTGGCCATGTGTTTAAGTGATCAAATCAACGAGTCGGAGGACACGACTCGACGAGTTGGAGCCAGAGGATGAAACCCTAATTTTTGGGGTTTTGCACCCTATTTAAAGGGTCATTAGCCCCCTTTGTGTAACAGCCCGGAATTTCAGGTATTTTTATAATATTGTTTTTGGGGTGTTTTAGGAGGGGACTCGGCGAGTTGGAGCCAGACTCGCCGAGTAGGACCACAGACTGGGTCGCGGGTTCGCGACTGGACTCGACGAGTCCATTATGGACTCGGCGAGTCTACGCTGTTCAGCAGAAACCCTAGCCGTTTGGTTTTGGAACGTATATAATGCACTTATAGGCCGTCATTGTTCGTCTTTAGTCGACTGAGAAGAACCCTAAACGGCTGTGGGCATCTAGAGCAAGATTGAAGGATATTAGGGCCTTGAAGAAATTGTTGTGCAAGGAGGAGAAGAGTTTTGGCTAAAGGAACAGCAAGGGATTCGAGTTCTGCGGTTTGGGGACACAGAGAGTGTGTTATTCAGGTAATATTTCGGATCTTTTCTGTTATGTTGATGTGTGCATGGATTTAGGGTTATGGAACCCATTTGGGGATTAGATGGATTAGTACCTTGTTACCCAAACAACTATAACCCTGTATTAGGACCTTTAGAGGTCCAGAAGGTCCCATGCTTGTGTATTTCGGGACAATACGTATCTCAGGAAGCAGTTTGATCGACTGCATGGCAGGGACTCGCCGAGTCCGACGAACAGACTCGGCGAGTAGTTTGGAGATTGAATGGAACTCGTCGAGCTGTTCTTCAGACTCGGCGAGTGGAGTCGGGGTGGCCCTGCGATTCTTCCACGAGGATCTCGTCGAGCCAAGAGGGATACTCGATGAGTAGAAAGGGAACATCAGGGAAAGTTGGGGAGGACGTCTAGACTCGCCGAGTCGCCTTTGCACTCGCCGAGTCCGGTCAAGTTGACCGTTGACCAGAGTTGACCTACATGTAATTTCTTAGGGTCAGTTGTCTTGAAAGATAAAAGTATTAATAAGGGATATATGATATTATAGGGAGTCTGTAGCTCGGCGGATCGAGTGCGAGTGATTTCAGGAGTCGCTAGCTTTCATTACCCGCGAGGTGAGTCTTCTCACTATACTGTACCCGGAAGGGTTTGACTGTGTGACCGGAAGGTCAGATATGATGTGTGATATGTATGCTATATGTGGTAAGTTATTTGTTATATGTGCTATGTATGTTATGCGGGCCGGAAGGCAATATGTTATGGGCCGGAAGGCGATTATGTTATGGGCCGGAAGGCGTTGTGTTGAGGACCGGAAGGTCAGGACCTGGAAAGGCGTATGTGCGTAAGTTGTATATTGGGGAACTCACTAAGCATTTATGCTTACAGTTGTCATGTATGTGTTTCAGGTACTAGCGAGGACCGTGGGAAGGCGCCGGCATGATGTGTACACACTGTTGATGTTTTGAGATCTTGGGGATTTTATGATTGTATTTTGATATGAAATTTGGAATAATTATATTTGGTTGAAATAATTAACTTTATTTTAAATGAAAATTTTGTTTGAAAATTTGCGTTGTTACACTTTGAGTCTAGAAATCCTAAATCGCATTTCCTCTCCATATTTGTGTGTTTTTAAGCTTGGAAGGTGGATCTTGGTAAAAAGGAGCTTGAATATCAAGAAGCTTGAGGCAAGGAACGATTATGGATCTGAGTTCTACTCCAGTTTAGCATCACTTGAAGGTAACAAGTCATTACCTTGACTTCCTTCTAGCTAGATCTCTCCATGCTTGAGATTAGGGCCATTGTAACATGTTGGTGATTCATTTCGGGTGTTGAGCAAGATCTGAAGTTGCAACTTCAGATCTAGGCTCATCTTAGCCTTTAAAGCCATAAAGCTTCATCCTTTAGTAAGATAATGCCTTGACCTCACCTAAAACCTCTTCTTTAGCTTGATTTTGGCCCTTGCACCTTGCATGTACGTAAAGCTTAAAACTTTACGTAAGAAGTATGCCCTAGGAGCTTAGATATGAAAGATGAAGCTTTGGGGTGGCTTAAAATCATCTGAATGGAGAAAGGACTGAAGGGACTCGAAGAGTTACATGGTTAACTCGGCTAGTCCGATGAAGATTTGCCTTTGAGGGCTTCTACATGAACTCGGCGAGTCATTAGGACGACTCGACTAGTCGGTTGGGGTTTTCTCAACTTTTAGACACGCATGGACTCGACGAGTTGTATGGAAACTCAACGAGTCAGCTGGGAGTTTTCATGACTTCTTGAGTTTTGGAAGGACTCGACGAGTCACGGAGCTGCACTCGACGAGTTGGGTCAACATGGACTGTTGACCTTGACCGTTGACTTTGACTTTGACTAAGGATGGACTAGTTGACTTCTTGGGGTATTTTGGTGAATTAGAAATTTATGGAATGGATTTATGGTAATATAGGTGGTGGAGTCCGTGGCAGTGAGGCAGAGGGAATGGTTTTATGGACTAGTATGATGTGTATGTGCACATGTTTGTTGATTGGGGGTTGGGTTGAGGCGGTCCTGCTTTGTGCTGAAGGCCAACATACCCAGGGCGGTCCGGATAAACTGAAGGCCTTGCAAATGAGTTCATTTAATTAGTGAGCAGTACAGATAGGCTGTAGGCCCTGCAAGGCGGTCTAGACGTGCCGAAGGCTCAGAGAGTGGTCCAGATAGGCTGAAGGGCTGCGAGGCGGTCCAGTCAGGCTGAAGGCTCATTATGTAAGTTGTTTGCCAATTTGTTTATATGATATGATTATATTTGTATAACATTTGTATTGGGGGGGGAGAACTCACTAAGCTTCGGGCTTACAGTTGTTGATTATGTTTCAGGTACCTCTGATGATCGCGGGAAGGCGAAGGCGTGATCGTACAGCTCCTCATATTTCATGTTTTTATGATTTGATTTTGGGATACTCTGACATTATACTATTTTGGAAACATGTTTTGTAATAATCATGGTTTGAAAATGTTTTAAAAAGTTCGAATTTGGCATGATTTTTATGGATGTTACAAATTGGTATCAGAGCCTTGGTTTGAGTGAATTGGAGGAACACTCGTGTGAATCCAGTCTGAAACTAAGGAAAACATTTTCAAATTTTATTAAATGGTTTTCAAAATAAGAAAAGGAGGATGCAAGTGTACGATCAGCCGGAGCCAGTAAGTAGACCCCAAAATTGTTGGGTTTTGTGCATTCTAACACTCCTAAGTGTACATGCAGCCCTAAATACCTTGGATCTATGTTTTATCTATTATACATGCAAATAAGAACTTCCAAGGTATTATCCTAATCTAGCATACAAAAACAATGAATGTAACAAGATAGAATACATACCTCTTGATGTAGAAAGTCTTCATGAAGCTTGAGTGCCTAGCCCCAATAGTGTGGAAGCCTCAAATGGAATCACAATCACCAAAACACTTAGAATAACTTGAGAGAATTCTACAACTCATGAAATCGGCTAGCCCTTTCTTACTCTCACTCTAGTGGCCGATTTGGTCAAGAATAAGATGCTTATATAGTTAGGGTTACACCATGTAAACCCTAATTGACATGGCCTTTCATTTCCATCATCCATGGGTACAAATACACCATGGAGCATCCATGGACCATCCTATGGGTTTTAGCCCAACTTGATTATCCATGGAGCATTAGCCCACTATACAAGTATGGATGATTTACACAATCAACCCATATATTTAATTAGTCTTCTTTTGATCACTTAATTAATCCTAGATTAATTCTTGATCAATACTAATTAAATAATCTTATTATTCTTATTATTAATATACTAGAACTTATAATATATTAATAACCATAAGTGTCTTATTTATCTCATTATAGTCTATCCAAGTGCATGATGGTATGCAACCCAAATGGACCATGTCGGGTCGGGTCAAGTCTTACCAATTATAGTTATGGACTTAGACATTAACCCAACAGTCTCCCACTTGGATAAGTCTAAAACTATTATTGCGTATGACTTCAGGAACCAACTGGCAATCGTAGCTCTCAAAAGCTTCTGTCGAACTCTGACCTTGTAGATGAACTCTGACCTTTGTCAATGACTTGTCCATTAGATAAGGGATCATATATTCCTCCATTCTAGATATCATATAGACTGAGACATGGATTATAATCATTCTCTCTGTCCATTTGTTGTTTCCCGATTTTCGATTTATGACGACTGACTAATTGAACAAATCAAATCAGTCCTGGCCCGGCCGAGCACTTCCATTTGTCATCATCAAATCATCGAGGGGCCCACAGATATCGCTTTTATCCCGAAGGTAAAAGGAATGGATAAACTTCGACTCATATGGCTTGTTCTACTACTTGTTGAATCATACACAAAGGCACGTTTTATAGCACCGAGTTACCAAATGCGTTTTCGTGCAATCAATGTACTATCAACTCATAGTAACAACTCATATCTCTAGGTTTGAAGAATATAAGATATTATCGTCTCATTATCACTTGTGATAAAATCCATGAAGTGATTCCAATGAGCGCGGGTTGTATCCAATACTCAGAACTTATGAGCACCCATGAGTGTTGTAGCCCTTTGTCCAACACCTTAGACCTCTACAAGCCAACCCATGACAGTCTTAATTCATATCTACTTCCAACATATGACTGACTGTGGATGGTTTGAATAACTCAGTCATTCCGGAAGAATAACCTAGTTTATTCGGGAAGTCAAAACATGCAAAGTGAAACACAATAATAATTGAATCCAATATGGTATCAACCCTTTGAACATAAATAAAACACCTTTTATTTATCACCATATGATTACACATTATTCATTGTATACTGTTTCAGCTATCAACTTTATTCTTGAATTTAAAACAATAGTTGTCCCATGCTCCAAGCATGCACACTATGTTTTCTAAACACTAGTCATGCCATACACCAAGTATGCATACTATGTTTGTCTATGATCTTTACTTTGTGAACTAGATCCATTGAACATAACTTCAATAATTCTCTTTTCACACTCCCAAATCCTTACTGCAAATGCAAGAATTCCAAATTCATGCCATTTACTGAAATCTGTTAGATTCTAAACTTATATGCATTGATCCTCTTGTAATGATTATGCACAAAGTCATAAAGACTTGACAACAAACATTACAGAGCATTCCAAAGGAGATCAGTTCCTTGGAAACATCCTTCTTGCATTAAGTTTCCTTAATCTTACACAGATTGAAATTTCTAACTTTGAAACATTTCCAGATTCCATTTTGACTATCACTTCTGACCAAGAGTTGCCTCCTTACAGACTATGTCAATATGGTCCTTCCAGAATTATCACTATACTTCCAACTGTCCTTGAGCAACCAATCTTTGGTAAACCTTAGATTGTCCTCGACAATTGTTTAATCCTTTTAGTCATATCCAGTCCTAAACCTTTTTCCTTCTTAATGCCCTAGGCATTTGGAAAATTTTAGAAAGGATGAATATAGCACATGTAATCGATCCTATATCCGAAGCATATGGGACACGATTCATGATGTCTCACATAAAGACTAAACCAGTCTTTTGCTATAACATTTCCATTTCTATTTGCCAAGTTCTCATAATTCAGATCATGAAAAGGGATGCCGTAATCATAATCGAATTTTAGAACGCAAATAATGGACTCATATACAAAGTTTCCTTATGTTGAGCCATTCCAACATGAAATTCATATATATCCTTGACTAAATGATTAAAACTAATGGACTCATATACAAAATTTCCTTATGTTGAGCCATTCCAACATGAAATTCATATATATATCCTTGACTAAATGATTAAAACCTCACGATCTAAGCTTATAGATTTGAGATGAAGTATAATTTCCTCTCCCTTAATTATAGCAAAACAACCTTTTTCCCAATTGAAACCTTTTGTTTTCTATAATTAACATTGCTAGCTTGCAATACTTATCATGCTCCCACTAACATGATGATTATTAGCATAACACTTATGCTCCCACTAGCTTTGACATGTACTCAGAAATCAGCTAGACTTCTAGAAATCAATACTTCATTGACTTTCTTACCAAAGTTCAGATTTCTGATACTAGATTGTTTTGATAAGACTTTATCAAAATCATACACCTTCCCTTAGATAGCACACTTGTGTGTCTAAACAATTATGAAGAGGTATGTCGTAATCATAATGGTTAGACCTTTTTGCCATTTCTCACAAGTCCAGGTTAGTGTGCCGGTAAACCA
Source organism: Lactuca serriola (assembly GCF_051521515.1). Lineage (NCBI taxonomy): Eukaryota > Viridiplantae > Streptophyta > Magnoliopsida > Asterales > Asteraceae > Lactuca > Lactuca serriola. Next base: position 79,380,496 of record NC_136411.1, read on the forward strand.
CACACGCTCCACTAACGACTTTGAGAATGCAAATATCACAAATGCTATCTAGCTAAAATCTACTTAGTGAAAGTGTTTCCTCGCCGTCATTTTCATGAATCGGAGAGAAACCTTATGACACTTAGATTTAATGGTGTATGTGTTCTTATCCATGTGAATTTGTCAAAACCATAATCACAAGACAAAGATAATGACAAATCCAAAACCAAATGGATTGAACTCAATCTTAATTTCTTGCCACCTGGCAGCTCAAGGGCCTGCCATTGCTTCCAAGTTGTTGTGCAACAAATTGAGAACTCTAAGAACTCATATGCAAAGCCAACTTTAACTGGAATGGGCACAGAATATGTCAACACGATAGGTTATAAACCTCAAGTCGTGTGCTAGTGAAGAACTTTATTCTTGATTAGTTCTTGAGACTTTCAAGACCTTTAAGACTCCCACTGTCCTCTTGACCTATAAGACTCCCTTGTCAAACATCCAAGAGATAGTGCGGATTCTAATCAAGACAAACACTTCACACAATTGGCCTAAGTTGGTCTTTGTTTTATCCAAAACATAACAACTTACCAATTTCAAATGTACAAGAGTAGCAAACTTTTACTCTTACATTTGACAAGTGTTTTAAACCTTCTTTACGACATGTCACTCAAGTTACAATCTTGGAGTATGACTCTAAGACTTGTATTGGAACGAAGTATGACTCATCTTCTTGATTTAACCACTTCAACAATTCAAGTTCCTCTTCTTAGTCATAAGAATGCACTAAGACTTCCTTAGAGAACTAATTTTGATATGGTTTCTTAATCATTAGATGATCACAAAACTGATACTAAAGTACTCTCCCATCTTTTCAGATTTGAGAAACTTTTATCCTTCTGCCTAAGTTGATTCTTCTTATTCGCTCTGCCTTACATTGAAACCTTTTCCAATGTCTCAGAATTACACTTAATCTTGTAAGTATAACCATATTTACTGAGCTTTAGTAAACTATGACGAATAGCCTTATCAATCTTTTGTGGTGGACTTAATCAGTGCACAAGACTATGTACTCGATCCCTTAGTCCATTACTTGACTCACACATCCATGTGAATAAGTAATTAGTCTTAATTTTCCAATACTTGAAAGTTCTCATTTATCATGCTATACAACTTGCATGATTCCAAGTTCCGGTCCAATTGAAACTTGGGTGATGAGAATCTTTCCTTATTTGGTAAATTTAGACATTACCACAAATGAAAGAATCAATTTCATATTTCCACTCTTGCTATTAATGGAATTATATAAGCAACAATTTTTCCTCAAATGCCATTGTAAGGATATTTTAAAATAAATAAAATCAAAAATTTTCTTTTATTTTAAAACTTTGCGGAAAAACTTATCCTTACAATCCATATGAAAACTTGTTGTTATCTATTCCTAAGCAATATCTCATAACTCCTAAGAAGTAGCTCAAGAATCCGATCTTCAAACTATGCGATAGAAATCCATCTACGCCATCAGATTCAACATATTTTTTCTTTAAGTTTCTTCACCTTTCTTTGATTCTTAAAACATCACCATGTGACCCAGTCACATCATGTATCAGGACTCTCAGAATCGAAACTTAGCAAAGTTAGATAGTGGACTTTACCTGAAGTAGAGTCAAACTTATTGACTTTAACTTCCTTAGGTAAATTTGGCAGCTTCGCAACCAATGCCCCTTTCTTTGGCAATATAAACATATGGACCCTTTGATAATGGTACACGGGACTATCACAGACTTAGCTTTTCTCTTTACCATTTGGTCAACCGAGTTGACTATGGCCGATCCCTTTCCATTGGGAAGAGAATGCTTTCCGGGATTTCCTGTGTCACTATTGTCAATGTCCATCAAGTTTTAAGGAAGTTGATCTTAACAAATAGATAAGATCATTAAGGGTCTTGTCATAGCCTGTTTCATAGGTGTCCCAAAGGAACTCACTATGTGACTTAGAAAGTGATTGAACCACCAACTTTCTCAAGACTTTGACACCCAACTCTCCCGGCTTGTCAATATGTGACTACATCTCCAAGATGTGACCACACCTAGACCTTGCCTTGCCAATAGGGCCTGAGTGACCTTAAACTTTTCCAAGAACTTGTGGATTAGGGAGAACAATTGGAGGAGGTGAATGAAGTATGATTTCCATAGGACATCATCTTCATTAAGGAAAGCTTGTTTCAAGAGATTTGGGAAGATCATAAATGTCTAAACCAGACATCTTTTGGGAGACATTCAAGATAGTTGATCTTAAGTCCTTAATATGACACCCAATCTGAAATATTAAGGCTAGGACCCAACAAACTATTTTATAACTTAGAAGAGGTATGCCGTAATCCAAGCTATAAAATATTTGAAGGTAGGTGAATGACGATTCACCAATTTCCACCAAGATAAACGAAATGTATTATTAGGTTTTAATTGGTTTTGAAACTCCTAGATCTTTGAGATTCATTGAACTGTTCAAAGGCATGTTTCAATCTCGAGTGTGCCCTTCAGGTTTTGTGACTAGGATGCCGAGGATCACAAAACAAGGGGTGAAGTAACCATGCAAATTACTTGGTACCCTTAAGTGTTTACCCCTCAATCGATGTGCCGGTAAACCACACACGCTCCATCGATACTATGATAAACATTAAGTTACCCTTTGCCTACCTTGTTAAATACGAGTTAGTGTGCCGGTTAACCACACACGTTCCACTAACCGACTTAAACAAAGTACAAAGTGTAATTTCATGGATTAGCACCTTATTCACATTTTTCCTAAGTAACTAAGATTGGGTATTATTAAGAGTTTAGTTACTTAGTATTTATCATTAATACTTTTAATGAAGGGTGAATTATAGTCTTGTCAAACCCATTCGGCTAACGACCCTCCACCGGTCAAGCAAGCGGTGGGTGAGAGTGGACACCCATTAAGTTGCCATTTTATAGGCAACAACCCTATACCCACCTTATAGACCGGCTTCGTGAATGAGGCGTACTAGCGGTAAGACTGACTTTACTCTTATACATATATATATATATATTATTAACTTATAATATTATAAAGTATAAGGGTTGAATTTTAACTTTTAAAATTCTAAGGGCTAACTTGGAAGTAAGTATTCATAAGAGAAGACTTTACAAATTCCAAAACTTGAGGGCAAGTTTTGAAACTATTCAAAACTAATTAATTCCATAACTTATGTGTTTAAAGTAGTTTTAATCCAAAAACTCTTCAAGTTCCATAACTTGAGGACAAGTTATGGAAGACTTTAAACTAATAAAAGAATTAACTTTTCTTTATTTTATAACTTATGAAATTAATTAAGGTTACACTTTATTTATTTATTTATTAATGAAGTGACTCTTGAACCTCCATAACTTAAGGACAAGACTCTTCATCTTTTGTAACCATTGCCAACTTTTATGAGTTTTATGAAACTTAAATGTGACTTTTCATATAACTTGAGGACAAGTTACACAAACACATTTTAGAATCAACTCTTAGATTAATTTGGATTGAAAACAACAATTTCACATAACTTCTATTAATCTAAGCAACTCATATAAACAAGATAATTCAAATCAAACTTTTCCATGTAATTAGAGTAACACTTTAAACTAATACAAAACATGAATCTATTGACAATTATCTTTAAAATTGGATTAGCATGAATATTACCACATCAAAAACAAGTTTATAAGTCCAAAACATCTTTGGGTAATGTTCCTAGTCCAATTCCAGCCAAAAAAGTCGAGTTTATGCTGTCTGGGGGTCCAACTCGTCGAGTGCATGAACCAACTCGGCGAGTTGGCTCGTTTTCAACACCTTTTAGGCATGGACTCGCCGAGTCTCCTGATGGACTCGCCGAGTCTGATGATCAGACAGCAACAAATTCGTTTTTTTTCAGCTTCTATTGTAGGTATAACAAGAAAACAAGCCTAGGCTCTGATACCACTGTTGGGTTTTGTGCATTCTAACACTCCTAAGTGTACATGCAACCCTAAATACCTTGGATCTATGTTTTCTCTATTATACATGCAAATAAGAACTTCCAAGGTATTATCCTAATCTAGCATACAAAAACAATGAATGTAACAAGATAGAATACATACCTCTTGATGTAGAAAGTCTTCATGAAGCTTGAGTGCCTAGCCCCAATAGTGTGGAAGCCTCAAATGGAATCACAATCACCAAAACACTTAGAATAACTTGAGAGAATTCTACAACTCATGAAATCGGCTAGCCCTTTCTTACTCTCACTCTAGTGGCCGATTTGGTCAAGAATAAGATGCTTATATAGTTAGGGTTACACCATGTAAACCCTAATTGACATGGCCTTTCATTTCCATCATCCATGGGTACAAATACACCATGGAGCATCCATGGACCATCCTATGGGTTTTAGCCCAACTTGATTATCCATGGAGCATTAGCCCACTATACAAGTATGGATGATTTACACAATCAACCCATATATTTAATTAGTCTTCTTTTGATCACTTAATTAATCCTAGATTAATTCTTGATCAATACTAATTAAATAATCTTATTATTCTTATTATTAATATACTAGAACTTATAATATATTAATAACCATAAGTGTCTTATTTCTCTCATTATAGTCTATCCAAGTGCATGATGGTATGCAACCCAAATGGACCATGCCGGGTCGGGTCAAGTCTTACCAATTATAGTTATGGACTTAGACATTAATCCAACAAAAATACCATGCAGATATTTGATTGTGTGATATATTAGAACAACATGCTAGTACCAGGCTAGGGATCTTCAGGAATTGCATGATAGAATTGCCTAATTGTATGATGCCCGATATCCTAGGGTTTTCCTTATATGAAATTGACATCATTACTGTAGTTGCTTAGTGTATGCATAACGTTCGTACATAATTAAGATCTTATAGCCTGAGAATGTTTGGTTTGGCCTTATTTCCTATTCTTGTTTGATGAAGGGCTTAGGGTAGGATCAGGTATTCTAAAGTCTATAGGGTCCAGCGTTATGTATGACTAGCATACACTAGTGATGCGGGGTTGGTGGAAGTTTCTTGGATTGGTGGGTTGTGTGAGGCTGGTAGGTCAGTTATGAGATAGTTAGCCTTCCTCTAGGAGTGAGGATTGAGCAACCACCATCTATATGTATATTGTTAGGTTTTTGTGGTGATACTTGAGACAAATATGGGTAGGTGTGGAAGGTAGTATGGGTCGTACTACTGAAAGCACATGACCCATACGTGTAGCAAGGAAGTCACACCCCCTAGGGTTTAGTTGGGTTTGTTTCCCTGTTATTTATGCGGATTATCTGATATCTTCCTGGTCTATTTTCAGTATGGTGGTTACGAGGCATTTTGTGACTGGATCCGGATCGGGATCAGGGTAGGGCGATAAGGAGGCCCCGACAGCACCCGAGATTATCGGCCAGTGTTGATAGAGGATCGTGTCGAGGAGATCATCCGCGAGGAGGTGGTTGAGACTGCCCAGGGTCAGATTCTGGAGATGTTTGGGTCTATTAATACCGCTATGATGGAGTATTTTGATGACAGATATGCAGCCCTTGCTGAGATGGCTGCCACAGCAGCTACATCGGCTGTAACAGCGGCAGGGGGAGGAGCTAGTAGGGCATTCCAGTACCAGGACTTCGATAACACGAAGCCCCTTACTTTTGATGGAACTCAAGATACCATCAAGGCCATGAGGTGGCTATCTGATGTGGAGGGGTGTTTCTTCACATGTTCATGTCCTACTGACCAGAAGGTCAAATGTGCCCTGAACCTGCTGAGATCTAGGGCAAAGGACTGGTGGAGGTTGATGATTGGGTCTTATACTGATGATCAGAGAGTTGTGGTTACTTGGGAGCAGTTTAGGGATATGTTATGCACTCTCTATATTCCACGAGTTGAGCCGGAACGGTTAGCTCAGGAGTTCTTGGATCTGAGACAGGGTACTGAGTTGGTGACAGAGAGCACCTGGATGTTCACGGAGAGGGCGATGTTCTACCCAGAGTTTGCTTCTGAGCAGGCTCAGATGACACGTTATCTGAACATGCTCAAGACTGACATCCGTCAGTTTGTTGCCACCCAGCGATGTGATACTTTGCTAGAGTTACAGGAGGCCGCCAGGCGGCGGGAGCTTGAGATTGAGCTGCAGCTTCGAGAGCAGAGGTAGGCCCCGACACAGCCCCAGCCGGCGTCGAAGCGGTCCAAGACCGGTGATACTAGGTCTGGATGACAGCAGGGTCGTACTTGTGGGAAGTGCGGGAAGTTTCATTCGGAAGTGTGTTAATTGGGTAGCGGGTGCCACAAGTGTTGAAAGGAGGGGCATTATGCGAGGGATTGCCGCCATTCCGCCCCTGCCCCGGATATGAGGATATGTTATCATTGTCATCAAGTTGGTCACGTTAAGACCAACTGTCCACAGCTCGCTGCTAAGCCAGCGCAGGCTCCTGCACCAGCTACGCTGAGGATTACTGATGGGAGGCATGGTAGAGCAGATCCCCCAAGGGCTTAGGGACATGCTTTCCAGCTCACAGCAGAGGAGGCCATGACAGCACCAGATGTGGTTGCTGGTATGTTTCTATCCCTTATCTTACTGATTATATATGTTTTATGCTTATATGTTTGTACCTATGATTAGGTACATTTTTAGTGAACTCCTTGCCTGCATTGGTTTATTTAACTCGGGGGCGAGTCAGTCGTTTGTATCTCAGATGTTTAGTAGGGAGTTCAGTGTGCTAGTTGGAGAGCTAGAGTGTCTGTTGCCAGTCTCTATTGTCAACGAACACAGGGTTTCTACTTCTTCGGTCTACCAGGGATATGAGTTGGAGATTTTCGGGGTGTCTTTCCCGATAGACTTGATTCTGATCCCCATGGGGGACATGTGTGTGATCATGGGTATGGACTGGCTTAGTCGCTTCGGTGCCATGATCGACTACGAGGGTCAGCGATTGGTGGTTCGAACCCCAAGTGGGGGAGAACTGATTGTCGGTGGCGAGGGTACCATACTGGGATTAGCGTTTTGTTCAGCTACCAGGGCTCGGTAGTACATTTAGCACGGGTGTGTTGGTTATCTAGCGTATGTGGTGGATACGTGGGTTAGAGATCAGATTTCAATATCAGAGGTTCTAGTGGGCAGGGAGTTTGCTGATGTATTCCCAGATGAGTTACCCGGAGTGCCTCCGGAGAGTCAGGTCGAGTTTAGGATTGACCAAGTGCCAAGTGTGGCTCGCATCGCCAAGGGACCATATCATTTGGCACCGCCAGAGATACAGGAGTTGTCATCACAGTTGCAGGAAGTGTTGGGCAAGCGGTTGATCCGTCAGAGCAGTTCTCTATAGGTAGCATTGATTCTCTTTGGGGAGTGTCGATTCTCTTCGTCAGGAAGAAGGATGGTTCACACCGGATGTGCATTGACTATCAGGAATTGAACAAGCTAATAGTGAAGAACCGTTACCCACTCCTGAGGTTAGATTATCTCTTTGATCAGTTATAGGGAGCATCTTGGTTCTCCAAGATAAACCTGAGGTCCGGGTACCATCAGGTCAGGGTTAAGGAGGAGGATGTGGAGAAGACTGTGTATCAGACTCGTTGTGGACATTACGAGTTCGTGGTGATACTGTTTGGGCTCACCAATGCACCAGCAGTAATTATGGACCTGATGAATCGGGTCTGGAGATCGATGCTCAATCTCTTGGTCATCGTATTCATAGACGACATCTTGGTATTCTCCAAGACCCGAGAGCAGCATGAGGAGCACCTTCGGGGTTTATTAGGAGTTTTGAGGCGGGAACGGCTTTATGCCAAGTTCTTGAAGTGCGAGTTTTGGTTATGAGAGGTTCAGTTCCTTGGACACCTCGTTAACTAGGAGGGGATTTTGGTCGATCCGACCAAAATCGAGGCGGTTATGCAGTGGGAGATTCCAAAGTCTCCCTTGGATATCAGGAGCTTTTCTAGGATTGGCAGGGTACTACCGGAGATTTATACAGGATTTCTCCAAGATTGCAGTACCTTTCACTCGTCTGACGAGGAAGAGGGTGGATTTCCGGTGGGGCCCTGAGCAGCAGATGGTGTTTAAGACCCTCCAACAGCGTTTATGCGAGGCCCTAGTATTGACACTTCTAGAGGGAGTTGAGGATTTTATAGTGTTTAGTGATGCATCCATCACGAGGCTGGGAGCGGTCCTCATGTAGAGAGGACGGGTGATAGCCTATACATCGCGACAGTTGAAGCCGCACGAGACGAGATACCCTACTCATGATCTGGATCTGGGGGCGGTGGTGATCGCCCTCAAGATTTGGAGGCATTACCTCTATGGGGTCTGTTATACCATCTATACGAACCACAATAGTCTACGGCACATCATGGATCAGCCGAACCTGAACATGAGACAACGCAGATGGCTAGATGTAGTCATGGACTACGACTATGAGATCCTTTACCACCTAGGTAAAGTGAATGTGGTTGCGGACGCTCTGAGCCACAAGTCAGCTGGATCTTCCACTCCGGCAATATGTATGAGGATATTAGTAGATTCTCCACTTTTGGGTTTGATTAGAGAGGTACAGGATGAGGGCATGCGACTAGAGAACTAGAGACTAGAGAGGATTAGGGGTGAGAACACCCGGTTTGTGTGGGATAGTCAGGGATTATGGACCCGTTGCAGTTGGGTCTTGGTTCCGATTTCTGATGGTGTCAAACAGACTATATTGGAGGAGGCTCATAAGTCTCGCTTCTCTATTCACCCAGGGGCCACCAAGATGTACCGGGACTTGCGATTGAGTTACTGGTGGTCGTGCATGAAGCGATAAATCACTTGGTATGTCGAGAGGTGCTTGACCTGTAGGATGGTCATGGCCAAGCACCAAAGGTCACACGACAAATTCTAGCCTCTGGAGATTCCCATGTGGAAATAAGAGCAGATCATGATGGACTTCATCACCAAGCTGCCGAAAACGGTGAAGGGGTTCGACGTCATTTGGGTCATCATGGATCGATTGACCAAGAGTGCTCAGTTCCTTCCCATTCGGGAGAGTTCATCGGCCGAGAAGCTGGCCGACTTGTATATACGCAAGATTGTCGCTCGTCATGGGGTTTCGGTTTCTATCGTCTTAGACCATGATGTTCGGTTTACCTCCCGCTTCTGGAAGAAGTTCCACGAGGAACTGGGCACTCATCTACACTTCAGTACAACTTACTATCCGCAGACGGACGGCCAGAGTGAGCGGACCATATAGACTCTGGAGGATATGTTGAGGGCATGTGTCATTAACTTTAGTGGGAGTTGGGACTCCTACCTACCCCTCGCAGAGTTCTCCCACAACAACAGCTTTCACTCCAGCATTGGTGCTCCACCTTATGAGTTGTTGTATGGACGGAGATGCCGCACACCAGTCTGTTGGGGCGTGGTGGGTCATAGGGTGATGGGTTAGACCGAGGTAGTCCTGCAGACTATCGAGATGATTCATTAGATTAGACAGCGGTTGCAGATCGCACAGAGTCAGCAGAAGAGCTACGTCGACCGGCGCCGATCTGAGTTGGAGTTTCAGGTCGGTGACATGGTACTCCTATGGGTCTCACCCTGGAAGGGTGTGATCCGCTTCAAGAAGATGAGGGAAACTGGGTCCCCGATACATTGGACCGTTCCAGATCATTTCTAGGGTTGGCAACGTGGCATATAGACTTGAGCTACCAGAGGAGCTTAGTTAGATCCATGGTACTTTCCATGTTTTGCAATTGCGGAACTGCGTTCTGGGCGAGGAGGCGGTAGTGTCATTAGATGATATTCAGGTCGATGAGCGCCTGAATTATGTAGAGAAGCCGGTAGTCGTTCTGGAGAGGAAGGTAAAGATTCTACGAAACAAGGAAGTACCGCTGGTGAGGGTACAATGGGAACACCGGAAGGGATCTGAGTGGACTTGGGAGCCGGAGGCTGAGAAGCGGGAGCATTACCCGAAGTTTTTCACTGCAGCGGACTTCGAGGAGGAAGTCTAGTTCAAGTGGGGGAGAATTGTAATGCCCTGACTCTCAAGTATGGACTTTACAACTTTATTCACATAATTGAAAGGTCTACTCGACGAGTTGGATGCCCTGACTGGGCGAGTAGGAAAGTTTTTGGCCACGTGTTTAAGTGATCAACTCAATGAGTCGGAGGACACGACTCGACGAGTTGGAGCTGGAAGATGAAACCCTAATTTTCGGGGTTTTGCACCCTATTTAAAGGGTCATTGGCCCCCTTAGCCTCCCTTATAGTCTCCTTTGAGTCCAAAAACCCTAAATCGCGTTTCCTCTCCATATTTGTGTGTTTTTAAGCTTGGAAGTGGATCTTGGTAAAAAGGAGCTTGAAGATCAAGAAGCTTAAGGCAAGGAATGGTTGTGGATCTGAGTTTTACTCTAGTTTAGCATCACTTGAAGGTAACAAGTCATTACCTTGACTTCCTTCTAGCTAGATCTCTCCATGCTCGAGATTAGGGGCATTTATAGCATGTTGGTGATTCATTTCGGGTGTTGAGCAAGATCTGAAGCTGCAACATCAGATCTAGGCTCATCTTGGTCCTTAAAGCCATAAAGCTTCAGCCTTTAGTAAGATAATACATTTTCCTCACCTAGAACCTCTTCTTTAGTTTGATTTTGGCCCTTACACCTTGCATGTACATAAAGCTTGCAACTTTACGTAGGAAGTATGACCTAAGAGCTTAGATCTGCAAGATGGATCTTTGGGGTGGCTTAAAATCATCTGAATGGAGAAAGGATTGAAGGGACTCGACGAGTTGCATGGTCAACTCGGTTAGTACAATGAAGATTAGCCATTAAGGGCTTCTGCATGAACTCGGCGAGTCATTAGGACGACTCGACGAGCCAGTTAGGGTTTTCTCGACTTTTGGACATGCATGGACTTGACGAGTTGTTTGGAAACTCGACGAGTCAACTGGGAGTTTTCATGAATTCTTGAGTTCTGGAAGGACTCGACGAGTTAGGGAGCTGCACTTGACGAGTTGGGTCAACATGGACTGTTGACCTTGACCATTGACTCTGAATTTGACCAAGGATGGACTAGTTGACTTCTGGGTGTATTTTGATAAATTGGTAATATAGGTGGTGGAGTCCGTGGCAGTGATTCGAGAGTTTGAGCTTATCACTTCAGTACGAAACTTGTGAGGCGAGTTATCCTCACTATATCAATTGTGTCTATGGCACCAATGTCGACCCTTATCGGATTTGTATCCGGTTTTATTACATGATATGCTCATTGATTTACATCTTGGTAGTTAGGATGGTGATATGCTTAGTGACCTGGTTAGGTCGGTATCCTGGTATATAGGATGATGCTATGTTAGTGACCGGTTAGGTCTGTATCCTGGTAATAGGATGTTGCTATGATTAGTGATCTGTTAGATCAGTTTGACTATTATAAATGCTAGCATATGATGTGTATGTGCACATGTTTGTTGATTGGGGGTTAGGTTGAGGCGGTCTTGCTTTGTGCTGAAGGCCAACATACCCAGGGCGGTCCGGATAAACTGAAGGCCCTGCTAAGGGGTTCAGTTAGGCCGAAGGCCTAGCGAGCGGTCCAGATAGGTTGTAGGCCATGCAAGGCGGTCCAGATGTGCCGAAGGCTCATAGAGCGGTCTAGATAGGCTGAAGGCTTGCAAGGCGGTCCAGTCAGGCTAAAGGCTCATTATGCATGTTGTTTGCCAATTTGTTTATATGATATGGTTATATCTGTATAACGTTGGTATTTTTTTTTTTTGGGGGGGGGGGGGGGGGGGGGGGGCTCACTAAGCTTCAGGCTTAAAGTTGTTGATTATGTTTCAGGTACCTCTGATGATCACAGGAAGGCAAAGGCGTGATCGTACAACTCCTCATTTTTCATGTTTTTATGATTTGATTATGGGATACTCTGACATTATACTATTTTGGAAACATGTTTGTAATAATCTTGGTTTTAAAATGTTTTAAAAAGTTCAAATTTGGCATGATTTTTATGGATGTTACATCCAACCTCTTCAAACTTCAAAACCCTTCCAAAAGAGCACAAAAATGAGCTTCTAAGCTCACACACACAAGGAAGTAGTAAAGCACGGCTAGGGTTTCCTTCTCTAGGTAATGAAGTGATAAGGAAGGCCAAAGAATGTTGGTTAAGTCCATTAAATAGGGTGCAAACTATAAACAGTAGGGTTTTCCCATTCAGCTCCAACTTGTCGAGTTAGGGTCCTCCAACTCATCGAGTAGGTTTCAAAATCCATGCGGCTTTACTAGTTTCTACACAACGAGTTGGGGCCTCCAACTCGTCGAGTAGGTCTTATGAAATGAGCAAAAATCCTTAAAATTTCATACCTGGGAGTCGGGATGTTACAATTCTCCCCCACTTGAACTAGACTTCGTCCTCGAAGTCTGCTGCGGTGAACAACTTCGGATAATGCTCCCACATCACTGCCTCCGGCTCCTAAGTCCACTCAGATCCCCTCCGATGTTGCCACTGTACCTTTACCAAAGGTATCTCCTTGTTATGGAGAGTCTTCACCTTCTTTTCCAAAACAATCATCGGTCTCTCTACATAGTTCAGGCACTCAATGACTTGAATATCATCCAATGATACAATCGCCTCCTTATCCAATACGCACTTCCGCAATTGCAAAACATGGAATGTGCTATGGATCTGACTGAGCTCCTCCGGGAGATCTAGTCTATACGCCACCTTGCCAACCCTGGCAATAACCCGAAAGGGTTGAATGTATCGGGGACCAAAATTCCCCCTCTTCCTGAAACGAATCACACCCTTCCAGGGTGAGACCTTCAATAGTACCATGTCACTAACCTGCAACTCCAACTCAGATCGGCATTGGTCGGCGTAACTCTTCTGCCGACTCTGAGCAGTCTGCAACTGTTGTCTGATATGCTGAATCTTCTCGGTAGTCTGCAGAACTACCTCGGTCCGACCCATCACCCTATGACCAACATCACCCCAACAGACTGGGGTACAACATCTCTGCCATATAATAGCTCAAATGGTCGAGCACTAATATTAGAATGAAAGATGTTGTTGTAGGAGAAGTCTACAAGCGGTAGATGGGAGTCCCAGCTCCCACCAAAGTCAATAACGTAGGCCTGCAACATATCCTCGAGGGTTTGTATGGTTCGCTCACTCTGACTGTTTGTCTGCGGATGATAAGTTGTACTGAAATGCAGTCGCGTGCCCAGTTCCTCGTGGAACTTCTGCCAGAAACGGGAGGTGAATTGAACATCACGGTCTGAGACAATAGAGACTGATACCCCGTGGGGAGCAACAATCTCGTAGATATACATATTGGCCAGCTTCTCGGCCGATGAGCTCTCCCGAATGGGCAGAAAATGGGCACTCTTGGTCAATCGATCCACGATGACCCAAATAGCGTTGAATCCCTTTGCCGTTCTCGGCAATTTGGTGATGTAGTCCATTGTGATCTGCTCCCATTTCTACATGGGAACCTCTAGAGGTTGCAGCTTTCCATGCAGCCTCTGATGCTCAGCCTTGAATATCCTGCAGGTCAAGCACCTCTCGACGTACCATGCGATCTCTCTCTTCATGCAAGACAACCAGTAACTCAGTCTCAGATCCTTATACATCTTGTTGGCCCCCAGGTGAATAGAGAAACGAGACTTATGAGCCTCCTCTGGTACAATTTGTCTGACCCCACCAGACATTAGAACCCAGACTCGACCGCAACAGGTCAATAATCCGCGACTATCTTGCACAAATCAGATGATCTCACCCCTAATCCTCTCAGGTTTCCAATTCTCCTACCACACACCATCAGCCTAAGCTTCCCGAATCAAGCTCACGAGTGGAGAATCCACAAATATCCTCATACATGTCGTCGGTAAAGAAGATCCAGCCAACTTGCGGCTCAGGGCATCCGCAACCACATTCGCTTTACCCGGATGGTAAAGGATCTCGCAGTCATAATCCTTGACTACGTCCAGCCACCTGTGCTGCCTCATGTTCAGGTTCGGCTGATCCATGATGTGTCTCAGACTCTTGTGGTTCGTGTATATGGTACAATGGACCCCGTAGAGACAGTGTCTCCAAATCTTGAGAACGAATACCACCGCTCTCAACTCCAGATCGTGTGTGGGATATCTCGTCTCATGTGGCTTCAGATGCTGCGATGCATAGACTATCACCCATCCTCTCTGCATAAGGACTACTCCCAATCCGATGATCAATGCATCACAGAACACCACGAAATCCTCAACTCCCTCAGAGAATGTCAAAACTGGCGCCCCGCTGAGTCGCTGTCTCAGAGTCTCAAATGCAGTTTGCTGCTCAGGGCCCCAACGGAAATCCACCCCCTCCTCGTCAGACGAGTGAGGGGTACCACTATTTTGGAGAAATCATGTATGAATCTCCGATAGTACCCTGCCAATCCCAAGAAGCTCCTGATATCTGAGGGAGATTTTAGAACCTCCCACTGCATAACCGCCTCGATCTTGGTTGGATCGACCAAAATCCTCTCCTGGTTAATGAGATGTCCAAGGAACTGAACCTCTCGCAACCAAAACTCGCATTTCGAGAACTTGGCATACAACCGTTCTCGCCTCAAAACTCCCAATAGCTCATGGAGATGCTCCTCGTGATGCTATCTGGTCTTGGAATACACCAAGATGTCATCTATAAACACAATGACCGAGTGATCGAGCATCAATCTGCATACCCGGTTTATCAGGTCCATAAACACTGTCGACGCATTGGTGAGCCCAAACGGCATCACCACGAACTCGTAATGTCCATAACGATTCCGGACACGGTCTTCTCCATGTCCTCCTCCCTAACCCTGACCTGATGGTATCCAGACCTTAGGTCTATCTTGGAGAACCAAGATGCTCCCTGCAACTGATCAAAAAGATCATCTATCCTCGGGAGTAGATACCAGTTCTTCACCGTTAACTTGTTTAACTCCCGGTAACCAATGCACATCTGGTGTGAACCATCCTTCTTCCTGACGAAGAGAATCGGCGCTCCCCACGGAGAACTGCTCGGACGGATGAACTACTTTCCCAACAGTTCCTGCAGCTGAGATGACGGTTCCTGTATCTCGGGTGGTGCCAATCGGTACGGTGCCTTGGCGATAGGGGCTGCACCTGACACTAGGTCGATCCTGAACTCGACTTGCCTCTTCGGAGGCACTTCAGTAACTCCTACAGAACACATCAACAAACTCTCTGACAATAGGAACATCCGAAACCGAAACCTGATCCCTAACCCGCATATCCACCACATATGCCAAATAACCCGCACATCCGTGCTAAATACACTGTCGAGCCCTGGCAACTGAACAAAACCCTGAACCCAATCTGGTGCCCTCGCCGTAGATAACCAATTCTTCCCCGCTTGGGGTTCGAACTACCACTCGCTGACCCTCATAGTCGATCATGGCACCGAAATGACTTAGCCAGTCCATACCCACAATCACACATATGTCCCCCCATAGGAATCATAATCAAGTCTATCAGGAAGGATACCTCAAAGATCTCCAAAACGCAACCTCGATAGACTAAAGAGGCAGAAATCCCGTGTTTGTTGGCGATAGAGACTTGCAACGGACACTCTAGCTCTCCTACAGGCAAACCAAACTCCCTACTGAACAATTGAGAGACAAATGACCGACTCTTCCCAGAGTCAAATAGTACCAATGCAAGTAAGGAGTTCACTAAGAACGTATATAACATAGGTATAAACACATAAGAATAAAACATATATAATTAATAAGATAAAGGATAGAAACATACTGGCCACCACATCTGATATTGTCCTGGCCTCCTCGGCTATGAGCTGATAGGCACGTCCATAAGACCTTAGGGGCTCTGCTCTAGCTTGACTCCCGTCAGTAATCCTCAGTGTAGCCGGCACTGGAGCCTGCGCCGTCCTGGTAGCGAGCAATGAACAGTTGGTCTTCACGTGACCAACTTGATCGCAGCAGCAACAAATCCTCATATCTTGAATCGGGGCTGACTGGCGGCACTCCATTGCAAAGTGCCCCTCCTTGCCACACTTGTGGCACACACTACCAGATCTACAAACTCCAGAATGACCCTTCCCGCACTTCCCATAAGTACGGACGCGCTGGCCCCCAGACCTAGAATCAGCGGTCTTGGACCGCTTTAGCGTTGGCTGCTACTGTGTCGGGGCATGCCTCTGCTCTCGCAACTATAACTCAATTCCAAGCTCACACTGCCTAACGGCCTCCTGTAACTTTATTAGTGTATCACAATGATGGGTAGCAACAAGCTGTATGATGTCGGTCTTGAGCATGCTCAGATAACATGTCATTTGAGCTTGCTCGGAAGCAAACTCTGGGCAAAACATCGCCCTCTCAGTGAACATACGGGTGATCTCCGTCACCGACTCCGAACCTTGTCTCAAATCCAAAAAACTCATGTGTCAGCCGCTCTAACTCAACCCGTGGAATGTAGCGAGCGCGAAACATCTCCATAAACTGATCCTAAGTAACTGCAACTCTCTACTCATCGGAATATGACCCTATCATCAATCTCCACCAGTCCTTTGCTCCGGACCTCAGCAGGTTTAGAGCACACCTGACCTTCTGGTCAGTAGGACATGAGCACGTGAAAAACCATCCATCAACGTCAGATAGCCACCTCATGGATATGATCGGGTCCTGAATCCCATCGAAAGTCGGGGGCTTTGTGTTATCGAAGTCCTGGTACTGAAAAGCCCGACTGGTCCAACCACCAGCGGCTGCTACAACTGAAGAGGCTGCAGCGGCAGCTGTCTCAATAATGGTTGCATAACGCTCATCAAAGCACTCAACCATAGCGATCTTGATAGACCCAAATATCTCCGACAACTGAGCCCAGAACAGTGTAGCAACCTCATCATGCAGGATCTCCCGAATCCTAGCATCCAACTCATCTGTACTCATCTGACCAATAGTCTTGGGAACTGCTGGTCTACCCTGACTGCCATCGCTTAATCCCGATCCGGACCCAGACACAAATCGCCTCGTAACCACCATGCTGAAAATATGTCAGGAACATATAAGATGTTCTATATAATAATCGGTGAACCAACTCCCAACAAGTCCTAGGGGTTGTGACTTCCTTGCTACGCATATGGGTCCTGTGCTTTCAGTAGTACGGACCCATATTACCTTCCACACCTACCCATATTTTTCTCAAGTATCATCACAACGCCTTAACAATATACATAAGCATAGGCGAGCGCTCAATCCTCACTCCTAGAGGAAGGCTAAATATCTCATAATTGGCTGACTGACCCCGCACAACTCATCCATTAAACTTCCACCGACCCTGCAACACTCGTGTATGCTAGCCATGCATAACGTTGGACCCTATAGACATTCGAATACCTAAGCCTACCCTAATCCCTTCACCAAACAAGGACAGGTAATAAGGCCAAATCAAACATTCTCAGGCTATAAGATCTTAGTTATGTACAACTATGATGCATACACTAAACAACTACAGTAATGATGTCAATTTCATATAAGGAAATCCATAAGCTATCAGGCATCATATAATCAGAAAATTCTACCATGCAATTTCTGAAGATCCCTAGCCGATACTAGCATATTGTTCGAAAATGTCACAATATCAAATATTCGTATGGTATTTTGGGGTCTACTTATTGGCGCTGACTGATCGTACACTTTGCATCCTCCTTTAGTATTTTGAATACCATTTGAAAATCATTTTGAAAATCTTTTCCGTAGTTTGAGACTAGATTTACACGAGTGTTCCTCCACTTTACTCAAACCAAGGCTCTGATACCAACTTGTAACATCCATAAAATTCATGAAAATTTAAAACTTTTTCAAGCATCCAAAAATCATTATTTATTACAAAATATTTTCAAAATAGTTTCATATCAGAGTATCCCAGAAATCAAAATCATAAAATGCGAGGAGGTGCACGATCAAGCCTTTGCCTTCCCGCGATCATCTGAAGTACCTGAAACAAAATCCAAAACTGTAAGTTCGAAGCTTAGTGAGTTTCCCCAAAATACCAACGCCATACAAATCATAACAATATCATAACAAACAACATGCATATAGAGTCTGCAGTATGACTGGATCGCCCTCACCGGGCCTTCAGTCCATCTGGCCCATTCTCAAAACCTTTAGCATGTCTGGTCTACCCTACTAGGCCTTCAGCCTGTCTGGACCGTTCTCCTGGCCTTTGGCCTAACTGGTACGCCCCATTGGACCTTCAGTCTATCCGGGTCGCCCTGGGTATGTTGGCCTACAACACAAAGCAGGACCGCCTCAACCCACCCCCAAGCATATAATCAACACATAGACAACAAATGCTAGCATGTACAAATAGTCAGACTGATCTAACAGATCACTACTCATAGCATCATCATATATACCAGGATACCGACCTAACAAGTCACTAAACATAACATCATCTTATATACCATGATACAGATCTAACAGATCACTAAACATATCATCATGCGATAACGAGGACAACAATCCAAAAGGGTCGACATTGGTGCCTTCGACCCTGTTAGTATAGTGGGGAAAACTCACCTCTCAAGTAGTGTTGAATCAAGAAGATTAAACCCCAACTCTCAGCTCCAAACTCAACTTCCTGTAACCACCGTATGACTGATTCCATTAGAATCTCAAATTATCAAAATACCCCCAGAAGTCAAACTTGGTCAACCATGGTCAAAGTCAAAGTCATCAGTCAAGGTCAACAGTCCATGTTGACCCAACTCGTCGAGTGCAGCTTACTGACTCGTCGAGTCCCTTCATAACTCAGAAACCATGAAAACTCGAGCCAACTCGCCGAGTTGCCAAACAACTCGTCGAGTTCATGTTGTGTCTAGAAAGATCGGAAAAACCTTAACCAAGTCGTCGAGTTATCTCACCAACTCGTTGAGTTCACTTAGAATCTAGAAAACGGGAAAACCCGTATCCAACTAGTCCAATTTTTCCTGTCTTAACGTGTTTAGCCCTTTCCAGTCGACTCCAAGGCCCTAAACTACAAATCTAGCCTCTTAGGACTAAGATACCACGTAAAGTTGCTAACTTCACGTGCATGCAAGGCCTCAAAGGGATTAAACCACTAAACCTAAGCTTAATAAGAGGTTTAGGGCATGGAGGAGGGCCAAGACTAGATAAAGTGGACAACTTTATGTTCATGGTGGCCTAGAGGTGTCCAGATCTGAAACCACATCCTCTAGACAAGCTTAAATCCGAGAATGACTCCATTTTGCACCAAAAATGACCATATACTTCCATAAGAGGAGATCTAAGAAATGGAAAGCCAAGGTAAAGACTTTTTACCTCCAAATGGTTGCTAACACAGAGTAGATGTCGGATCTACTGCTTCTCCCTTTGCTCCAACCTCTTCAAACTTCAAAACCCTTCCAAAAGAGCTCAAAAATGACCTTCTAAGCTCACACACACAAGGAAGTAGTAAAGCACGACTAGGGTTTCTTTCTCTGGGTAATGAGGTGATAAGGGAGGCTAAAGAATGCGGGTTAAGTCTTTTAAATAGGATGCAAACCTTAAAAATTAGGGTTTTCACATTCAGCTCCAACTCGTCGAGTTGAGGGCCTCCAACTCGTCGAGTTGGTCTTATGAAACGAACAAAAGTCCTTAAAATTTCGTACATGGAGTCGGGATCTTAGAATAAACTAAAAACAAAAAAATATATTACATTCATTATACATTTTTCAAAAAATATATTACATTCATTATCTTAATCTTTCATTTCACACTTGTATCATGTGTCGTTGAACCAACGAAGGTACACTTTCTTTTAACTCCTCTTTCTCTCTCTCTCTCTCTCTCTCTATAGGGTTTCTTTGTGTCGCTAGGGTTTACAGTTCACCGGCAAGAAAAAAAAAATGGAGCTATCGAAGAAGAGAAAGACGGAAGAGAACGGCGTTCTGTACACAACGGCCGGCCCCAACGATGTCGTTGCTCCGCCGCTGTCCCTCTCTTCTTGCAGTCTCAGTCCCCAAGATGCACGCAAGATCCTCGAACCCTTCACCAAAGAACAGCTTCTTGACGTCTTACAAACTGTCGTCGTACGCGATGTTGCTGTTTTAGATGCCGTCCGCTCCATCGCAGACTCTGACCCCACCCAACGTAAACTCTTCATCCGTGGCATCGGTTGGGAAACCACCAGTGAAAAGCTCCGATCGATCTTTTCGAGTTTCGGAGAACTCGAAGAGGCTATTGTGATAACCGATAAAAACACAGGCAAATCGAAAGGTTATGGATTTGTTACATTTAAGCATATAGACGGTACAATTTTGGCTTTAAAGGAGCCTAGCAAGAAGATCGATGGTCGTATTACGGTAGCGCAATTAGCAGCGGCTAAAGATTCGAATAATGTTGATGTGTCTACGAGGAAGATTTACGTCGGCAATGTTCCTTTTGAACTTTCGTCGGAGAGATTGTTGAGTCACTTTTCATCGTATGGTGAGATTGAAGAAGGGCCATTAGGGTTTGATAAACAGTCCGGGAAACAAAAGGGGTTTGCGTTTTTTGTGTATAAGACGGAGGAAGGCGCCAGGAATTCAATCGTTGATCCGATGAAGAACATCGATGGACACCAAGTTAACTGTAAAATGGCCACCGATGGGAAGAAGGGGAAAGGAGGTGGGCCTCAGGGACCAACTGGAATGCCTGATTCTGCTCCTCCATCTGGTTCGATGCCAGGGTCCATGAATACTGGCTATGGTATGCCGGGTAAGGTTATTTTTCTTGTTAAAGTTATCTTCCTCTACTAATCTATCAAGCTCATGAAGTCATGATTGTCTTTTAATGGTGGATTACAGGTGGGTTAACATCATATGGTGGATATTCGAGTGGGCGTCCTCTTCCTCATCAAAATCCACAGATGAACTCTTCATTGCCTTCAACAGTTGGTGGTAGTCATGGTTATGGTAATCAGGGCCCACCTTCCTATGGTGGTGGTAGTGGCGGCGGCTACGGTGGTGGTGGTGGTTATGGTAGCGGTGGATACAGCAGTGGCTCACATTATGGAGGTGGTGCTGCCTCCGGGGATTACCCTGGGTATAACAATTATGGGTCGTCTAGAATTCCTCCTAGCTCAGGTGGTGGTTATGGTGGTGGTGATGGTGGCAATTATGGTGGTGGTGGATACAGCAGCGGCTCACAAATGCCACCAGCTGGTCCAAGAGGTCCACCTAGCCAGATGTATCAGGGTGGGCCCCCTTACTACTGAGGTAACGTTATATGTTTTCTCTTCTTTATTTTGCTTAAGCTAATATTATTAGTCATATGATTAGGTTAATCATTAATGCACATTTCACATTTTAAATTTTCTAATTTACTAATTCGACCATTACACTTGTATTTTTGATTTTTGATTTCAAACCAAGCATTGCAATGGAAATACAAGTGCCATGGTTAAAAAGATTCATTCACTCATTTTATTAGGAAGTAATTAGTTATTGACTAACTGACCTCTTCTTGATTGCATGTTTGCATATGCATTATATATATTTGTGTTTTCCCTAACATGTTAATAAGTTTCTTGTGAGTTGAAAAATTTCTTTGAGTTTATACCTGTTCTTATATTCAACTGTTTTACATGTCAGATTGACTTATTTGTTTCAGTGGTAGATGTCTGAAGTTTAGTGTTATTTGCTCTTCTTTTGGTAAGCTATGTTTGCTAAAAATAAGATGTTATTTTTCAACAGGTAGTTGTTGAGTTTTATGGCTAGTTGTTAGTTAGTAAGTGTAGGTTTCTTAGTGTTATGTTTGTTGGGTTTAATAATCTTTTTAAAAGTTTCATCTTTCTCTGAACTGAAGCATTACATTGTGAAGGGGCTTTTTCTTTTAAGCCGTTTTTCTGTCATTTTGTTTTATTTGCAATAAAAAGTAGCAGTAAATGTTTTTCATGTGATCTGTTTTGCTCCTTGCTTGTATTATGGGCTAAATGCTTTCAGCATCAAGTTCATATAAACGTTTTCTTCCATTTTCATGGTGAGCTAACATTACACCTTTTTTTTTGGTTAGAGTTATATATTTTATAGCTTATTCGCTGTTTTTAAATGTGATAATGTTTTTATGATTGGTTTTGAATGGTAGTGGATTGAGTTAAATGATGTATTTGGTTCAGGTGTATGAGAATTAAGAGCTTGTTGAGTTGAAGACAAATGGTTTTATTTGGTTTTGGTGATAAATGGACTCTGCTTGCTTGCTTGCTTGCTTGCTGTCTGATGTCTGATGTCTGTACCCATTAAGTGCTTGCTACATGATCACTCACTCTCTATCTCATCTGCCTTATCCTATCTGACTTGTGGATCTGAGTTTACTTTACTTACTAGTAGTAAAAACCAATATGTTTTAGATCTTTGTTGGCAACTAAGAAAGACATCTGTTATTATAGTTTCTACAATATGAATATGGTATGTGCTTCTTCTTAGGGCCTGTTTCCTTTCTCTTTCCAAATAAGTGATGTATGTATGGATAAGGTGCTGAATTGATAACTGGTGTGTGTTTGATTTCTTTTTGCTTAATGCATGAAACCTGTTAACTGAAAAAAGAAACAGGCATGTGCATCTTTGACTTGTGGTATGTGTTTGTATCTCAGATTTTGACTTGAGATAATTTGGTCTTTGATGGATAGAAATGTATTTGATCATATAGTTCATTAGCATAGTCAATTTTTTACTAAATGAATAAAGGTGAAGTTAGGCCCAGTATCATTAAAGTATTATTTGGATTTTGCAAAAGAAAAAAAAAATTCTTGTAGCGTGTTTAGAAGTTAAAGTTAGGAATATAGCTCTTTAGGGGCTTATCCTCTTTTATTTATTTGTCATCGATTTTGGGTTTTATTTGGTTGTGTATATGAATATGAATTGGGGGAGGATTAGGTTATTTTGGGGAGTTATTGTAAACGTGGAATTAAAAAATACAGATGTTTCGTATGATATAATCTGATAAGAATCTATTTGTTTCTAGTAGTTAAACTCTTGTTTTTAGTCCTATGGTGATGATATTAACTTTCTTCTCGTGATTTAAGAGAAGCAGTGATCTAATGATAATAATAACGTTGTTTTCTTTATATAAGATGTCCATTATTTTACATTTTTTCATGTTTAAAACACTAAACGACAAGCCATGTGTGGATCTATGAAAGACGCTGATTTATATGATATGATATCCTTGAGGGGGAAGGAAGTCGGTCAAGCATGTTACTTGCCATTTCATTGCGGTCAAAGAAGAAATAAGATTTCGTTTTTAGTACGAGGATTTTATTATTATTATTTTTTAATGTTTTTGGGTTTAAAGAAGAAATAAGATTGTGTAATTTAAATTCAGTGTGACCAACGATTATAAATCCAATAAATAGTTGACTATATTCTGCTTAATGTTTGTAATGTAAATTCTAAGTTATAAATCTATAAATCCGTGAAATGTTGACATAAAAAAATGTAAATTACTTTTTAGTTGCTCGACAAGAAAACAAAAACTTGATTAAATAATCAAATAAAAAAAATTCAATGTGAAAAGTGGGTAGATAATTTGAAAAGCAGTACAAAATAATGTGTGAACTAGCAATTTCTTAAGTAGAAACGATAATCAGTAAAAAAATTCAATATGTCCGGTCTATTTGGTTATTCATCGGCATATACATAAACGCACTTTATAATTTGATTGTATTATTGAACAAAGCAACAACAGATCTATGAATATTGTTAGTATGGGTCAAGGGATATAGATGTCAATAGTAACATTCGGTAAATCATAGCATGTGATTAAATTATTGAAATCTTAAATAATTTTTGATAAATAGTATCAAACGTAATAGTTAATATGTTTATTTTTGTTTTCCACCCACATTATTGGTTGAAGCCCTTAACATGGCAAATCAATTGTTTGTTTTTTCGAAGCGAAAATTTCTGAAGTTTGTAGACGATATTCACAATCATTTGCAGAAGATGTGACCAAACGATTGCAGTTTGTAATTGTAATAAGAAGTTTATTTGTTTTATAACGTTTGTATACTATAGTGATAAATTGATTTAAATAAAATGATTTTATAAACTTAAAATAGTTTTCAACACCAAACATAATCTTTAGCAAAAAACATATGAAATTCATACTTTAGCAAACATAACCTTATAAGAACTTTAAGCACAACAAGAACTTCAATTGATGAAATTAATGAATTCAACAAGAAATTCAATTGATGAAATTAATCTATAATTTATGACATTTCAGCAACAATGCATCATACATAAAAAAAAAATCGATTTCAACAAAGATTATACATTATAACGACATTTTTTTTTAACATAATAAGGACTTCCGTTGATGAAATTAATCTATAATCTATGACATTTTAGCAATAATGCATCATGAATCAGAAAAAAAAAAAACGATATCCGCAAAGATTATACACTATAATCAACAAAATCAACATAAAGTTGCAAATGTTTATGATTTTAGCAAAGATTAATCATCAACAAAGAAAACGTTTTAGCAAAGATTAATTGACAAATTTTAGCAAAAATTAATCAACATAAACTTGAAAATGTTGATTTCAGCAAAGATCAACAAATCATTTCAACAACGATTTCAGGCAGATAATATCGATTTTAGCAACATTTGCATCATAAATCAAAAAAAGAAAATGCACTTGCTGATGGTAGTGATTCACAAGGAAGACACCGGCAAGGGAAGGGTTGAGGTAGCAACGACGAAGGAAGGA
Source organism: Lactuca serriola (assembly GCF_051521515.1). NCBI lineage: Eukaryota > Viridiplantae > Streptophyta > Magnoliopsida > Asterales > Asteraceae > Lactuca > Lactuca serriola. The sequence continues at coordinate 79,405,244 of NC_136411.1, forward strand.
CTGAGCAGTGATAGTGACGATCAAGGATCGACCATTTGGAGAGGGAGGCACGATTCGATGGGGGAAGGAAGAAAGATGGGATCGACGTTTTTTTAGTATGCCCAATTCCTTTTTTAATTTTTTTTTAAGGTTTTAGGTTTAGAAGTGGTTGAAGAGGCAAGTCCAATGTTTTATTGTACAAAACACGCGCATACCTTTTTTAGTCTGAAGCCTTTAAAAATACAAAAATAGCTGCAAGATAACAAGTGATGTGCGTATGGTGCGTGGTGCACCAAAAAGTGATTAGAAAAGGATTTAAAAAAAACAAACAACCCCTAAATATACTCCCGTCTTCATATGAAACACCACCCGCCACCTCTTAAAATGTCGTTTTTCCTTTTCTTATCTTTTGTTTTCGTTTATCTTTTTATATCCCCATCTCCACAACTCTCAAAAACTTCAATCTTGATCCACCTTATGCACATTCCTCGGTTACTTGACCATCAATCGAGGATATTGTTGTCTCGATCTATCAACCTAAAAACTCATTATCTCTCGTCATGTAGTATTTAACGAATCCAATTTTCCATACGACTCATTCATGCCCGTTGTTCGCCCTTCATATGACTTCCCAAATTGAAATAATGACCCATCTAATTTTTTGGTCTTATCTCATTCCTCACCCCACTCTTGACCCATGTTCCCTCTCGAGACCGAGAACCCTACCACTTAAAACACCCTTTCCTCTCATACTTCCAACTTGGCTTAACCCTACACCACCATCGAATCCAACTCTCCTTTATTACATCCTAAAAATCACAATATAAATTTTCATTTTTCATTCAAATAAAAACATTGTTTTCATAAAACCAAGTCACAAACATAGTGTCAATTACAAATGCCCCAACATCAGAGTATCCAACACAGGTGGGAATAAAAAACTGCAAAGGATGTGTACGATCAAGGCTTCGTCTTTCCTCGATCATCTGAAGTACCTAAAACAAGAATCCACAACTGTAAGCCGAAGCTTAGTGAGTTTCCCCAAAATACCAAACACGTCAGAAATACAATTACAATGCATGCATATAAGGTTTATTGGCCATAGCCTCAACCCAACCATCCGGGTTTGTTGATATAGAGTCTCAACCCAACCATCCGGGTATGTTGGTCCACCGTATGAAGCAATACCTCAACCTAGCCATCCGAGTTTGTTGGCTTCCTACCTCAACCCAACCATCCAAATACGTCGACATATGCAAATAACAATTAGCCATATAATGGTCCTACATCAAGTACATAACACAACAAATGGGCCTGCCATGGTGCCTTCAACGCATAGGCATAGTAAGAGAACTCACCTCAAAACCGAGATGATAGCTGAAAGAATGCAACTCCGAGTATCGAATCTACCAATTACCTATATAGAAAAAGAAGGCACAATCCTTAATACACAACTCAAATACTACCCAAAATACCCTAGATGACTTAAATTCAAACTTGGTCAAAGTCAACGATCAACGGCCAAAAATCAACCTCCAGTTGGTCGCCATGTCGTGGCCATCCTTGGCCACGTCGTGTCCGATAGATGACAAAACAGACGAGCCTTAGCCAAGTCGCCATGTCGTGGTGACCTAAGGCCACGCCATGGGCACTGGCTCCTAACAACTTAATGGGTTAAACTGTTTTCTTTAATTCTAAGGGCTCCAAATCTCAAGTCTGGTCCATTCTATGGTCTAAGTGGATAAAGTTTCCAACTTTATCCCTTTAGACTCTCCAAGAGATGGAGATCTCACTCCTAGAAAACTTAATCTTGAAGACCAATAATCTAATACTCCTAGAAAGGTTTCTAGCATCATAAATAACATAAAAATCCATGCTTTTCTGACATGCATATCCAATTCATGTATTGAACTCCTATTTGGTCAAAATGAGGGTTTATGGCTAAAAATCGATGCATGACACCAAAACTCATTTCTAATCCAGATCCAAAGCACCAAATACTTCAAATGGCCTGTAGATTCATAAAGTTGCTAAATTTATGAGATCTCACCACCCAACTAACAAGAACATGAAATTTAAGGACAAAAGTCAAGATCTAGAAACCTATCATGATAAATCAAGTCTTGAACACTTAGAAGGGTGCATAAGAGTGCTATAACAAAGGATGATAACTTGCTTGCTGAATCTTAGCCCACTTCTTCTTCTTTTTCCTTTAATGGCTTCAAAGAACACCAAAAAGGGCTTAAATAAAGGAGGAAGTAGATTAGGGTTTCTCAGGTCTGAAGGAGGCCGATGGAGGCTGAGGGTGAGCAAACCCTAGCATCCTCATTCCTTTAAATAGGGAGAAAAACCCACAAAAATAAGGTTTATCACTTGCCAGCTGCCACGTTGTGGCCATATACTATCACACCATGGTGGATTAAATGAATGCACGATCTTATCTTGATTTGCCACGTTGTGGTGCCTCCACCATGCTGTGGAAAACTCTAAAATGCCAAAATTGAAAATGTGAAGTACCTTGAGATCTGGGTGTTACATCCTTATTTGCCACTCACCTCCATTACCGAGAGTACTCCCAACAACTTCACACCTTAAGATTTTTTTGACCATATCTTTTACATCACTCCCGCTTCTACCATTAACCCAATATCCAAATCTACGTCAATAAACCCTATGATTACTCGAGGAAAAAATGGTGTTGCTAATCCTACTGATCATCCAAATTCTTCCACATTCACTCTCTCAACCATCATTCAATCATATTTTTAGGCATTTGTAAGACCAATACTGGCATAAAGCCATACATGAACATGAAGAATATCAAGCTCTCATGTCTAACGGTACCCGGACACTTGTACCGAGATACATGACCGACCAGAGTTAATGTTGTCAAGTCTATGTGGTTGTTTAGACATAAATTCAATACTATATAACACTCTAGATATAAGGTGCGCCTTATGGACATTATACTTATGTAATACCAGGGTGTTGACTACGATAAGCCATTCAACCTCACTGTCATAGTAAAAACCATACATATTGTTCTCATCCTTGTACCAATGATATTGTCTAACAACTTGGTTTTCTAGCATCGTCATACTGACTCATCTCTTTCATTTTTCTCTTGGGGACTAATATGATGTACTTACTACTATATGTAGATGAAATCATCATCCACACTTCTTCTTCAATGTGTCATCTCCCAATTTGCTTGAGAGTTCGCCATGACAAATTTCGGTCACTTTAACTGTTTTCTTGGCATTTATGTGACTTGCGGTTCTTTTGGTATTTTTTTTATCTCAACATTATATGTCATATAGTTCTTTAACGTGCTAACATGGAAAAATGTATCCCATGTCGCACACATGTCGAGGCCATTTAGAAGCTTGATTCAAGGGCCACCTATGTCAAATCCTACATTGTATTTTAGTTAGTGTATTGCATTGCTTTACTTTCACATGACGTGACATATCCTTTGTGGTTCAACAATTATGTATTTTCATTCGTGGGACACTTGATCGCGACCTTCAACTATACATCTCGTAATCATCCAGTCTTGTTGGTTACTCTAACACTACTAACATTATCTATGGCGGTTATCCCTCTACTCGACCACCTCTAGACTTTTCTAGGCGATAATCTAGTTTCTTGGTCGTCAAAACGCCGATGTGTCATATCCCGCTCCAATGCTAGAGCTGAATATTGAGGGGCTACGAACATTGTTGTCGAGACTTGTTGTATCCACAATCTTCTTTTCTAGCTCAAGTATCCACCAGACAAAGCCACAATTGTTTACTGCGATAACATTAGTGTTGTTTACATGTCCTCCAATCGAGTAATCCCATTTAACATCAACGCAAAAAGCACATCAAGTTTGACATTCATTTTGTTAGAGATCAAGTTCGGGTCTTGTTTGTGTGTTCCACGTCCCATCCTTTTCGCAATACACCGATAATTTCAACAAGGGACTACCATCCTCATTTTTTTTCAGCTTTTGAACCATGTTAAACGTTAGGAAATCTATTTCAATCAAATTGCCGAAGGATGTTAGCATATATCATTTGTATTATTGGTCCATGTTTGTATTAGTCCATTTGTTATATTGTCTCATATCTCTCGGCCCATTTTTTATGTTGGCACCTATATGGCTATATCCATCAAGGTAAAGACTAAATACACCTAAATGACATTTGAAAGCGATAGTAAATGAAATATAACAACAAGAAGAGCTTCACAACCCAAAACACAAAAATCGATCCAAGTGACCAAAATGCTTGAAACACAACCATTTTTTTGAAGAACATGGTCCTCATAGATTTCGTCTTTATTTTATCTAAACCAATCAGTAACATGTAAACTCAAGCTTCTTATTCTTAATAGTTGTTGTCATCACCTTTAATATGTCGTTTAATCTTAAACTGATAATTTATGGTAGTTAACTTGATTAAAACTAGATGAAACAATATGATAATTGCTTATTGATTTTTTTCTTTAAATATACTAAACTAGGTGTAAGACCCATGTATTACATGAGTTTATTTAAAAAAAAATTTAAATATAAAATTCTAAACATTTGAAAAGTATGAATTTATAAGAAAAATAAGAAAATATTGAATTATAAAAGTTAAAGTGTTTTTTTTCTCTTTTATATTTAAACAAATAATTTAGATTTAGATAAATAAATAAAAAAAATTAATGAATCTTTAATTTGGTAATTTTGAAATTAGAAGGAAAGTTCATTAATGAAATTGATATGCATTTATTATTGAATATAAATACTATTTATAATTTAATAAAATGAAAAAAAACCATAAAATAACATGTGGAATAAAAAATTAATTTGAAATAACCACAAAATTACATGTGACAAAATAAATGAGAATGTAATATATGGAAAAAGATCTTTATTTATTTATTAGGGAGGAAATAGAGAAATATATCAACCATGTTATGTACTTTGGGCTTGAATATTCCGAACTAGTCCATCAAGATTTGGGGCCCATAAACACAGACTCAATGAAGATCAACATCCATCCTACTCGCACAGGGAAGTTCTCTTGCGTCTGCTGGATCCTATTCTAAATCATAATGGAACAATGAAAAATGGGCAAATTATCTCTACTGAAATCCTCAATTTCCTCTTCAAGAATCATCTCAAATCCTAACCACGCGTTGATTCAGACGGAGACTTCGAGTTCTAGTCATGGTCATCCACCAACTGCCGCATCCCTCTCACTTCTCCTCCAATCTTACATAAATTCAGACACCCCCTGGCATGGCCAAAAGATTCATACCCATGTTATCAAAACCGGGTACAGACCCAATACAAACATATCTATAAAACTTCTGATTCTGCATTTGAAATGTTCCTGTTTGCTATATGCACGCCAAGTGTTCGACGACTTGCGTCAACCAACTCTTACCGCTTATAACTACATGATAGCGGGGTATACAAAACACGGTGAAGTGGTCGAGTCATTAAATTTAGTTAGAAGACTTGTTTCATGTAACGAAAAGCCAGATGGGTATACATTTTCAATGATCTTGAAGGCTTCCACAAGTGATAGTATACTCCCAATTGGATGTCGGATTGGAAAGGAAGTCCATGCCCAGATTGTGAAATCTTATGTTGTAGTTGACGATGTTCTTTCTACTGCTTTAGTGGATCTGTATGTGAAAAGTGGGAGAGTAGACTATGCTAGGAGAGTGTTTGATTTCATGAACGAAAAGGACATAGTTTGTTCTACATCAATGATTTCTGGATATATGAGACAAGGTTATGTAGAAGATGCTGAAGAAATTTTCAATAAAACAACTCACAAAGATGTAGTGGTGTTTAATGCAATGATCGAAGGTTATAGCAAATCAATTGAAACTTCCAAGAAAGCCATGAACATTTACATAAACATGCAAAGATTCGATTTTAAGCCTAACATGTCCACATTTGCAAGCATTATTGGAGCTTGTTCTCTATTATCAGCAAGCGAGGTTGGTCAACAAGTACATGGTCAACTCATGAAGACCGAATTCTCAACCAATATCAAAATGGGAAGTGCTCTAATTGACATGTACTCAAAATGTGGAAAAATTGAAGATGCAAGAACAGTTTTCGATGGGATGAATGTAAAAAATGTGTTTTCTTGGACTTCAATGATCGATGGGTATGGAAAAAACAGTGATCCAAATGAAGCACTTGAGCTTTTTGATCGAATGCAAAACGTGTATCACATTACACCAAATCATGTCACTTTCCTTAGTGCTATTTCAGCTTGTGGGCATGCTGGATTGGTGTCTAAAGGTCAAGAAATCTTTAGAATCATGGAGAAAGATTACTTATTGAAACCACACATGGAGCACTATGCTTGTATGGTTGATTTATTGGGGAGAGCAGGAAGGGTAAATCAGGCATTTCAGTTTGTAATGGGAATGCCCAAGAAGCCGAATTCTGATGTGTGGGCCGCATTGCTTAGTTCTTGTAGACTACATGGTGATGTGGAGATGGCAAGTATTGCAGCCAATGAGCTTTTTAAGTTAAGTAGTGATAGTAGACCAGGAGCTTATGTTGCATTATCGAATACTCTAGCGGATGTAGGGAGATGGGATAGTGTTAGTGACATTAGGGAAGTAATGAAGATGAGGAATATAATCAAAGATTCTGGTTCCAGTTGGATTGGGACTGGGACTGAGACTGATGATGGTTTATGATATCGGGTTAAGTGCAAGAATTAGTAACATATTTTTTTGTTTATTTGTTTATTGCAACATCCTACTTTCATTTCTCTCCGTTAGTACTAGGAAATATTTACCTAATTATAATTTATAACAATGTCATCCAAATAGAAAACACTTTTCATTATTATAGTTTGGTAGATTTTTCCAAGTATATCGTGTAAGAAAAAACATGTTACAAATGGGTAGAATTCTCATAGGACGATGACTTATTAAGAATAGAACCTAAACACGCCACAACATTTTTTTCTTGCCAACGACAACCTAAACACGCCAAAACCTTGTCAATCTAACAAGTTCAATCTAGTTTCATTGCTTCAATTTTCCTTTCATTTAATGGTTCGTGTAACTTCTTCCAATAAAGATAATATTCAAATAACATCTTCCAAAAATTAAAATCGTGGCCTTCAAATTTATCGATTTTAACACCACAATTACAGATGTCAAGAATGCAAAGAACACAATGATTTAATATGGTTCAATCGATCATAGAAACCGAGCTACGCCCATGGATAAACTAGAGAGAGATTTTATTAATAATATTAGACACTCGTTTCTACATAAGATTATATTCGTACAAAGGAGATCTATTTATAGAGATGAGTTGACCTAAAAGTTGCTTGTGAGCTGTGCCTAAAAATACTTTGACAACTTATCTGGCTTAACTTGAGAATTGCAACCATCTTATCAAGTACCACAATTATGGTACACCATAAACCACAATTGTAGTATGTTGGACACCAGAATGCTTCTTCATCAAGTACCTCAGGTGCGGTATGTTGGACGTCACAACCTTACTCTGCATGCTTAAAGTGCTTCAACAACTCTACTCCACAACTGCTAATTTTGGTGCCGAAACTGATATACGCAGTGCCTCTTTGACCCTCGCTCACTCTTATAGGAGTGGGACCCAATGCGTAGTCACCATAGCGGTAATGATGCCAAAAGGAAAATAAAAATCCATAACACAACAATTCCTTCTTTGACTTCAACATCTTGCTATATCATTATTTATCCACCATCACCCAAAAAGGGATCCCATGAGGTTCTCCACTAACCAATACATCATGTCATCAACATTTGTTCCATACTCAACCATATAAAATCATGATTTAGATTCCCCAACTATCTATTGTAAAAACACAATTTGAGTAGAGACTGAGCCTAGAATGCCATACTCCTTGCATATATGGAAACTGCTACCGATTGTTTGGTCACAACCTTAGACAATTACTCTCCATTGATAGTTTCTAGCCTTTTGTTGTTGAGTTGTGGAGCTTGGTCTTCTCTTTGACCTCATTGCAACTATACAGACCAAACATGGGGTTTAGCTCTTTCAGATTTAGCATTAAAATGTGTCATTAGAAAAATTCATCAGCGTCATTTTGTGGGCTTGACCTTATCCATAGACTAGGCCTGACAATGGAGCGGGTTTTGACCCTGATACGATCCAAACCCTTAACAATTATACGGGTTTGGAGCATAGTTTTTGATCCGTTTACCTGTTAACGACCCGTACCTGCTAACCCTTTTATTAAAAGGGTCGGGTATGGATCATCACCGATCCGCTCCATCTATAACCCGCCCCATATAAATTTTAGAATTATACATTTATATTTTATACTGCCTAAATTTTACTTTAAATTCCAATAGAAAGTCCAAAGAGAAAAGGCTAAAGACTAAACTATTTATACATAGGACTCGGGGACTCAACTTCTAGACTTCCAGTCTTCTCCCAAGATTCATGATGTCATTTCATTTATATTTCATCATGTAAACACCGATTTCATTTATATTCACTTACCAATTGGAAGAAAGTTTGTAATTGTTATTCTCTATCAATGCAATCGAGGGTCAAAAACCAATTGGAAGTAACTACAATAATGATTTTAATGCCAATCAAAAGTCTTCGAGTATATAATGTGTTTTCTAAATCAACATTTTTTTATTTAACAAATGTGATTTTATAATTTAAGTAAAATGTGTTTGATTATTCAAAAAAACATATGGGTTATAGGACAGGTTTGAATATCTGCTGATTCGGTAGATAAGGGTATGAGTTTGAATATTTAAAACTCTACGGGTTATGGAGCGGGTTTGGATCGGGTTTTGGAATTTGTTAAAAGGATTTGGATCAAGGTCGATTCGCTCCAAACCCGCCCCATTGTCAGGTCTACCATAGACTTTAGGTCAACTTTGTTCTACATATAGACCCCTTAAGAATTTTTGAAATCCTAAGAGAAAAGTTTAATTCGACAACTATCAACAAAATCCCTCTCTCTATCTATCTCTTGTTTGCTCTTGGATGTAGCTCGATTTGTTAGATCGAGTGAACCACGTTAAATATTGTGTTGTTATTTCTTATTGCATCATTAATCCATGTATGTATGTACGTAATCATTCATCATTTATCGAAGTGCTTATAACCTAACAGCTGGTATAAGAGCCATGGATGAAGATGAGAAGGTTAAGATCAACAAATTTGAATATCATGATTTTGGGTTTTGGAGAATACATATTAAAGATTATCTCTACCATATGAAGTTACACGAAACCTAGCTAGGCCGAAAAGGAACCAGAAAAGATGAAACGCGATGATTGAAATCTACTGGATCATCAGGCTCTTGGCATGGTTAGATTATTACTAACAAATAACGTAGCTTACAATATTATCAATAAGAAGACTACCTATGGCCTGATAAAAGAAATATCCAATATGTATGCAAAATCCTCAACATAGAATAAGGTTTTCTTGATCCGGCAGTTGGTTAACACAAAGGTGGTATCGGAAGGTTTTGTTGATGTTGATATGGGGTGTATGGATTCATGAAAGAGCACAACAGGTTATGTGTTCACAGTTAGGGGTACAACAATCAGTTGGATGTTCAAGTTATAAAACAGTGTTGCTTTTTCAACCATTGCAGCAGAATATATGGCCACTGCAAAAGCAAGAAAAGAGGTTATACGATTTAAGAACTTCCTATTAGAGTTGGGGATGCAACATAAAGATTGTGTACTGCATATATGTTTATCAAGTTGGTGACGAAAGAGAAGTTGAAGCCACAAACAGATTCAACAAAATTCAACTTCATGACGAAATTCAAACTTTACTCTTTTCGTTGGATTAAGCATATGCCAAAATTTTCAAGCCTTTAATTGACTGAATATTGGTGTTGTATTCCAGTTTTAGTTTTTTTATTCTTTTTTTTAATGTAATTTCTTGTAGCTCTTTTGGTTGTCTATTTTTAGCTAGTCCTTAATATAATTCATGCCAACATCACTTAATTATACATCACCGATGTTATCTGCTTTCACAGGTACAACAGTATATTCCATCTAATTTCTATACCACAATCTGGTGTAATGCTAGATGTAAGGAATTTGATTTTGCTTGGATCAGTTGGATTCGTAACCCTCTTGAGAATTTTGTCATGGCAATAACTTCATTAAAATGATAATATACACAATCATGACAAGAATTTCATTACTTCATTTATATCACAATCATGACAATAACTTTATCAATGATAATATACACCAAAATATTCAATCTTACAATTAAAGTGGGACAAATGAATTCACAAACGATACAAGAAGAAACACAAAAAGGATAGAAGTCTTTAAATTTGAATCAGCCCCGCTTTTAAGCGTTGGATACGAAGATTCCATAGCAATTCCACACATTCCTTCTTTGTCTCCGACATCCCGTTCTATCATTATATATCCACCATCACCCCAAAAGGGACCCCATGAGTTCTTCACCAACCAATACTTCATGCCATCAGCATTTGTGCCATATCCGACCACTATCACATCATGGTTTAGATCCCTCCCACATTCTCCTGTAAAAACACCATCTGAGTAGAGCTGAAATGCCATACTACCTGCATCTATGGAAACTGCTATTGGTTGTTTGGTTAGAGCATTCAGCAGCGCCTCTTCATTGTTGGCTGGTAGCATCTCATAACCAGTGATGTGGGCTGCTCCAACAGCCTCTTTAGTAATGTTGCAAGATTCATCTACTCCTTGATAAGGGTAACCATCTTCGGTGTTGATCCCTTTGCTCTTGACAACATATTTGAAGGCATCTTCTTTATTTCCTCCTGAGCATCCGACACTATCAGCATCCCGGTTACAATCAACAAGCTCTTGCTCAGATAACGAAATCAGTTTTCCTGTTCTTATTTGAACGATTCCTTCCATTGCAGCAACTGCTGAAAATGCCCAACAACTTCCTATTGCCATGAAAATTATACTTGAATGAGTAAAATGGAAACCAGATAAGATTTTAGTGTTTTTCTTTTTCAAGTTGATCGATGATTTTTTTTTGTCAACGTACCACATGTGCCTTGATCTTTGACATCGGTAACAGCTCCATTCTTCCTCCAGTCTAAGCTATCTGGCACTGTTAGAATATCTTCATGCTTAACGGATGTTACTTGAGATGATTTCAGATTGTGTGAAGACTTGTGCCCATTAAGAGAGGCCTTGAACTCGTCATTTGTTTGGTCTGCAAATTTGTTAATGCTCAGCCTGAAAGAACGATTTCTGAAAGAGTTGAACGATTCTATGAATTCCAGATTCTCCTTGAATATATTGCGACGCATTTCCTTCTCTGCATTATCGTTGTATACACGGCCATATCGAGTCATCCAGAGCTCGTGCATTTCTGATATATTTGCGTCACTTAGAGTTAGTGATGTAACGTGAGATACCCACATGACTAAAAGTAGAAGGGCAGAAAGAATAAGTGTTTTCTCAGGTGATAAAGCCATGTATTACTGTTGCTTTGACTTTTACAATTGGTGATTGAAGAGGAAGCTGTAAATATGTGTGAGGCAATCTATAATAGTAAAAATGTGCTTTTTAAAGTGTTTTCTTTTGTAATCTAGCTGATGATAAAATGGCAGGAAAAACCAACTAAGTCGTACGTACTTAGGCAAAATCATGCGAGTTTGACAGCTAAGTTCATTGGCCTAAACGCCATTTTTTGACGCTAGTTCATTTAGCTAGCTATCTTTCAATGTAAAGGTTACATGAGATTGTAGTTGTCAACTAAATATACTAATTTTTGTGCTTTTGTTAGTAACATTGTTTGACTTTGGGATTTATAATTGTTATCCAGCTTATGGACGGATTTTGACTTTTCTTTTCTTTCTTATTTTTTTTTTGTCTGGCCTCTTGTTTTTGCTCAATTCGTCCCTTGCTTGATTATACCTAAGAAGAATATTTTGTTTTTGGAATTTGGCTTTATCCAACTAATAACTTATGATATGTTAAAAGACTTGAAATGATCGCTCACCTTTTCTGATCTTGGTTAATAAACATAAACTAAAAGATCATGCTTCATTTATTTTGTATTAGACATCTACAATACATTAAATTCTATAAGGTTAATAGTGTCTACAACATTTTATCTTTCTAACAATTTTATCATTTACTTATCAACAATACATTGAACTCTATAAAATTTAAGAGTTTTTGGCCTAGTAGTATCAAGATGTTTGAAAATATGTCTTTCCCCTAAGAGGTTGATGTTCAAGTTCCCTTGTCTACAAAAGGAGTAATGTAGGAATATGATTTAGAGGGTATGTGTACCCTTAAAAATTGAATATTACAATAGTTCAATAAAACATATTTTATAATTTTTTTTTAGTTTTTTCCCAATAAATAATTCAACGCCATTGAATTTCAAATCCATTTAATATGAACTTATCATCCTATGTATCGGTGAGTTTAATCCATCGAATACAAATAGACATTTCTAATTGATCCATTCAATCAAGGTTCTAACAGTAGATTTGTAGGAAATTTGTTTTCAAACTATCAATCAATCAAATGAAAACAAAAGTGAAGCTTCGAAAGAATAGAAGTTGCAAGTGAAACTTCGAAAGAGTAGAAGTTGCTTGGAGATTCAAGATATGATTAGTAACTATTGCGCGGAAATTTCATATTAGTACTTCCAAATTGATATTATTATTATTATTTTTGTTGTTAATATAGATAAAAGTAAATTTGACGCTCAATGTATTCAACTAGATTATGTTTGCCGCCCTTTGGTGGTGCATATACAAATATGAAATAAGTAGTTAGATTTTGGATCTAAGAATCTCAATATATATTTGGATAATTCTAGAATCGTGATTGCAACCATTTTCAAAATCTGTACCCTAGGTATCATGAAATATGATTTGGGATAATCCAAGAATGACAATTTAAAAGTCAGATCACTTTGAAATTCGAACACAAAAAGTACCCTATTGTTTTGCATGTTTAATGAGACATATGTTTGCCTCAAAATGTGGCCGAAAAACCTTGAACCGACAAAAACCTTTAATTATTCCATGTACTTCTTTATATCGGTTTTCCCTCCCCCCCCCCTCTCTCTCTCTCTCTCTCTCATAAATATATTCTTTTGGTTTGGAGGAGGCAACTAATATGATGCAACTCTAAAAAGAATCCATGTCAGTACGACACAAAGTTGTTTGTCTCGTACAAGCATGTTTATTAATGTAGACGACTAGACGTTTTCATGTTTTACATATCTCTATTTATTTTTTACGAAAAAAATATATTAATTGTACGTTTATCAGATAAATCCATTTCCAGTTTTTGCAACGATTGTATTCAAAATGTGCTCTTGGAAAGTGCAGCTTTTAGCTTCAGTTTTACTCTTATTTGTAATTTTGTCTATTATGCTTGGCAATGCATCGAACTTGATTGAAAACTATATGTTGGTCTTAATATCACAAATTTATGTCTCATATTTTGGTTTTTTGGAAATTAAAGATTGATTAATATTTATGATGGTTTGTTTTCTTCATATTTTTTATATGTCAATACCAAAATATTTCAGACGAGAGAAATATTTTTTTGTTGGTGATAGTTAAAGACCAATATAGTTTTTGTTTTAAAAAGATCAACACAAAACAATAATATTGATATAAAGGTGGAAACCAAAAATCAGAAAGAAAAAAAACCATAATGAAACCACATTCTTATTGAGAAAGTTACATGGTTGATAAATCTTCAAGAAGAGAGAAGAGAAAGAAGATGTAATGAAATGGATAAAAAATGACATTTAGATAGCTTTAAATAATAGGTTTACAAAACTTAATGATACTCTAAATCCCTAACAAATAAGAAACATTGATAATAGGTAGCTAACTAGGGAGCGAAAAAAAACTCCATAATATGTGATATTTTCGAATTAACACTTAAAAAAAATGAGCAACAATATGAAAACATTGAATAAAAGAAAGTACTACTTCCATGCAATACAATCAAATGCAAGAGTTTCAAAAAAGGTTGCCATGACATCAATACAGTGTCATAAAAGAAAATTGTTTTATATCATGATATATATTGTAGAGAGCTTCAATGTTTCAAACTTTCAATGTTTCAAGTATTGGCATGATATGGTTAGTGATGTTCTCTTAAATGTATCTAGGCGTCATTACTACAAAACGTCAAGTAGAACTCGCCAGATAAGACCCGGTTAATTTATGAAAAACCGAGACATATTATGGAAAAACCGGATTTTATAGGGGGGGGGGGGAGTTATATGACCCGATTTAAGGTATGGAATCGGGATATAGGACTAAACTAAACAGCCAAGTTTCTAATGATACAACCGACTCTTTTAGCTGTAAAGTCATATGACCCGTTTTTGCAAATGAAACTGTGTTCTATGGCTATGGGGCATTCATTGAGAGGGTTATAGGACACCTTTGTCAACAACTGAGTTTTTACACCTCCTATCTTGAAGACCAAGTGCTCAGTTATATTCCAATTAATCAAGTTGATGCTCATAACTTGTTTCTTTTTTATATTAATTTTTTCTCATGTTGAACACAAGTAATTAATGACTCAGGTTATGCGTATATTGTATATTGTATTATTTGTATAGGTATTAGGTTATTTTTTGAACGATTGTTGTATAGACAACAGTTTACTTTCATGTATAAATTATTTTCGCCCAAATGTGTAGAATTACATGAAAACATAGTCACCATTTAATAGATTACATCAAATGAAAGACTATGTATTAATAAGCATTGAACTTAGTTCACAAAAGATGTCATCGTATGCACTTTGATGGATATAAATACAAATGTTGGATTAGTGTCTAAGTCCATAACTATTTTGATATGTACTTGACCCGATGGTGCATGGTCCTTTTGGGTTTCCTTCACTAAAGCAACTTGATAGGATGAATTATGGAGAGAGAGGATTAATTATGTTTTATTAATATATTATGAGAATAATATATTAAAGGAGAAATCATATTGTTTAATTAATATTAGTCAATAATTAATTAAGAATTAATTTTGTGGCTAAAAGATATTAATTAAATAAAGGGGACTGGAACTGTCAATTGTGTGATAGTTGAATATTGGGCTAATGGACTCCTTATTAAAGGAGTGGACGAATTCTACGGGGAAACCCATTATAAATCATCCAAGGCCTCTAAGGAGGGAGTCCATGGGCTGCTTAGTGCCTAAGCACTCAAATTAGGGTTTCCTTGTTAGATAACTCTAATAGCCTCACATATTTAAGGACCC
Organism: Lactuca serriola; assembly: GCF_051521515.1. Classification (NCBI taxonomy): domain Eukaryota; kingdom Viridiplantae; phylum Streptophyta; class Magnoliopsida; order Asterales; family Asteraceae; genus Lactuca; species Lactuca serriola. Next base: position 79,420,516 of record NC_136411.1, read on the forward strand.
CTAGGGCACCAAAAACGTGGCCAACTGATTCCTTAGGGTTTCTAGACGTTTTTTGGGTGCCTATCCTCTTCTCCTTCTTCATCCTCTTGCTCTTGGTGTTTGTGAGCCATTAGAGGAGTGACACTTGTGACTTTAAGCTTTCTGAAGCCATTACAAGGAGGATTTGAGATTGTTATTGCTACATGACAATAAAGGTAAGATCTAAACCGTATTCTTATGTTAATATCGATTATCACATGCTAGATCTAGGGTTTAAAATCTTGGATGAATGCATGTACAATAGAGAAACCTAGATCCAAGCATTAAGGTTTGCATGAGAACATAGGATGTTCTTAGGGCTAAAATCCATCAGTGGTATCAGAGCTTTGATTGGTTTCAATTGTATTTGATGCTTATATGTTCGTTAATTGCTTGATATGAAAATCGTCTTCTGAAATACCCAGCTCACGACGTGACTCTCTGAGTTCACGACGTGAGCCCAGTCTGTCAGACAGACTCGACGAGTGCAGTTGGCTACTCGACGAGTCTGCGGATCAGATGGCTCAAAACTCAGATTTTTGGCTAATTTTGTGTTTGGATAATTACCAAACTTGCTTTTGAATAATAAAATCCAATTTTTATATATATGTTATGATTATCCTTACCAAATTAAAAGATAATTACCATTTATTTGAATAATAATTTAATGATAAGATAATCTTTGATTATTATTTATTTGGTGAATTATCTTGTAAATAATCTTGATTAGGTCAAATTTAGATAATCATTAAATTAATTGTTTAATTTAAAATTATTTGCTATTTGATCCTTTGTGTTTTGAAAAGTTTCAAAACTTGCCTTCAAGTTTTGGAATTTAAATTTTGATTAAAAGTTTAATTTTGAAACATTTAAATTCTAAAACCAAATGTTTTGAAAAAGTTCAAAACTTGCCCTCAAGTTTTGGAATTTAAAATTTGATTAAAATTTTGATTTTGAAATATTAAATTCTAAAACCCTAGTACTTTGAAAAGTTCAAATTACACCCTTATGGTTTTATCAGATTAATTAAGTGTATAATTAAAAAAGAGTTAATAAATCCATAAAAGTTTTGGTTTACATTTAATTAAATTAAAAGTATAATTTATTAAATTAGACCACCTAGTATTTTAAAAGTGTAAAATACACCCTTATACTATATATAACATTAAAAGTCTAATATTATATATGTATAACTTAAAATGTTAGTCTTACCATTAGTAGGCCTCATTCACGAAGCCAATCTATAAGGGGGGGGGGGGGGTATAACATTATAGCCTATAAAATGGCTGTTTAATGGGTGTCCACTCTCACCCACCGTTTCTTTGATTGGTGGAGGGTTGTTAGCCGAACGAGTAGGATATGGCAAACCCTTTCCATTAAAAGTATAATGAAGTATAAACTAACTAAATGTTTTTACAAAATTCCCAATCCTAGTTACTTTAGGCAAAAGTGAATTTGATGCAATTCCATAAAATTACACTTTGTACCCTTGCGAAGACGTTAGTGGAGTGTGTGTGGTTAACCGACACACTAAATGGTTCTAAGCAAAGGTAGCAAAGGGTGACTTAATGTTTGTCATAGTTAGGTGGAGCGTGTGTGGTTAACCGACACATCGAATAGGTGACTGTAACATTGGAGGCACCATGTAAGTTTGCATGGCTATTCACACCTTGTTTTGTGATCCTTAGCATCCCAGTCACAAATCGAGGGGCATATCGAGATTTAAACATGCCATTGAAAAGTTCAATGAATCTCAAAGGATCCAGGAGTTTTTCAATACATTAAAAACCTAATCTCTTTTTCGTTTTTCATGGTGGAAAATTAGTGAATCGTCATTCACTTACCTTCAAATGTTCTGCAATTTGGGTTACGACATCCCTCTCCCAAGTTGTGGAATATTGTGTTGGGTCCTAGCCTTAATATCTCATTTGGGTGATTTATTAAGGACTCAATCAATCATCAATCAACTAACTTGAATTATTCTCCAGTTTTGTAGATGTCAAAGTATGACAACTATGGTCTTCCGAAATCCCGTGGAACAAGCTTTCCGCATGAAGATGATTTTCCATGATTTGATCGAGGAACTCGAGATCATGCTTCACTTCCTCCACCTCCTCCTATTATTCTCCCTAACCCACAAGTTCAAAGGGTTGAAAATTTCAAGCTCACTCAAGCCCTTTTGGAAAGTAAACATGAAGAAGGAAAGTCAGTGTTTGCACACGTCTTAGAGATGAAGTCATACATTGATAGGTTAAGAATGTTGGGAGTCGTTGTTTGTGAGGAGCTAGCTATTGACTGGGTTCTTCAATTGCTTCTTGACTCATATAGTGAGTTCATAAGAGAGTACTATATGATAGACCACGGCGTGACCCTCATCGATCTCCCTTATTTTACTGAATCAACGATGATTTGGCGCACTGGAAAAGCAAAGTTGATTGGTGGATCTGCCTTCCAGACCTCTATGGACATAGGCAATGGAAACGAAAAGCATGCCATGGTTGAAAAGTTTGATCATAAGAGAAAGGCAAAGTCTGAAGTAGTTCAGTGTGCTGTTCCAAAAGAGTCAATTTGCTTTTATATCTAAGAGAAGGGGCATTAGAGACGAAGCTGCCCTGTCTACCTGAGAGATCTAAGAGATGGGAGAGTCAAGACGTATGGCTCTACTTCAGGTAAAATCCATTATCTAACTCCATTAAGTTCCTATTCATTGATTCATAATACATAATGTGATAAGATTACATCTGAATGTTTTACAGGGTCAGAGAAAAGAGAGGAAGCTTGATGGAAGAGCAAGATGAGTTTAATCACGAAGAAATGGATCACGATCTCATGGATTAGAAGATCAGATTTTGAGCTTAGAAAGTTATGATAGAGTTGTTAGGAATATTTGATAACATAGTTTTTCAATTGATTTTGCATTGTAAATGACATGTTTTCTGCTGCTTTTATGAATAAAATAAATTTTTTGATTTGTCTTATTTATACGTATCCTTGCAATGAAATCGTTGTGAAAAATTGATGTTTGTGTATTTCTATAAATGGATGTGATTCTTAGTTATGTTATTTATGGTAGTGTCAAAATTTTCTAAGTAAGGAAAGATTCCCGTCACCCAAGTTTCAATTGGAAAGAAACTTGGAATCATATGATTTGAATCATGTGATGTATGGAAATCTTGGTACTTAGGAAATTAAGACTATTTCCTTGATCACACAAGTATGTGAGTCAAGTGAAGGACTAAAGGAATAGAACACAATGTTGTGCAATAGTCAAGTCCATCACAAATAAAAATGAGACTATTCGTCATAATTTACCAAAAGTATGGTAAATGTGGTTATACTTGCAAGATTAAGTGTAATTCTGAATCATTGAAAAGTTTCAATGAATGGAAGAATGAATAAGAAGAATCAATAAGACAGAAAGATAAAAGTTTCTCCAATCTAAGAAGAAGGGAGAGTACTTTTGTATCGGATTTATGATCGTCTTAATAATTAAGAACCATATCACAATTGATCCTCTAAGGACATCTTAGTGCACTAGTATGGCTAAGAAGAGGAATCGTAAATTGTTGAAATGGTTAAGTCAAAAGGATGAGTCATACTTCGTTCCAAAATCAAGTCTTAGAATCGTACTCCAAGATTGTGAATTGAGTGACACACACTCATCAAATGTGAAGTAGAAAATTGTTTTTCTTACTCTTGCATGTTTGAAATTGGTAAGTTGTGATGTCTTGGAGAAGACGAGGACCAACTAAGACCAAATGTGTGTAATGTTTTGTCTTGATATAGACACACACTGACTCTTGGATATTTGTTTATCAAGAAATGTTTCTTGATAAGAGAATCTAATATGTCAAGAGGTCAGTGGGAGTCTGAAGATCTTGGAAAGATTCAAGAACTAATCAAGAGTAAACTTATGAAACACTAGCACATGACTTGAGGTTTGTAACCTATCGTGTTGACAAAATTCTACATCTGTGCCAATCCTATTGAGTGATTATGCATATGAGTTCTAAGAGTTCTCAATAGACTGCATAAGGCAAACAACTTGTTCAATGAAAGTACATTGACTGGCATATGTGAGCTGCTAAATAACTTGGAAGCAATGGTGGGACCCTTGATGGCAAGAAATTAAGAATGAACAAGTTCTGTCCACAAGAGTTTGAATTTGTCTCAAACATTATCTTTCGATTATGGTTATGGCAAATTCACATGGATAAGAACACATACACTATAAAATCTTAGTGTCATAAGGTTTCTCTCCTTCATGAAAATGATTGTGAGGAAACGCTTTCACTAAGATAGATTTTAAGGAGATAGCGATTATGTAAATTGCATTCTCAAATTCAATTATGATTACGACATCCCTTTTCATAGTTCGAATTGTGAGATTTGGTAATTAGTCTGAACATTTGGGACTTAGTAAAATAAGTTCTGAATTAGTTTAGACAAATATGTGAGCTGTCTAAGGAAAAATGTGCGATTTTGAGAAGCTTAGATAAAGGCTTATTGAAGCATATTGTATTAGAAAGAATGAACTTTGGAAGTAAATAAGTATTGTTTTCTAGAAGTTTAGCCGGTTGCTAAATACGTGTCAAAGCTAGTGGGAGCATAAATGTTATGCTGGAATGGATATAATCATCATGTGAGTGGGAGCATGATTATTATTTAAGTATTGCAAGTTGGCAATATTAATTATAGAAAAACAAAAGTTTCATTTTGCAAAGTTGCATGGGTAGAAAAATTGTTTTTGCTATAATTAAGGGAGAGAATGTTATACTTCGTTTCCAATCTAAAAGTTTAGATCGAGAAATTTTAATTAAATTTAGTCAAGGGTATATTTATTATTTGCATTCTCAAAGTTCGATTATGATTACAGCATCCCTCTTCATAGTTCGAATTTTGAGAACACTAAAAATAGAAATATTATGACAATATCATAAAAAAGAAACTGGTAAAGTATCATGTTTTTCATTATGAATCGTATCCCACACGCTTCGGGTATAGGATCGATTGCATATGTTATAATATTCGACCGTTCTAAAATTTCCAAATACCTAGGGCATTTAGAGGGAAAAAGGAAATAGAACCGACTTTGACTAAAATAATTAAACAACTGCCAAGGACAATCTAAGGTTCGCCAAGGATTGGTCGCTTATGGACAGTTGAAAGTATAGTCATGGATGGACCATATTGACATTATTATGAATAGATAAGATTCTATTTAGAATGAGTTGTCATATGGAAAATATGGAAATGTTTCCATATTGGGAGTTGGATATCGAGAATAAATGTCTAGATTAGAAACTTTTATGCAAGAAGGATGTTCAAAGGAATGTACTTTGAATATGAGACTTCATGACTATGAAATTGTCTTGTAACAATCTCCAATAGAGTATTTTGTAATTTCATTGGCCGAGTCTTGGTGACTTTTGTGCCATGGCATTACGAAAAGGACTGTTGCATAAAATGTTAGAATCTAACATATTCTAGTAGTGGCGAGAATTTTGTATTCTTACACTAATGGATTAGGAATTGTGAAATGAGTGTGATTGAAAATGTTATTCAATTATAATATTTCTTACACTAATGGATAAGGAATTGTGAAATGAGTGTGATTGAAAATGTTATTCAATTATACTATTTCACAAAGTAAGGACCATAGGTAAACATAGTATGCATGCTAAGAGCACGGGATAACTGTTGTTATAATTCAAGTAAGAAGTTGATTACCCGAAACAACAAATAATGAGTGATCAATATGGTGATTAAATAAATGGTGTTTTATTTATACTCAAAAGTTTGGGGCCATATAGGATTAGTATTATTCTTGTGTTTCACTTTGCATGTTTTGACTTCCTGAATAATTAAATTATTTCAGAATAATCAAATTATTCGAATGGTCCACAGTCATTCATATGTTGGAAGTAGGTATGAATGAAGACTGTCATGAATTGGTTTGTAGATTTCCTAAAGTGTACTAGACATAGAAAATGTTTGTTGCAACGTTCATGAGTGCTTATGAATATGATTTAAGCATTGGATTAAACCCACGCTCACTTGGATCGCTTCATGGATTTTATCACGAGTGATTGTTGAGACGATAATATCTTATATTCTTGAAACCGAGATGTGTGAGTTGTATCTTGCGAGTCAGTTACACATTGATAATATGGATTTTATCACGAGTGATTGTTGAGACGATAATATCTTATATTCTTGAAACCGAGATGTGTGAGTTGTATCTTGCGAGTCGGTTACACATTGATAATATGTAAACGCACCAGTAACTTGGTGTTATAAAACATATTGTTGTGTGTAATTCGGTGAGTGAGTACAATAGAACATTGAGTCAAAGTTTATTTGTTCCTTTTACCCAAAGTGGGATAAAAGTGATATCTGGGGGGCCCTTGATGATTTAGTGATGACAGCCAGGCCGGGACTAAGTTGATGTGTTCAATTGTAGTCTGTTGTCAGTCGTCATAAATCGGAAGTCGGGAAACAATATATAGAAAGAGAGAATGATTTAAATCCATGTCTCAGTCTATACGATATCTAGAATGAAGGAATATATGATCCTTTATCTAAAGGACACGTATCTGATAAGATTAGAGTTGACAGCGGCTTTTGAAAGCTACGATTGCGGATCAAGATCTGAAGTCATACGTAGAATAGTTATTAGACTTATACAAGTGGGAGACTGTTGGATTAGTGTCTAACTCCATAACTATTTTGGTATGTACTTGACCCGATGGTGCATGGTCCTTTTGGGTTGCCTTCACCAAAACAACTTGATAGGATGAATTATGGAGAGAGAGGATTAATTATGATTTATTAATGTATTATGAGAATGATATATTAAAGGAGAAATCATATTGTTTAATTAATATTAGTCAATAATTAATTAAGAATTAATTTTGTGGCTAAAAGATATTAATTAAATAAAGGGGACTGGAACTGTCAATTTTGTGATAGTTGAATATTGGGCTAATGGACTCCTTATTAGAGGAGTGGATGAATTCTATGGGGAAACCCATTAGAAATCGTCCAAGGCCTCTAAGGAGGGAGTCCATGGGCTGCTTAGGGCCTAAGCAGTCAAATTAGGGTTTCCTTGTTAGATAACTCTAATAGCCTCACATATTTAAGGACCCCTAGGGCACCAAAAACGTGGCCAACTGATTCCTTAGGGTTTCTAGACGTTTTTTGGGTGCCTCTCCTCTTCTCCTTCTTCATCCTCTTGCTCTTGGTGTTTGTGAGCCATTAGAGGAGTGACACTTGTGACTCTAAGCTTTTTGAAGCCATTACAAGGAGGATTTGAGATTGTTATTGCTACATGACAATAAAGGTAAGATCTAAACCCTATTCTTATGTTAATATCGATTATCACATGCTAGATCTAGGGTTTAAAGTCTTGGATGAATGCATGTACAATAGAGAAACCTAGATCCAAGCATTAGGGTTTGCATGAGCACACAAGATGTTCTTATGGCTAAAACCCATCAACAACGCCAATTCTGCATCAGATAACTTCAATCCTTCCATTTATATTGTTGTAGCTGAAACATCAAAACAATAAACAAAGATCATAAACCCTACCCGTCAACAAGTAGATATATACATTTCAACATGTTACATAATCTCTTGTTAAGTCAACAAGGTTTGGTTACACATCAGGAACAATCAAAGACATAACATTGGGAAAAGGGTAAGGGCTATCTAAAATTGGAATCTCTAACTTATTATAAGAAAGAATCAAACAATTAACGAAGAAGATCAAATTCATACAGCCATGGGAACACATGGAATCATCTATAATCCGACAACCATACAATAACGAAAATCGACGTAATACATAACTTTACCAAGTAACCAATTTCTACACCGAGTGTTTTCACTTAAATTCATGCCCATCTGAATGGCTAAATGAAAGCAAGGGAAAAATCGTCCATAAGCCCCCACCGATTTTTTTAACAACAATATATTAGAAATAAAAAACAGGACCATCATCTTGCTGGAACAATACAAGAAGTTTGTACAAAAGAACAGAAAATAAAGACAAACTACTTTGTTCCCAATTCGACAACCAGAAGAAAAGGAGGTAATGAAGTCTTGAATCCAAGGATCGCTAAGAAAATTATAAGCTTAGAGATCTACACACATCATGTATGAATTGTGCATATGGAGCCTTGAGCTGATAATAGGGAAACACACAAAAAAAACAATTGAATTTCACCAAACTAACACTAGAGGCAACATGGTCAAAAGTTGGATCTGAAGGGAGGAAGTAATCTCACAGCCTGTATGCAGCAACACTAGAAGCACCCAATTAGCATGAATGAACACCCATTAGCATTAGAATAGAAACTAACGTTCATTAAAAAGAAACCAACTTTCATCAAATAGCATCCAACCAACAATAGTTATGCAAGTCTAAAAGGTAAATCAACAACTCAACAACTTTTTAGTAGATCAACGATAGAAAATTGACCAAGAGTCAATACGTTTGGCATGAAACTCTTGTGGGTAATAACTCTATGGCACCAACTGTGAATATAGCCTGATGAAAGGTCCACACCAGATACACTTGACAAGATTCTGATTCTAGGTTCTACAGATAATTACTAGATATTGTTTAGTTTATTATAATTTATTTTATTTATCCCTCCATTGTATCTCGGTATGTATCTCTAATTTAAGGGATTGTTTATTTTACCTTTGTTATATAATTCCACTCAATTACTAACATGAGCAGATGGTTTAAAGTTTTTGTACAAATGTGAGGATCCAACAATGTAATTTACTCCCTAGCATATCTATTTATCAAGTATTGTCTTATCGAAATAAAGTTTAAAGGACAAAGAAATAGGGTTAATGCCCTAGGAGGGTAATAAGGTTTCAAATTAGCACACATTAGGTCCTTACGGTATTTTTTTGTACATATTACACCAAAATGGTTGTTACAACCATTTAAATTCCGTCCCTTTAAACGTTGAAGGGATGACATTTAAACTGTTATAACAACCATGTTGGTGTTATATATACAAAAAAAGACCTTAAGGGCCTAATATAGACAAATTTGAAACCTTATTACCCTCGGGAACACAAAAATACAAATTTCTTTTCCTTTCCTTTATCTTGTTTTCTCTCCTTACTTTCTTTTCGTTTCTTTTATTTTCTTTGCTATAATTCGGGAACTAGACATAAATGAAAAGAAAACCGTAAGTCATTGGACCGCCAGACCACTATATTGGAAACCATTGGGCGTGGCTGACACTAGACGCCATCGAAAAACACTAGTCTTCATCGGAAACCACCAACCTGTAAATCATAATGAATTGAACCAACTTTCCAGACTTAAGCGAATTGTCTATCTTGATATAACTGGATTTCATTTATCTTCCAATAGCATATTGATTAGAAACAAATGTCACTAATAATTTGTTCCAAAAATCTATTACAAATTTGGATCGATCGATTAAGAGCGATGAAAGAATTTAAGTAGATCACTATTTGGATTTCATTGATTTCAAATTCAACAACGATGGATTCAATGATTGCGTCGTCAGCGAAAGACTGTGAGAGATCTTCCATCATAATCTTATCATAATGGGAAGGAGAGGTCACATGAAACTAAAGATTTGATCACTTTATTCCATGAATAAACTTGACGAATCTCCCCCTCAATGTGTGCCAAAAACGCAACCCAAAATTTTTGCAAAAAAACAATCACAAAAAGCCAAGAAAATTTTCCAAATATTGTGAAAAATTTTGACTTTTGGGTGAGAGTTGCAAGAATTTCAAAATTTGGGTATAAACTGTCAATTTCGTAATTCTGCTGAGACCTGTTGTGCCAAAACAGCCTCAAATGCGAAACTTTATCCAAATGCAAAATTAGGCATAAAATGACAATTCGTATAAGCTTCAGGGACCAGATTAAAAAATTGTTCCCATTTCACATAATATTACCCCAATTTCGAAAGGGGGTAATTTCTGCCAACTTGCATAAACTGCAAGCATTCGAAATAAAAATTCAGCATTATTCACAGCTTGTTGCCCCATTTCGAAAGTGGGTGTTTTCTGCCAATTAGTTGAAACTTCAGGGATTTGAATCAAGCAATTCCCTTTCTTCCCCGCTTTGATTTCCAGATGGGTGAATGAGGAGTGAGGACCTTCATACATCGAACACAGTATCCACAAGTCAAAATTGTGTTCGACATCACATCTATTGACCCACAACGAAGCCTTGTTCGACCTCCAAACCCAAAACGACTCAACCTTCTCATGTTGAACTCGTCAGACGCACTTCGAACAACATCAACATCGAAATCGATTTCGACTCCAACCAAGAAAATTCGACCTCAAGCCAATCCACCCATAGCGAAGACTTGTTCGATCTCTAAACCCAAAACGTGCCCTCATATGCGAACTCAATCCAAAAGCGACTTTCACATGTCGAAATTGCCATCACACATCGAAACGAATTTTGACCCAAAGTATACGCATTCGATGCGAAACCCAAGAAACCTGTTCGACCATGAACCATCTGCTTTCGACTTCTATTCTACACAGGGTAACACCAATAAACCCAAGCAATAGATCATTGAATCGAAATATTTTAGAAACAAAGTCGATGCGAAAACATTGCTTTGTTCGACACCAAGTTAAACCATCAGTCAAACATGCTTTTGATGTCAACCATACCCAAATGCGAAATCAATTCTAACCTCAAGAAAATCGACTTCAAATATTTCCAAAATCGAAATCGATTTAAAAGCCTTTTGTTTTATTCGATTCCTAATCCATCCAAATCAAAATCTTGACTCATCTGATTACGGGTCCAAGCAATGAATCCAAAAGCCGTTCGAACTTCTAACAAAATCATTGAAATTAATTTTGATTCCAACCCGGTAAGTTTGATTTTATAAGCTTTTGCCAACCCAAATCAAAATCAAAAACAATTTCGACTAACAATTTCAATTCAATTTGTTGACTCAAAAAATCGAACTTCAATCAACGATACTAGGATGCAAACGAACAAAATCAAACACGTTCGACCCTCAACAGACTCCATCGAAGTGACGAACATATTCAACTTGGACTCAACAACAATCACCGTCAACATCGATTTTGACTCCAAGTGTGTTTTCCATCGTGTTCGATTTCTCAAAACACTTTCTATTCGATATCTGTTTCAATCAAACCATTCGACTCATCCATCAAAGTCAAATTTTGACTTTTATTCATTTCATTCATCCAATATCGAACAGTGGAACATATGATTTGGGTTTAAATGAATAATGATTGGATTTGGGCTCAATAAATAGATGAACTGTACATGAAGTCAGATTCGTTTGGGCTCAACATTCAAAGATGAACAGTACCGAATAGTTGATATTGATCGCAATGAATTATGCGCTCAAAGTTACTATAAACAGAAACACAATTGTAGATTGGGCTCGAAATAAAGTGTGATGAACAATATTTTTTTTGATAATTTGATTTTGATTTTGGTGTTTGATTAAAGAAAATATTGGATCATCAATGAGGTTGAAATGAAATAGATCTTACGAGTCAAAACGATCAAAAATAAAAAATTAAAAGCACGATTTAAAAAAATGATTGAATTCAGATTTTGAGAAAAACCTTGATCGTTCATCTTCGATCTCAACATGAATTTTTTAGAATCCATTTGAGAATGTGAGAAACCTTGTTGATGATTCTTTTTCCGTTTGCAACACATGAATCACTCATTGAAGATCTTGGTTCTTTTGTTGGAATAAGAAAATCTCCAACCTTCACATTGTACCACCCACGATGCATGTTGTACAATCCGTTCTTCCCCATTTTCAATGATCTAGCATCATCTTCATGAGAATCTTCAACAATTTTGGGTTTGGAATTCAAATTCAATTCAACACTTGATGATTGTTGCTTTGGAACCCAAATTTGCTTCATAGATTTTGGATTCATGACAACTTTTGAAGATTTTGGTTTAGAAACCCAATTGTTCTTGCTTTTGATCTTCTTCTTCTTTTTTCTTCTTCATCATCTTTTTGAATCTTGAAGTTTTAAATTCAAGAACAACATCATTTTTGACAATTTTAACTTTGCATGTTTTAATCAAATCTTAAAGTTTGATGCATTTGAACTTCTTGGATTGAAGCACCACAAATAAAATTACATTTAGTGGCACAAGGTTTTAGTGACATAAGTGTATCATGGTTTTTAGTGGCACAAAAATTTTCATTTCCACTTGCTCTCTAAATTTTCATATCCCGCTTCCTTTAAATTTTCATTCTCACTTAAATTATCATATCCCACTTCCCTCAGATTTTCATTCCCGCTTAAGTTCCCTAAATACATCCATTATGTTCTAAAAGAGAAACCATACATTAATCTATCTTTTGAAACTTAAAAGGAAACCCGCTTTACTTGTCTGCACATCGCTCCACTATGCACCACATCCTTGCCATTGATTTCTCCCTTCGTCTTATCTAGCCCATTTAAAGCTCTTCCTTGACACACTCTATGGTCTGTATATGCTCCATTCTCGATTTTTCAGTTTTTTTAGTGTAAATTTTTGTTGGTCGGATGTTTTTTGAGCTTTTATTTTAAGACTATATCTTGTAATATGTTGTTAGCCACTTTGAAAACACTGATTAGGAAATGTGATAGAGTTAATTTACTACTTATTATCTTTGTTTTCGGATGAACACCAACTGTTCGATGAAAATCCCCAATTAGACCAGAAGCCCTGCTTGTTCTGGATTTATTTTTTTTATGTTAAATTTCATTAATTTGGTAATGATTTTAATTAACCTGGTATGAGTGGATTGAAATTTTAACTGATTAAGGTGTTACATCTCATTAGTATGATATTGTGGTTATTAAAGTTGTTCTTTTCATTTGTTGTTAGTATCTATTATATGGATGTATAGCTTTACTAATGTCGGTTTATGTTGGTGCAGATTGATTTGGCTTCACACATTATTAGGATGTCTTGACTTAAAAGACACTCCTTTGTAAGTAGAACTTATCTCCTTTATATGTTATGACTCCAAATGAATTCTTTTTGAAAAGAATTTTGGTCTTATATAGTTTTTTTTGCGTGTTTGTGCTATGGTTGTTCTAAGATCAAAAGCACCTGTTAGTAGTTAGGGTTCATAAAAGCCATATAGTACTCAACTTACAACTATGTAGATAAAAGCTACTTATCATTCATGGGTTTTTTGACATTATATCTAAAAGTTATATTATGGCATATGGTGTCCAATGGTGTTTCTTCATTTAATCGTCTTGTAGTTAAATTACCCCTAAGGGTTCTATCTTCATTCAAGCATTGTGTGGCTGCTAGAAGGAATTTTTAAAACTTCTTTAGCATTCACAAGGTTTAAGTGAATTTCTCCATTCAAAGTAAGTTCAAATTGAAATTTAGTTAATAACATTTATGTTTAAGTGAATTTCAAAGAATTATATATATTTCTTCAAGCTTTCATCAATGTGTTAATGTTTTGAATACATTTGTATACAATAAGGTATTTCATCGTGAATGTGTGAATGATGCCTTATGAATATGATCTAACAAGTTTGGCATGCTCATTGATTGGTTGTCATAGTAGTTAAAACACAAATTAGTAGTTAAATAATATCTTAATAGTTTATTATATAGCTAAATAGAAAAAACGTCTTAAAAGTTAAGTGCTTAATAGAAAGAACCAACTTAATATTTAAGTGATTAATAGGAAAAATAGTTTATTATTTAATCAAGAAACAAAAAAAGCTAAACTTTTCCAAAGTTCATAAAAGAAAAAAATAGATTAAAAAACGGTTTAATCACCTTAATTATATTTTAGCTTAAACTACTTTTTACATGTAAGCAATTTGGCATCGTATGCTTATTTACAATGCTTAAAATGTCCATTTCATATATATGTTATGGTTTCAGTATCATAAATGGTCCTTGTAGCATGAATGTATTACAGATTTGGTCCCTTTGGCAGGTAACTGTTACAAAAATGCTCCATGTTGTAGGAAAACTTGACAAAAATGATTATTTTAAGAATTTGTTATAGAAATTGCCCCTTTTAAGAATCTATTAGATGTAATACTTGATGATTCTTTCTACTGTTTTGTATCCAAAGAAACATGGGCACATTCAATTTGTAGGTAGGATGTCGATTGTAAAAGAAAATGGTGCTTCATCTTCCATCGTTCCTACTAACTCTCCTCTAGGATTTCAAAGGTCCTTACCAAGTCATCATAACAATGGTAAGTACTTTCAGCTAGGATAACCAAGTGATTCATGATTCTTTTTATATTGTTAATATTTTTACATATTTTATATGATTCATTATGGTTATATTTAATTATCATATCATTATATATTAATTATCATGTGTTATTTAATTTATTTTTATGATATCTATCAATGTAGGTTATTGGAGCTACATGGTATTTATTGGCTATTGGTTAAAACAAACTGAGGTTTTGGCTTTATGGTTATCTAGTTTAAAGGATTGGTTTCTTATACACATTTCAATCTTATCAATAGTTCAGTACCATCTTTCTTTGTTTCAGGTTCTATGAAATTGCAGAAGTCTGATTTTGAGAGCTCATTCTACACAAAACATTCTCAATTCTATGTAATTCATCCAACCCTAATCCAATCAATTGGCAAGCGAACAATTTGAAAATGTTGTAAAATTAGGAAACGATCTTGGGTTATGGGGGTTAAAAAGGTGTCTTCTTGCTACATAATAGATGTACAATATTCAACATTTTAGAAGATATATTTTTTAAAATATTGATAACATTGTTGTAAATTGTTGTTAGACAAGTTAAATTTTAATATAAGAAGTTCTTTTGTGTTTTCTATTTATTATTATTATTATTATATTCCATTTAAACTTATAAAAAATTGACCAAATTTTCAAATATAAATGCTTTGTGATGAAAAAGTTACAACTAAAATCAAAAAAATATTGTCTTTATTTTAACAATTATTTAGTGACATGAAAAAAGTGTTGCAAAAACCAAAAGTGTTATAGTGGAATAAAAAAAGTGCCACTAAAACCCTAAAGGGTTGCAGCGACACAACTAAAAAGTGCCACTAAAGGCCTTTAGTGACACTTTTTTTGTGCCGCTGATTACCAATGAGGTTTTTAGTGACACTTTTTCTGTGCCACTAAATGTCATTTTATTTGTAGTGAAGGCCTTCGATATGATACCATTCCTTCAAGCGAATCAAAAGAATTCAAGCATTCATCGGTTTGAAATCCAATTGAATGAAAAACTATCATATCTTCATCAAAATCACATTGAATTCCCATTTCTTAAACTTCAACAAATTTGAGAACATGAAGATCATTTGGGTCTTTAATAAGAGAAACATATTCCTTTATGAATAATTCTCTTTCTTTTCCTTCCTTTTGATTTTCACACCAAGATAACATATTCATGGTAATTTCAAGCAAACATCCAATCTTTGAAAGAGGTTGAAATATCAATCTTCGATGATCATCTTCCAAGCCTCCATAAGAAACCAAAGTTTCCCATGTAATCAACTCGTCTTTCAATAATAACCTATAAAATTGTTTCTCATTGACTTTGTATTTGACATCTTTAATCATCACGATCCAAGAATCATAGGCCAAATACACCATGATCAAAAGAAATTGAATATTTAACAATGAAGATTCACTCGAATCATGTTGTCATCATGGATCAATTCTTAAGAACTTCAAGAACACCCGCTCTAATACCAATTTTAGTGACCCTAATTATGGTGAAATGTGGAATTGTAAAGATCTAGTGAATCATACAAACATCAAGAACACAATGAGTAAATATACACGTTTAAGCTCCATTAGAATAGTAAGAGTACAAGTGAGTTTTGAATATTCTCTCACTAAACTAACTCTCTAAATGGGTTTTCTTACATAATGGGATTCACTCACTTCCTATTTATAGGAAAGAGTCAACCCATTTACACATACAAGAAGGTATGCCACATCTAATGAGAACTTTGCACCTAAAAAATGTCGAAAAACTATATGGTTCAAAAACTTCTTAACAGTTTGAAGCATTGCAATCTCATCATAAAACTCATCAATTATAGCTTCTCCAACAACCTGTAAGTCTTAGATACCATTTTATTAAGTATCCAACTATATTAAAAAAACCTATCAACTCAATTCTACATATATTATAGAAATTTCAAGATAAGTTAAAAAATGAATCTAAAATTTCGAAGTTGATCGACATATCTTTATAACTACCAAGTGGTTTGTAACATCCCGGAATTTGTAGGTATTTTCAAACCCTCTTTTATTATTATTTTGTCATTTTTAGTCCTTGGGGATGGAAGGGTGAAACCACGAGAAGTCTAAGGGCTAAAGTTGCAACTTTGGAATCAAGAGGAGTATGCTAAGCGTACATTAGGGTATGCTTAGCGTACTAGATGCGCCTTAGTACGTTGTGCGTACACTTGTGTACGCTGGACGTACTCATGTAAGATGGAAACCCTAATATTTAGGGTTTGGGTGCTATATAAGTGTCCTTATGAGCTCATAACCCTCTAACATTTTAGCCTCCATAGCTTTGAGCCGTTTTCCCCAAATCTTAACCCCTTTCTTGAGTGTGTGAGCTAAAAGTTTGTGTTTTAGGTAGTTGAAGAAAAAGTTATTGCATCAAGGAGTTGGAGAAGTGAGGCAAGCTTATAGATCTGAGGTTACTTTATGCTCTTAAAGCTCATGCCTTTATGTTTACATGATATAGATCTTGCCATAATAGCTTTATAATACCTTTCTTGTCCCAAAAAGTCCCAAGTTTGTGCATGATGTGTTTTAGACGTGTTAAGTTGTCCTTTCAGTCCCTAGGAAGGGTCCTAAGTGATAAAAATGAGGTCCCAATGACTAGAATTGTCTCATGCAAGTGGTAGAGAGGTCTTAATTGATTAAGACCTTGAATTAAGAACTTTCTGGACGTCCAAAGTCTTAAAGTTTGAGACTTTATGGTTCTAAGACACATTTAGCCCATGGATCTGGAATTTGGGCCCAAGTGCTTAAGCCATTAAGCACTTATTAAGGTTTTGGTAAAAATTCGTGTACGCCCCGCGTAAGTTTTGTATGCCCAATGTACTAAGTTAACCACCTTGATGGTGGTCAACGCAAGGCGGAGTACGCCTAACTTACTAGAGGAGTACGCCCTTTGATGGGCTTTTGTGATTTCGGCTTCGAGATTGGGCCACTTTTGGGCCAGTTTGACAATGGGCCTTGTTGGACTGTCTGAATAGATGTGTTTTGGGCCTAATATGGAATTGGACCTTAGGGTGAGGCCCAATTATAGAGTTAGGCCCAACTGGGAAAATTGGGCCAATGGTGGGCCTTGTATATTTGGACTTTTGGATCATGGATTTGGTATTGGGCCTTGGCCCAAATTAGAGAAAGGGCAAAATCGACTATTACCCTATGTAGGACCCTTGTTCAAGATTGATATCCCAATTGTTGACTTAGTATTCATTATTTTGGATAGTTCAGGATTTTCGGTGAGACAACGGTCGTGGACTTTCAGTCCAGTTCAACACTACTTGTAAGGTGAGTTTTCCTCATTATATTGACAGGGTCGTAGGCACCAATGACGACCCTTTTGGATTGTTATCCTGGTTATCGCATGATGATATGCTTAGTGACCTGTTAGGTCGGTATTCTGGTATATAGGATGATGCTATGTTTAGCAACCTGTTAAGTCGGTATCCTGGTTTATAGGATGATGTTATGATTAGTATTCTGTTAGATCGGTCTGACTGTTTGTATATGCTAGCATTTGTTATCTATCTGTTGATTGTATGCTTGGGGGTGGGTTGAGGCGGACCAACTTCGTGTTGTAGGCCAACACACCCAGGTGGCCTGGATAGACTGCATGCCCAATAGGGCATATCACTCAGGGTGACATCCCGGAGAATGGTCCAGACAGGCTGAAGGCCCGGTACGGCAGACCAGACATGCTGAAAGTTCTGAGAGTGGGCCAAACAGCCTGAAGGCCCGGTGAAGGCGGTCCAGTCATATTATAGACTCTATATGAATGCTGTTGTTTATGATATGGTTATGGTTTGTATGGTGTTGGTATTTTAAGGGAACTCACTAATCTTTGGGCTTACAGTTTTGGATTTTGTTTTAGGTATTTCGGATGATCACGGGAAGGTGAAGGCTTGATCGTGCACCTCCTCACTTTTTATGATTTTGATTTATGGGATACTTTGATATGAAACTATTATGAAATCATTTTGTAATAAATAATGGTTTTTGAATGCTTGAAAAAGTTTTAAATTTTCATGGATTTCATGGATGTTACATGATTTTTGGAAATAGACCTTGTTTATTATATACAATCATGTATCTATCACCAAATAGATACTATCAGTTCACAATTAATTTAAAAAAAAATCCTAGTATGATAGAACTTTATCGACGTGTAGACGGTTCATCATGTTGGAACAACCATCAATCAACCTTACTTTTAAAAGAAAACCCCTCTTTCTCTCTCTTCTTCCATCCATATTTCTTTCTAATGAAGATTAAAAGAAATCCAACTTCAATCTTTCCTTTAGTTATGGATTTCAATAATCCTAACAAGACTGTATTTTTCATGTACAAATTACATTTTGCAACCCTAAAGTATTCAAATTTAAGAATATTACCAATTTCCATTGTTTGAATTGAATATTTTTTTTTACAAAATTAAGAGAAAAAACTACAAAAATACATTTTTCAAATGCATACCCACTGCCAACTATATCAAACTGCTGAAATGCTTTGTAGATATTTTCTTCACGTTCTGGTTTGTGTCTATGCATTGTTGTTGTAATGAACTCAATGTAGTGTATTGACCAATTTCCATCTATATTGGCATGTAACACAATTAGCGTGAAGATGTATATGTGAATATGATGTATACATGAATATGAGGAAAATGTGTTATTAAGAAAACCTTGAGAGCAAGTGTCTTGAGTTTGTTCATGGATGAGAGTTGCTTCATCCTATAAAGGATTGCATTGTCGATTGGCTTGCCTAATGCTTCTCCATCTTCTTAAATCCATGGATTCTCTGTATAAGTTCAAAACACGAATGCTAGTAGTATTAAAATTGTATGCGATGAAGATGAAAAATTGCAAAAAAAAAAAATAAAAAAAATAAAAAAAATTGAATACCAGAATAACTGAAAAGAGTGAAATCGAATATGTAAAGACTTATAATTGGAGTTCACCTAAAGATTACTTATCCATCAATTTCATGCGCTTCTTTCCCTTCACCTTATCGATGACTAGCAGATAGAAGGAATCAAGATAGAAGAAAACTAAGTTGAAAGTTACAAAAAAACAAAGAAATTAGTAAAAATTAGAGAAGTCCAAACCTAGTGCTCTCAATTCGGTTTGAAGCAGATAATATTAAGAGGATCTTCGGCTATAGAGTATTGAGAAGATAAGAGGCACAAGTGAAACATTAGATTATAAATGATTGCAAGAGGGAGATAGGAGGTTCGAGATGATAACGGGGCAATTGATGCGCATCTCAAATAATCAGGACTAATTGAAATTTTAAATTTGAATTGAATGCCTAACAAAATGATACGTGACAAACATAAACTAAATGCTTCAACAAGTGACACGTGGCAACCTAAAAAACTATTCTTTTATTTTGTAGGGTAGATTTATGGTAATAAAAATCATATAACGAAATATGAAGTTTAGAAAAATGAAAAAAAATCATAGAAAATCAATCATGAATATATTATCGTTCTATTTAAAATAAATATGGTATATAACCAACCTACATCAACACAAAAAGATAAAATAAATTACAAATCATAATGCATTATCAATAAAAAGTAAAAAACATTATAGAGAAAAAAATATACTATTTTTTCATAATACAAAATTGGAAGTTGTATTATTTATGATCCTTATCTAAAATAAAAAAATATTAATTATTTTCTATTTTAAATGTAATAGATATATAAAAATATTATAGCCGGTAGGCACCATAGTTACAAAAATAAAACAACATAGTCATTAATCATATATTTGCAAAAATCACTTTTTATAAACAACATTGGATAATATAATATCTTAATTTGAGTTCTCTTTCTTCGACGATTAATTTCATTTCGAAGAATGATGAATAGTTTAATTTTAACATTTAGCTTCTTTTAGACTAGCAACAAATAGTTAAGTTTTTAAGATTGATTTCTTCCGTAAAGATGTAATAATATAAATAAGTTGCAATATATCATACTTTCCAAGAAGTTTGCACACATGAATCAAATCAAATGAGAGAAATGTCAAAACAACAAAAGAACAATAGAAAATGAAATTGATTGAGTTTGTTGGTTTTTTCACATTCAAGTATTCAACCGTCTTTATAATGACCATTTGTACTGCAAATAATGTTTGATAGGACTAAGTTATATTATCTATATCTCTGAATTTCCGGATGTTATTTTCACTTTTGTAAACCAAAGTGTTATTTTTTTTTTATTTTTATTTATTTATTTATTTATTTATTTTCTTACATTTCACCTTTGTAAACCAAAGTATTATTTTTTGATGTCGATTTAAGGGTATATAAAAAGTTAACACTAACAGTATAAAGTTTATATCTAAGTAAATGTATATTAAATATAACTAAAAAACATAAATAATATCATTTACATACTTACCGCGGAACAAAGATGATGTAAATAAATGAAAAGACAACATTAAACTAAGGCATAATAATATCATTAATCTTTGACCATTGAACAAAAGTTCATTAAAACAAAGTAAAAAGCACAAAACATACAATTGGTTTCAAATACTCATAATAATAAAATAATAATAAAGTTGTGTATCTATGAAAATTATGTATTTGTATGCATATTGGCATTATAATCGATTTATTCCTCATATATATTTTTTTTATTCAGTTAAGTCCAAAAAACCGGTAATCATATTCAATTTAACCATTTTACCAAGTCAATAGGTCATCAAACTTTCAAAAATTATATTTATAGCCCAGATTTCAAAATTTATTATAAATTTGGTCCAAAATTTACATTTTTGGCCTAGATTTTAATTTTTATTATAAACTTGAACCAAAATTTACCTTTTTGGCCCAAATTTTAGAATTTTTTTATGAGTTCATTATAACTTTAGTTTTTTTACAACTTTTTTTCTCAAAATTTTGTTTCGAATATGATTTTTCTTTATAAAATCATACTTATACAAAAAAAAACACATTTTCACATAAAAAATCTTATATTTTCTATATCAAAAAATTTAAAAAAAACTTTTTTGTATATGTAATAACCATTTATAAAAATAGATATTTATTAAGTACATAAAAATATACAAATCCGTTTATATAAAAAATATTTATACATACATTTATTTTACAAAAAAAAGATGTATGTAAACACCTATTTTATTATAGATATATTTGTATGCAAACACATATTTATAAAAAATATATATACAAACACATATTTCATAGTAAACATATACATTTATTTTGTAAAAAGATATTTATATGCACCCTATATCATTTATGAATAATGATAGCTAAAAATATATAAAAAATTATTTTATCTTAAAACTATATCAATATGGATGTCTATTTATAGAAAATAAAAAATCATGAATTTTGGTATATTTAAAATCATTTTTCGATAAAAATAGCTTCTTAAAAATTTAAAAAAACGAAAAAAACTATGTTTTTGTATATATTAAAGTAATGATTAGTATAGTTTAAGAAAATATGTTTGGTTGGAAAACATATTGTCTATTTATTTCTTATTTTCGTTGGTACGACGGAGGCTTTTGTGGCAAAAATGAATGATTCTCCCATTCCCAATTTTTTTTCTCAATTGAACACTCCTCTCTCTCTCTCTCTCTCTCTCTCTCTCTATATATATATATATATATATATATATATATATATATACACACACACACACACATACATTTACTATGAATTGGGTGTTTTTTTACATTTTTTATAAACATGTGTTTGTATACAAATGTATTTATAATAAAATAGGTGTGTATACATTTTTTATTTTGTAAAATACGCATCTGTATATATATATATATATATATATATATATATATATATATATATATTATAAAAAATATTTGTATATATTTATGTACTTAATAAATACCTATTTTTATAAATAGATATTTCATACACAAATTTTTTTTATTTTTTAAATTATATAGATAATATAAGATTTTTTATGTGAAAATATGTTTTTTTATATACGTATGATTTTATAAAGAAAAAATATATTCGAAACAAAATTTTGAGAAAAAAAGTTGTAAAAAAACTAAAATTAGGATGAATTGGTAACAAAGTTCTAAAATTTGGGCAAAAAGGGTAAATTTTAGACCAAATTTGTAATAAAATTTATCATCTGGGCAAAAAATGTAATTTTGGACAAAATTTGTAATAAAATTTGAAATCTGGGTCAAAAATATAATTTTTGAAAGTTGGATGACTTGTTGACCGGGTAAAATGTTAAATTGAATACGATTACCACTTTTTTAGACTTAATTGAATAAAAAAATATATTAGGACTAAATCAATTAGACGAGCAATATATAAGGACTTTATTGTAGTTTTCCCTTCAACTAAAACACAATAATATCATTAATCTTCGACCATTGAACAAAAGTTACTTAAAACAAAGTAAAAACCACAAAACTTACAATTGTTTTCAAATACTCATAATAATAATAAAATAATAATAAAGTTGTGTATCCATGAAAATTATGTATTTGTTAGGCATCCATAAACTAAGGTACTCTTAAAAGATAAAGCAAAAAAAAAGCAAGAATGTCACATGAAAACGGTAAAAGATGCAAACTTGACAACATAACTATTCCAAATTTCCATTGTACTTCCGTTGCTTTGAACATTTTACCATCATGCATCTAATCAAAGCGATAACATTATACTTTAGTTGCTTTGATAATTTTAGCATCTTACATTAGTTTTTCTTAAAACAGACAAACAATGAACATGCATTGCTATTTCCATTTCCATTAAAATAATCATTCTTGGCTTTTAGTCAAGCCCAAAGCCCATGGTTTGATTTCCATTGCTACAAATCGATAAAAAAAAATCAAAAAACTTTAGCATTTTAATTTGATTAAAAGAAGCAAAGAAACATGCTACCTTTTTGAGAAACACCATAGCAATAAAACATGTTTCTCTTTTGGTTGAGGCTATATGTTTCCGGGTCTGAATTTTCTTGATTAATCCTCTCTTCAGTACTATATACTATAGAACAACCCCACAAGCTCTGCCCCACTTCATTGTTCAACCCTACCATGTGAATATCCATATGTATAATTGACAATGTCAATAATAAAACATTACATATATTTTAATGTCTTCATAAGAAAAAAAAATTAAGTATAGTTATAAATTGGTTAATTTTGCGGGTAAACCCGTCAGTGTTTTTAATTGATAAAAAAGTTTACCTACCATGCCCTTGTAGTTAAACCCGTCAGAAGCTTATATATAAGTAGGGTGAACGCGGTACGGTTATTGGCCAAAACCTCACCACTAACCGCAAATGCGGTTAATCCATTTTAAAAACCTCTTGGTGCGGTTATTTTTGCGGTGCGGTTTTGTTTTTGTGTGTTTCAGTTATTAACCGCACAGATTTGGTACAATTATTTTGTGTGGTTTTTAACCGTATTTTAGAGTTTAAACATATTATTTGGAATAATAAAAAACTATAAGGTATAAAACAATTAACTTAAATTCCAAACAACTAATATCTTAAAAACTTTAAATCACTAGTAATTAACAATAAATATCTTAAAATTGTCAAATTTCACAATTTTCCAAAATTAAACATATGAAAAAACTAACACTTTTGTTTTCTAGAATTTTATCATTATTTTATTCATGAAACTTGTCTTATTTTTAATATTTAATATATTAATCATTAATAAAAAAATTTATATAGTATATGCGGTGCGCTGCGGTTTTTGAAAACTAATAACCGCACCGCACCACAAATTTGCGGTTTTTGAAAAATAGAGAACTTCACCATCGGTTTTAATTGCGTTTGCGATTTATGCCGTTAATTTTAATTGTGGTGCATGCGGTTTTTGCTTACCCCTATGTATAAGCATAAATGTCATAAGCACCAATATATCCAAGAATGTCACATGAAAGTGGTAAAAGATGCATACTTCACAAGATAAAACCTTTTTAACAAAAGAAGTTGGATCATCCAAGGTAAATTGGTGAAGCTCCATGTAAAATATTGTACGTGGCACCCACAACAACATACAAATTTCATAATCAAAGAACCTAGGTAGAGTAACTATTTTGAAATATACAAATGTGTTACTCTGTTATGTTTTTACCATTTTCACCATAAATATATGGAGGCCTTCATGCGTATATATCCATATGATCATCCATAATTAGCCTATTAAACTGAATCTCGTTAGTCTAAAGTTCGGATATAAAAAACAAGGAAAATGCTAAAATACAACTGACAATTACATACCTCATGTTTAAATATAAGTAATAAACTCATAACCAAGTATCATATGTCAAAAAATACAAATAAAAACAATATTTTTATCTTGGTAGGTTTGGCTTCGATCGAAACTTCAAAAATAACTATGAAACTCATATATTTAGAATCAAATTAACCTAATCCTACACAATTTAAGATGACTTCCACAAAGGGTAGCGATTCTATTGTTCTTTTGAATAACATAATAAATAAATCTAACAAACAACCATAGAAAAACCAAACAATAGAAAGCTAGAAAATTTGGACCAAAAGATGAAGAAACAGGAACAGGAAGAAGCAGCGTATTTTAGAATTGTTACCAATTATATTAGGGTTTTAGTAAAAGAGAGTAGTTGAGAGATATATGAATCCATAGCTATTCCACATATACCTTCTTTGGCACTAATCTCTTTGCATCATTATGTATCCACTAAATAGGTCTATAGAGACAGGTTGCTTCCGACTTTATGCCCTTATAAAGAGATAAAATAACTTTAGGTACTAAAGCGATTATCCCTACGAACATTGCGGTGCATCTATGTCATTTCCCCTTAGTAGTTAATATGTCATGACCATTTTTTGACGGGATGTGTTTGTTTGTTTTGTGTTTCGTGTTTTTTTGTTTTTTTATTTGAATATTTTTTTTATAACCCAAACTTATCTAAATTAAGGATTAGCCCCCGGCTATATTCTACATTGTATTGAGATATAGAATATACGAAGAAAACTTGCATTTGATTATGAGTAGATTTATATTAATTAACAAGTATATAATTTGTGTAACATAGATTACAAGGACCAGAATACAATAATTACATATATATACATATGGACATGCAGATAGCCGTGCTTCGTGTGTTTAATTCAGGTTATAAAAGGCAAGTATAAACTGGAGATCTAAGCAGTTGGATACGATGAATCCATAGCTATTCCACATAGACCTTCTTTGGCACTAACATCTCTTTGCATCATTATGTATCCACTATCCCCCCAGCTGGCACCCCACGAATTTTTTACCAACCAGTACTTCATTCCATCATCGGTCACTCCATATCCAACTGCTGTAACACCATGGTCAAGATCAGTTCCACAATCCCCAGTAAACACGCCACCTGAATAGAACTGGAAACCCATGCCACTGGCATCAATGGAAACTGATATGGGTTGATTGGCGACTGCCTGTAACAATGCGGATTCACTGTTGGCTGGCACTTTTTCATACCCAGTAATGGTGGCAGCATGGACAGCTTCTTCCTTGGTGTTGCAGGTTCCATCTGCTGCCTGATATGGGTAAGCCACCTCGGTGTTGATGCCTTTGTTTTTAAAGATAAACTCAAAGCCATCTTCCATCTCCCCACCATCGCATCCTTGATCTACACCACTCCTGTCACAGTCCACTAGCTCTTGCTCAGACAGTGAAATTAGTTTTCCAGTTGTCAGCTGAGTAATTCCTTCCGTTGCAGCGATAGTTGAAAATGCCCAACAGCTTCCTATAGAATAAAAAACACTAAACTATATATAACCAGGATATTTACGTATTGCCAATAGTGTAGAAATCAGTTTTTATGTTTTTTGTTGTTTCTTTTATCGTTATATGCTTTATATTATATACAAATTTAACCACGATTACATTAAGTCATTATCAACGTACCACATTGGCCTTGATCTTTAACTGGGGTAACAGCTCCTTTCTTTCTCCAATCCATGCTAGGTGGCACGGCAGTCACGTTTTCATACCTAAAAGGTGGTGTTCTTGCTGATCTTTTGTTTGATGAAAACTTATATCCATTACGAGCGGCTTTGAACTCTTCATTGGTTTGGTCTGCAAATTTGTTAATCGCTACTTTGTAAGACTGGTTTTCAGCAGTATTGAAGGATTCGATGAATTCTACGTTGTCCTTGAATATGTTGAAGCGCATTTTCTTTTCTGCGTCATCCTGGTACACGCGTCCATAGCGTACCATCCACAGCTCATGTCTCTCAGAGATGGATACATCACTTAACATTCGGCACGTAACTCCTGAAGACCACATCCCTACAACAAGAAGAAAGGCGATAAGATGCATTATTTTGAGAGACGAAAGGCCCATTGGTTACACGTTTGATGCCTTCAGGATTGTTTTGGAATAGCCAACTGTTTTAGGTTTTTGAGTTTCGTAGCATCATGTATGAGATTTATATAGGACGAGATTCTGGTTTATTAAACATTTTCTTTGGCGTGGAGGAGGCAACTAATATGATGCAACTCAAAAAGCATCTGTTTTTTTAGTTGACTGCAACGGAAATGTACATGCTCCGACAAGTATGTCTAACGTAGACGAACAGACGATACATATATATATTCAAGAAAACTATTGTGTTTTTATGCAAATTTTTTTAAAACTTACCAACGTTATGTTTTATTTATCTGCTCTACCTTCGAAACCACGGCTATCGGCCGGCTTCAGTTTCCCTCTAGTTTCCCTGTGATCATCTTTTGATTTTGGATATTGATGCCTTAAAACTATATTAATATATATTAACTCCCACCAAACAAAAATTACTTCCCTACCGCTCCCCACACTTTATTATTATTAACGAGAAGGGATAATCTACCTTATTTTAAATTGATTTTGTTTCCTTTGGTATTTCCTTGTTTATTTGTATTTATACTGTTATAATTCTTCGTAAAATTATCAATAAAAACAAGCGGTTAGTATCTCTCATATGGCATCAGCCTAGAAAGATCCATCCATTTTCACAAAAACACTACCCTTGCCTCCCTTTATTCTTCTCGCCTTCTCTGTTTGTCGATCTCAATGGCTACTCAATGACAACTCGTCTTTCTATGCTAAGTTGTTAACTATTAGACTTTCATCCTCCAACTATCTTGTATGGAGAAATCAAATTTATCCCTTTCTCTCTCATCAAAACCTTCTACATCACATTGATGGTTCATCTTCCCCCTCCCATGCTCTTGAAGACAAGGAATCTCCCAATCATGGATAGTCATTATGGTTTAAAAAAGAAACAATTATGCATCTTATTCAATCCTATTTAATAGAGGAAGCCATGGCTGAGATTATTGGCATTAAACCTATCGAGACCTATGGACAACCCTTGAACGTGCATACAATCAAAACTCTATTGAAACTCCATGAAACTCAGTTTTGAAATATTTTAATATAATACGATATGCTTATTTTATGCGTAAATTACATGTTTGGTGCCTATTTTCAATTAACTTGGACTGTCCTTTATATCATAAAAATATGCACACTTCGTCCTGGGATACGTTAATAGACCTAAAAATACTATTTTTTTTTCTTATCTATATTTTTTCCTGATTTTTTTTCTATATTTTTTATTATTGATAAAAATTTTAAAAAAGAAAAGGGGGTCCACTACCACAATCTCTTAATCTCTACCCTAATATCACCTACACCACCATTTCATCTTCCATTTCTGTAGAGTTGTTGAGCTAGAGAGAAAGGGCCACCATCGACGAAGCAACCATCACCACAAACCACCGCTTCTGATATATCTGTCCCCCTTTCCTCTGGTTAGCATCGGACCTCCACTCCAACCAACACACTTCACATGCACGCCGCCATCGACATCTATACACCATCATAACCATCTTCACCCTCACCATCACCGACATAAAAGGAAGAGCATATATGTTATTTTTCGCCTCTATATCAGTTCAAAACCAGGCTCTACATCCATCTTCATTCGAAACCCTAGATCTGAGGTGGTGGTTGTATAGATCGGAGGTACTTCCCGTTGGAGTACCACCAAAGCTTATGGTCCGCAATATCAAAATTAGACACATCTCGAAACTGGATGTTATATAAGTAAATGTGAAATATTATATAACATCCAGTTTCGAGATGTGTCTATTTTCGATATTGCAAACCATAATTTGATTAAGCAAAAGTCTCGGACTTCAAGGGATAAAATTTAGACATTTATTAGATGTTGATAATGTTGGTTAAACAATTTTTGCCTCTGATTATGTATTGGAGCTAAAAGGGGTAAAGTGGGTAAAAGTGATAGTTTTGACTTTTGTATGTATTAATGAATTACGTTATGTATTCATCAAGTCAAAAGTGATTATATAGAGTTATCAGGCTTGTTAATACATTTGTGTGCATATAAAGAACAATGAAAATGAGTTTAGAACGAAGAATTTATGATAACTTGAAGTTAGAATGGAATCTAAGAAATGCATCTCCATGGCGTGGTAAGAAGGTTATCAAATGCAAGATGAGCTATGTAACCGATTCCCAAAAGATTAGGTTTCCCCCTTATTTGAAGGCCCAATCTTCATGTGTTAATTCATTTTCAACCTCCATCATGTCAAAAAGCTCCTTGGGAGCAAACCCTAGCCTCCTTTTTCATAAATTGAGCTCCCCCTCTCTCCTCTCATCCATGTTCTTGTATTTTTATGAATTTAGAGTGTTGTATTCTTGAATGACTTGGTTTTTAGGCTTTACAATTGAATTAATCATCCCATATTCCTTTTTTGGACCTTGGTAAGTTCCAAAGATTCAAGCTTTATTGGTTTTCATCTTTAGATCCATTTGTATTTGGTGTTTTTGTCCATTTCATGAATTTATGGTCTCTTTATGGTAGATCTAGGGATTTTGGACAAGTCCATGGTCTTAGAATCATATTAGACTTCAGATTTAATCTTTTGGTCAAGTTTAAAGAGCATGCATGAGCTCTCTTTACTCCATGCATAAAGGAAGTGAGATTTTGGACATTTAAGAAACTATGGTTTTAGATCTAGTTGGTTTAGGATGTTTGAATGGATCAAGTTGGAAAATATATCGCTTAAGACATCATTTGGATTCAGATCTGGAGGTTGGATACTAGGACTTAATGGATTAAGTCATTTTGTAGTTGTTTGATCAAGCCAACCGCAAAGCGGTTGTTCAGGGGACTCGACACGATTTTTAGGTTTTCTGATGCATGCCTGTTAATATGAATACCTAACCGTTTTGTCCTTTTATGTCCACAGTGTGGTTAATATGTAATTTCCATTCACCTTTTTATTAAAAAAATTACAATTGATGTTAATGGGTATCGTTTAAGTACCTGGAGATGTACAAGAGATCAATCAAACATCCAAATAGCTTTCAGTGCAACAAAAATAAGCTTCTAATAGCTACCAGTTTGTGAGAGTAATTGGTTTTAATCTGATAGGACTATGTTTCGTGGATCTGCATACCTAATTCAAAACACGTGCATATAAATATCAGTAGGGAAGACATACAATTAGGGGAAATGCTTAATTCTTTATAATTGATAGAAATGTACCGAAAGCAAAAACTTATAACAAAGGAATGAAAATGTAAGCTACTTATACTCTAAAATGAAGCTAAATTAGATTTATGCCATTTAATCGCCTCAAGAATTAGACTCCATAAACTCCTTCATATTATTTGCAAGATTGGTCCTCAACGGCGATTTTGTAATAGAGGGTGCAACATGAGTACGTTGTGTGTACACCTTGGTAAGTTAGGCATACTTGGCCTCGTACGCATACACTGGGGGTACATATTGGCATGCAGGGCGTACGCAACTTCGACTCAACCCTAATATTTAGGGCTTGTGCACTATATAAGCACCATTATAATAGCCCCAAAACCTTTCCTCTTATCAGCCTCCATTCCAAAATCAACCCTCCTTGCAAACCCAAATCTAATTTTAGCATTTTGAGCTTTTGGAGTGAATAGTGGGCTTTCTTGGTTGTGAAGGAAGATCATCAAGGAAGTGGCTTTTGTCTCAAAACTTTGGATCCAACATTTTCTCTTCATTGTGCATCTTGTGGAGGTAAAAAGCTTCAACCTTGGTGTATGTTTCTTATGGATCTAGTTTTAGCTCAAAGTTGTCACCTTTTTGTCCCAAACTTGATCCTTGTAAGTAGGAGATACTCCAAGACGTTTGAGTTATCCTTTCAACGGTTTTAGGGTGTGCTAAGTCATAAAAATGTGTTTTTGGTCACTAGTTTCTCTCCATTCATGGGCTAGAGTGTCTTAATTAATAAGTAAATTAGGGTTTTTGGAGCTAAGGTATTAATAGTCATGCTAAACCATAAATTTGGAAACTTTATGGTTAAGGACATCTTTTTGAGCCTAGATCTGAATTTTGGACGTAAATACTTAAAGATTAAGCACTTACCGGGTAAGGTGGTGAGCAGCAGCGTATGCTTGGCATACCAAGGGGTACGCTGCACGTACGTGGTCACCTCCCTGATCCTTGGTCAACCGCATAGTACTCCCCATGTATGTAAGGAGTACTTCCCACGTACTTAGCGAGTCAACTCGGTTGACTCAGTTGACATTGACTTGGATTTTACTAGGGTTCGACTTAAGGGTATTTTAAGTATTTTCACCTATATGCTGAGATTGTATCCTTTAATTTATTAAGGTGATTTGTAGCGTTGATCTTGGAGTGGTGTGCTATTCAGTTTTCTTATATGTGTGTGAGGTGAGTTTTCTCACTATATTCATGGGTTGAAGGCACTTTTTGGGTTTTTTTATTTAAAAATCCGGTTTCACAACCGGTAAAATTAACAACGGAAGCTTTAAAATTGTTGAATAAAATTAAAACTATTTTACCCACCAAGGATCATTTTGCAAGAGTTCGAAAGATTAAAACAACCATAGAATAGAAAACATAACAACCTTTGAAGACTTTGATCATCATGGGAGGTTGGAAGTCGATGAAGTGTGGCATGAAACTCTAAAGCGAGAGTTCTCTACAAGTATCCACCAAGCAAGAGTATAACCATCGAAACATGCTAGTATTCACTTGTAATTTGTTGTACATAAGCCTTTGAAATATATACCAAATATATCTTCAAAGGAGAAGCAACAAAGGGACTTTCTTCTACATCAAAATGCAAGAGAATGGAGGAGAAGAAGAGAGCCAAAACTCGAAATTTTGGCAGCCCTATAGAGCACTTGATGATCTCGGTTTTATGGCCAAGAGAAGAAGAAGAAGAAGAAGAAGAAGAAGAAGAAGAAAAAGAAGAAGAAGAAGAAGTTTTGCTTGAAGTGTAAGAACTCTCACACTAAATCTTCATTCCCATGCTTATTTATATAGACAAAAAGCAAGAAAGGGCCATACTTTCTATCTAATCAAAGCATGGTCTCAAAGGACAAGCATGCTTGAATATAATAACCAAAACACCATCACCTAGCTATGCCCTAGCTATTTTCGGCCCATGATGGTCAAAAAGAGAGAGTATGGTGTGTCTAATATTATATTCCCATGACTAGACATATATATATATATATATATATATATATATATATACACACCCACACACCACCTTTTTTAAAAGTCTTATCCTCTATAAAAAAGTGATTCCAATATATATAACATGTAACTAGTCTTATAAAAATATCTCTTTTATATAAAACTACAGTTTATATAAATAAACTCCAACTAGTTTATTAAGATATAAATATAACTTATAAATAATCATACTTTGCGATATATTTCATAAGTTTTTATTTCTCCAATAAATATTATTTTCACAAATAATAAATTCCGAACTAGTAAAATATTATTTCCATGAAATAATAATTTTCCAATTAAATACACGTGTTGATGTATTTATTAATAATTGAATTATTCTAATAAATAATCAATCGACGGTAACTTGTTATATGGTGTGACCCTATAGAATCATATATTATTAGCAATATCATTCTATAATGACTCTTAGGCATACTAGATCTTTAAGTACTAATGTTGGCCCATTACTTTTTATATGGAATGCTAGTTTTCTATGTGATACATGCATGAAATATCAGGATCTGGCCCCTCGTAATTGTATGAAAAACCAAGATTTAGCCCCTGATACTTGTGTGTATGACCTAAATTTGGCCCTCGACATTGCAAGGAAAGATCATGGGGGTAGCCCATAATATTTGTATGTAAGACCGGGATTTGGCCCTCGATGTTACAAGGAAAAACCATAGGGGTAGCTCATGGCACTTGTATGTTTTAGGTATGTGGTATTTTGGGGAACTCTTTGACAACCCAAAAATTTCCGTTAGTTTTAACGTCAAAAATTAGCCAAATTTATCCCGAAAATATTTTTGACCGGATTTAAACCCGTTGGAATATTTTAAATAATATTCGTCAAGCGAACCAAAATTAAGGCGGTATAATTTTAAAATTTGCCGTGATTAATAATAGTTGTGAAAAACCCCGTTCGCGGTTAGTGTCAGGTGAACCCCAGTCAGGCCATAAACTCCACCCTATATAAGGGAGGAGTGGGTTTCATTCCCACTTTTTTTTTCCACCTTAGACTCTCTCTCTACTTTCTCTCTCTACAAAATGGGTTTTGGTCAAAAATCGCCCCTTCGAGCTTCAAATCGGTAAGTTAACCTCCCTAGCTTGTTGTTCATCTCATCTATCTTTCAAATTCGTGGCTTAATCACCCAAAACCCTCAAGAACATGAGTTTATGGTCCAAGAACAACTTCATGGACCGTAAACACTCATAATGGGGTTTTAATGCTCAAAAACCCTTCCAAACCACTTCTAATGCTTAGCAATAACTTAAAGGCTTACACGAAAGGACTTAGAACACCAAAATCGGGACAAATGGGGAGTAAACATGAGTTTACGGTCTAGGAACATCCTTAGACCGTAAACCCATCGCCATGGACCATAAACACTTGTTTAAGTGTTAAACTACCCCTCAAACACCTCCAAGAGCTTCCATGAACTTCCTTGAGTGCATAGAACCTTATTTTCCTTCATCATATGCACCAAAGCATACAAAAATATGTCACACTTGATTTTAACGCCCAAGAAGGTTCTTGGACCGTAAACTCCCATTCGTAGACCATAAACACCCCCAAAGGGTGTTAAAGTGCCCTTAACACTTTGTATGGCTTGGGGTTGGACCTAGAACTTCGTATGCTTAACCTACAACCACCAAAATACATGATTTATGTACTAACATGAGTTTACTGCCATAAAATCATGTGTTTAAGGTAGTAAACTCCCCAAGAACATCTTCTTAGACCGTAAACACCTTTCCAAGGTGTTTAATTGCCCTAAACACCTTCCTATGCTCATAAAAGTGACTAGAACCTTACATGCATGAGTTAGAACTACCAAACAACAAAATAAATGGCCAAACATGAGTTTACGATCTTAAACTCATGTGTTTACAGCCGTAAACTCCTCAAGGAGTTTCAATGGACCGTAAACTCCTCAAATGGTCCATTTTGAGGCCTTAAACCCTTCATAAGCCCTAGAATTGAACCTAGCCTAATTCCACAAGTGTTATAAGACCTTAATGCATCAAAGAACACACCATCCATGAGTTTACGGCCGTAAACTAATGGGGATAAGTTCTTAGGGCCGTAAACTCAATAAAGAGTTTACTCTTGAAGAGTAAACTCCCTATCTAGGCCTTACACACCCTTAGATGTTACCCGGGACACTCCTAGCGCTTGACCAAAGTGTTTTCCGCATTTTAGGATGCGTATACGTGTTTAATTAGTATTATATTTACTAATTGTATGTAAACATATGTCATCATATGTTAATAGGTCACTAAGTGTGTTCAAGTCTTTACTTGACACCGAGCACCCAACCGACACTTTCGTTCGATCCGCTTACAACAGGTGAGTTCATACCCTTGAAGTAACCTTTTAAATGTTTTTACATGCTTTTATGGGGGGGAATACAAATTAAAACATGACAGTTATCATATCAATCACATGTGATTGATAACCCGCATGCACAAGGATTTATTACACTGTCAACTGTTTTACCTAGTATGATACTGTAAATGTTTTTTTTCCAAAACATCTTTACTTGTTCAAATCTTTTCTCAAATTGTCTCTCGCGCTGTATGTTTTACTTCAAATTCAATTACAGCAGTATTTTAAACAAAGGTGTTCTTTACTTATATTGTTTTATCAAAGTTATAATCCAGACTTGTTTATGAAAGATTTTCAAGGGTTTCTAAAGGTTTTCAAAATTATTTTACAAAAGAATACAAAGTCATGATTTTCTTAAGTGTAAAGGTTTTTCCAAAGTTTTCATCAAAGTTTTCTTCCATGTTTTTATACTTCTTTAGATACTACTACTTAGTTATTCCACTACTTCGTTAAATGCTCCTACTTAGTTAAATGCTACTACTTCGTTAAAAGCTTCTACTTTGTGAAACGCTTCTACTTTATTAACGCTTCTACTTCGTGAAATGCTTCTACTTTATTAACGCTTCTACTTTGTTAACGCTTCTACTTCGTGAAACGCTCCTACTTCGTTAATGCTACTACTTCGTTAAACACTTCTACTTAGTTAAATGCTTCTGCGTCGTTAAATGCATGCATGTACCTGTATAGTTATATAAATGATGTTTAAAGGACTTAGGAAGGCTAGTTAGCCCTATTTCCTTTTCCTCGTTTGGATGTGGTCTGGTGGGATCGAATATTCGTCCGAAGGTCGTTTAAACATTAATTATATATCAAGTATACATGTATAGACATGAAGGTTTACATCAATCAGTTCAGTTGTGAGTCTCTACCGTTAGTCTAGCGCCTCTAATAGAATTCAGATTACGAGATGCATCTTCAAGACACGGATCTCCCGTCGTCGAGTTGGTAACCAGAGTCTCCTGTAGGGAGAGTGGGCATTGTATGTATAGCTCTATACGGGATTGACACCCCCCGCAACCTGACTGCTAGCTACAGTCTACGACCTACCAAGCTAAGGGGTGACAAATGTCATATTTACACCGATGTTTGCAGGGCGTCAAGTACTCTAGTGACGATTAGTATGGTTACGAGTATCTCCATGTTTACCTTATAATTCATGGCCTTAAGGTAACGATAATTAACACTGTATGCTGGAAACACACTCTTAGAATTACTCTTTGTTTTAGACCTTGCTAGCTGTATCTTTCATTTTATACTGTCTGGGGTCTGTGTTTCTCTGTTTTAGACCTTGCTAGATGTATCTTTCATTTGATACTGTCTGGGGTCTGTGTTTCTTTGTTTTAGACCTTGCTAGCCGTATCATACATTTGATACCTTCTGGGGTCTGTGTTTCTTTATGTTAGACTGAGCCAGGCGTATCATTCATTCGATACTCTCCTAGAGTCTATGATTTCTTTTGCCTTAGTCAGCAGTATTTCCTGCTGAGGCATATGTTATTTTCCCTAATGTTTTTACTAGTTATATTCTCCTACTTCCTTTAAAATCAAATACTGTATTTTGGTAATGATAGTATTTCAGGGAAAATTACTCTTTAAGACCTAACTCTGTCGGGTCTTGGTAGAAGACTGCTTTTATTTAGAAAATATAGGATTTTCTGAAAAAGACTCTAATACACCGTTGATTCTAAACTAGTACTTCTATAAAGTTATTTTGAATAAAATGCTTGCTTACACAAATGACACTAAATACTTATGAACTCACCAACATTTATAAAAATGTTGATACTCGCTTTCAAAATAACTTGTATTCTCAGGTCAGCAATAGACAGGTACATCCCAGGAGCTTTTGTTGAAGACAGTTTAGTACCGAGATGCAACTATAGTATTTTCTGTATTACTTTGATGCTTCTATGCAATGTAAACTGTGTAAAACTATTACTATTAATGCAATGGTTGTTGTACTTTGATTACTATACTGCATATGTTGTGATACTTGACATGACGTCATCCACCCCAGAACGTTTCCGCCGTTCCGGTTTTAGGGTGTGACAAACTCACTAAGCTTTGTGCTTACAGTTTGTGTTTATGGTTTCAGGTACTTTTGATTCAAAAGGGAAGGACCCGACGTGATGGCACCACATCCTCCCCTCATGATTTCCGCAAATGAAATAACTGTACTATGATTTTATGAATGTTTTGACTTGATGTTGGTTTTGAAAAGTTAATGGATGATTTGATGGACTTTTAAATGAAAAATTTTATTACCATTTTCAGGACATTACAAGTTGGTATCAGAGCCTTGTTTTGAGGTATTTGGATACACTTTCGGGTGTGTGAGAACTCAAACTGAAGAAATGTTATTTTTTAAAAAAAAATGAAGTTAAAATTCTAAAAATATTTTTTGTAAGAAGAAGGGATGCGATGTGTGCAATCATCCGTGCTCCAAAAATTGGTTCTCAAATTACGCATATATATATATATATATATATATATATATATATATATATATATATATATATATATATATATATATGTATTATAAGTAGTATGTTTGATATGAAAATTGCATGCTAGATTAGGGCTAAGGATATCTTCAGGTATCATATGATACTATGATAGAATTTCCTGATTTGTGTGATGCCTTATAGCCTGGTGGAACTTGATGTTATGTATTACTTGGAATTGATATCAGCTCAGTTAATTGCTAAGTGTATTCTTTCAAAGTTGTATACGATTAGGAGTGTATAACCCTATAATGATCAATTTGGACTCATTTCCTGTTCCTTTTTTGGTTGTCTACTTAGGGTAGAATCATCATTTGACAGTCTATGTGATCCTATTTTGTGTATAACTTGCATGCATAAGGCAACCAACGGTGTTGATTGAGTATCTTGGTATTGCGAGTGGTGAGAGTTGAGAATTCGTAGGAAAGTCTAGGACATGTATGTTGTATAACATTAGATTGGTATATTGTTTTACTGTGGTGACTTAGAGGAATTCAGACCGACCTTGAAGAAGGTACATGTAGGTGTGAAAGGTGGTATTGGGCCCGTACTACTAGTTGCACAGGACATGTACCTGAGACAAGTGCTGACATGCAAACTCTAAGGAGGCCTATGGAGATCCTGAGTTTTTTGGGGCTTAGGACCCCATTTCTAGTCGACACTAGATCGTTGAAATGGAGAATGCCCATCGAATGAGTTTTTCCCTGAGCGGGAAAAGGTTGGATTTGCATCCTGCCTACTGAGGGACCGAGCATGAGACTGGTGGGAGATGGTTAGCCGAGAAGTAGGGTTAGCGGCAGTGGCAATCATGACCTGGGAAGATTTTGTTCAGAGATTTTAGAGGGAGTTTGCAGCAGCTATTGAGGTGCAGTGGCTGGTGAGGGAGTTCTAGGACCTTAGCCAGATTACTGAGACTGTGCCAGAGATTACTGACATATTCTAGGAGAGGACTTTGTTGGTCCCTCGGTATGTTGCGGATGAGGAAATGAGGAAAAGAAGATACCATGACATGTTGACGGAGGATATCTGGGAGTTCATGAGCTTTTTAGGGTGCAAGACCCTAAAAATATAATCGAGAAGGCCCGTGAGCGGGAGATTGAGT
The DNA here is from genome assembly GCF_051521515.1 of Lactuca serriola. NCBI lineage: Eukaryota > Viridiplantae > Streptophyta > Magnoliopsida > Asterales > Asteraceae > Lactuca > Lactuca serriola. The sequence goes on from NC_136411.1 coordinate 79,458,397, forward strand.
TGGAGTTTCGGACCAACCAGAAGTCGAAGCAGGTACATATAGTTGTGGGCCATGCGAAGAAGCCCAAGAATTTTAATCCTCGTATTAGAGGCTAACAAGGTTGGGACCGTTGCTGCAAGCGACACTGTGGGGGCATGTCGAGCGGTAGGTTCAGGTTGTTATAGTTGTATCCAGTTGGGCCACATGAATAGGGACTACCCCAATAATGCTCTGATTTCCTTCCATTGCAATCACACCGTCCATAAAAAGGTTGAATGCACGAGATTGTTAAGGGGAGTTGTAGCGGTGCATATGTGATCCACATTGAGGATTACTGATTTCCGTTAGGGCAAGGCGGAGGCTCCTGTGCTGAAGAACAGGGCATTTCAGCTGACCACCGATGAGGCTCGTGCAGCGCCGGATGTGGTTAATGGTATGTATTTTATCCCTATCTTTTATTTCTTTCTTTGTTTATGCTTATGATCGTTCTTAAATATGAAAATCTAAGATCTTCTAGGGTTTCCTTCGTGGTCTATTGTGACACCTCTACATTATCATAGCCCAAGCCCATGAACTTCTAAGGTTGCATGAAGATTTTCAAAAAGAAATTTTACAAAACAAGGTGTTTTAGATACCAATCTTTATTTTAAAATACTATCATTTCTAAAAAGTATGTATATTGAACATATATGATCCAAAATGAGATTTACTTATAAAAAATTGTGATTCAAAAACTTTATAATTCAACTTGTTTATGATCCTTAATTTGTTTTTATCTAAAAACATTGATTCAAATATTTTATGATCATTAATTATTATATATTTTATAATTCAAAAAATATAATGATCGGAATTTTTTCCTGGTCATTTTTTTTAATTCAATTTATTATTATCCAAAATCATATGATTAAAAAATAATATGATCTAAAATTATATGATGCAAAATATGATTAAAAATTTTAATGATCAAAAAATATATGATCGAAAATGGTAAGGTCCAAAATTTTATGACACAAAAATATATGATACATTAAATTGTTATGATTCAGAATTTTTTATAAATGTTAAACTTTAAAGACTCGAACTGATATCTAATTGAAAAAAGACAAAATTGCAAATTTGGTCCCTGTGGTATGTCCAAACTAGCATGTTTGGTCCAAAATGGGTTTGGCTTGCAAAGATGGTCCAATAGTTTCTATTTGTTGCGAGTTTAGTCTAATGGCTTAACAGCCGTTACCAAGCTCCCGTTAATTTACCCATGCCCCTCTCACTTAAGGGTATTTTAGTCCATTCATCTAGCCCCTTTATTATTTTATTATTATTTAGTCCATAAAGAGACTACAACGTCTCTATTCTCGTCTCCAGCAACAAGCCCTAACTATCACTCCCTCTCTGATTTCATCTTCTCCATCGATCACCCCCCTGTGATTTCATCTTCTCCATCGACAATGGTGATGTGCGTCTACAGAAAGTGGGCGATAGTTCGGACATCGTGGACAGATAACAAGCCAGGGCGCCGATTTTGGGGATGTCCTGACCCGGTAAGTGTGTTAAACTTTATTTTGAAGACTACTCCCTGATGATCTAATGTTTCTTTCTTCTTTTTTTCAAGAATTCATCATGTGGGTTTATTGGGTGGTATGATGAACCCATGTGTGCTCGTTCCAAAGTTATAATACCAGGGCTGCTTAGGACAATCAATAAGCTACGAAAAGCAATGGATGATATAAAAGAACAAGCAAGCAAGCATGAAAAAGCAATGGAGAAGATCAAAGAACAAGCAACTATGTTGAAGTATTACCTAGTCTATAGTTGGATTTTTTTTTTGTTGTGTTGCTGTTCTTGTTGTAAGTCCACAGGTTGATTGTGGTTATCTTTTGTAATAGGATAGGGGTATATGTGTCTGGTTTAAGTATTTTTTGCTAATGTGGAACATTGTTGTAATGCAATGTAATGGTTAATGAGAATTTGGTATCTATTGACCAATTATGGATTTGTTCTATTGTTCATACATAACCTTCTAAAGATAACATATAATGCATCCATATGTAGTTAACACAAAAGCATACTAAAGACATAATACCTATTACCATCTTCAAAATACATGTCATAAGTTAATTGAAAACAAATTTATTGCAACAAAAGACATCCTGCATCTAGGAATCAAACCAAAGTTGTTCAATACAGTCAAACCAAAAGATAAAACCAACATAGACCATCAAGTCCCTCCCTGACCTTTGCATGTCCTGGAGTTGTGCCCTTTGTTTCCACACTTACTACAAGTCACACTAACAAACTTTCTTGTTAGTTTCCCACTACCATGTGGACCATGACCATGAATCTCACTGGGACCAACATCTGACCTTTGACTCTGACTTTGACTCTTGCTTTGACTTTTCTCCTCCATGGATTGCCTTCTCTTCCTCTTGGGTCTCCCAGGTTGATTACGGTGTGGGGGAGGTGTGATCTGCATTGGACACTCACTTCTAGGCTACAGTGCCCGGCCTTTAATTGGTTCCACCTTGTACCCGTATGCAGTTTTCCAAGTTTGTAGCCAGTGCACCTTGTGGACATAAGTATGGAGCTCTTGTACACACTCACCATGATCTGCTTTGTTATACAACACAGAAATCACATGTCTGCAAGGGATACCTGTTAATTCCCATTTCCTGCAGCTGCATACCCTTTCATGCATATCAACAACATGTTGATCATTCCATGGGCCTTTGACTTGGTATTTTTCATCACCACACCATTCTGCAATGTAGTGAGTAGCAACTGCTTCATTCTTCTCCATGATCTTTGTTGTTGTTGGGGTGAGTGGGCCTAAACACTTTTGTTGCACCTTGAGGACATTGCATATCCTCTTCATCATATATTCCCTAATAAACTCCAAGCAGCTAATAATTGGTTTGTCTCTCCCATCAACTAGCTTGCCATTAAACACCTCACAAAGGTTGTTTAATAGCATGTCTGTGGTTGCTCTCCCTGTATAGAAAAGGGTAAAAGTGTCATAATATTATGTGAAGGGTAAAATGGTAAAAGGGTAAAAGGGTCATAATAGCTTACCTGTGAAATGGCTTTTTGCCCAATGTTGTGGTGGTATTGACTTCAACCATTCATATGCTGATTTGTCATATAAACTGAATTGGTGCATGAAATGGTTAAACTCTGGCACTATTGTAGCTGTGGCACAATCCCAAAGGTGATCTTTATATTCCTTAGTTCTCCATTGTTTCTTCATGTTCTCATGTATATGTCTGAGACAGAACCTATGCTCAGCACATGGGAACAGTTGACTAACTGCTTGTAGCAAACCCTGGCAACAAATTACACATGATTAATAAATAAACATTAAAAATAATAAATAAACAACCATTACCTTTTGTCTTTCACTAACAAAATTGAAATTAAACATAGCATGTAGATCCAAGTCATCACTAAGACATTCAAGGAACCACTTCCAATATTCGCAGTTTTCAATCTCTACGATGGCATATGCAAGTGGGTATATGCCATTGTTGGAATCTAATCCAACTACAGTTAAGATCTGGTCTGGATAAGGGCCTTTCATATGAGCCCCATCTAGCCCCAAGAAATCTCTTAAACAAGCTTTGAATCCCTTCTTCATCCCCCCTAGACAAACATAAATTCTTTTGAAACATCTTGAAGTGCAGTTCACCAAATTAGATTCTGAAACATCTCCAAGTTCTAATTTGACTGTGGTATCAGGATTGGTTGACTGCAACTCAAGGATATAGTCTCTCAGAACTTCATACTGTTTTTTGTAATCACCCACTACAATCTTTTTTGCATCTGCTTTAGCTCTAAAAACTTTATGGATTGAGAAGCCCACTCCATACTTCTTCTGTAATTGTTCTTGGAGAGCTTTAACTGGGATAGTAGGGTTGGATTCTACTTGATCCATGATTTTTTTGGACATAAACTTCACTGTTGCAGCTCTCACCTTCCTTGTATTCATACAAGTGTGTTTGTCTTCATATGTTTTAATGTACCAGCTGCTTGCATCTGTAGACCTCGAGGCATGTAACATCCAAGGACAAGAAGAATTTGCTTTTTCCTGACTTGTACCACCTTGTTTGTCCTTTTCTTTACTTTTCCCTTTACTTTTCCCTTTAATTTTCCCTTTACTTTTTTCAGCTTGGGTAGGTCCACCAACTCCATCATTAGTAAATGCCACAACTCCATTACATATGGCCCTCAATCTGGATTTGTCATTTTTTTTAAATGCAATATTCTTTTTTGTTTCCAATGCATGCATTTTGATTTTCTCTTTCAACTCCTGCTTACTGTTATACTTTTGACCTATTTTAAAATGACACTTATGAACCTCACCTAAAGAACAACTTTTTTCTTTACTTAGTTGTTTCAAAACTGCTCTTCTCTTCCTGTCCTGGTCAAAATCCTCATCCATGGAATCAAAAGCATCATTGTCAATGACATCTAACTCATCTGCTTCTTCATCACTCTCATGTTGTCTAGGATTCCTAGCCCTTTTATGTAAGAACTCTACTTCTGTATCAATGCTCATGTTAAAATCCCTCATATCAACTTCAATATCTTCAATTACATTATCTTCATCCACCCAATAATCACTATCATCACTATCATCTTCCTGCTCTGTTTCACTTCTTTCTTTGCTTTCAACCTCACTTACATTTTCTTTTCCACTACTATTCATGTTAGACTGAGGTTGGTTTTCACTTCCATCTTGGACAAAAGCATTAGTTTGATAGTCAAAATCCCAAAAGTCATTCATTTGAGGTTGGTTTTCTTCATCCATCTGAGCTTGGTTTTCTTCATCCATTTGAGGTTGGATTTCTTCATCCATCTGAGGTTCATTGACATCATGCATGTCAGTGCCATTGACTCCATCAACATTGCTTTGTAGTATTTGTTGGTAGAGTCCAATATCAAAATCAGTAGCTGCCTCAACAAAGTCTTTGGCTATCTGTTCAGTCTCACCAATATCATCAAAGTATATTTTCTTACTGCAAGATGCCATCACTCCATCCTTGCTCATACCCCTTCTCCTATTATATCCAGGTGATAAGGATACGACTTGAACTATTTCATTAACTTAGATTTCAGGTTGGTTTGCTTGAGTGGGCACAACATCAACTAAATTATCAGTAGGTGTAGTCATCACAAGTGTTTCCTTTGATTGGTCATCAGGAGCTTCATCAATGTGTTGCACATCCTCATGTGGTCCATCTAACTGTACAAGGGTAACCTTGGTAACAGGCTTAGGATTCAAGAAATAGGTGAGTAGTCTTGTTTCACCATGCTCTGTGTATACCTTCATCACTTTGTGCTCACTGACATATTGAGAAAAGTTTGCAACATCTTGATCATTTCCTAAAGGGCGAAGACCAAAGTGGAAGTCTCCACCATGCACAAGAAAATGGTAGTATATAACAGGAGGAACCCCATATCTAAAACCCTTCATGATTGCATCGAGCTCATGAACTGAAAACTCATCTATGTCTACCATGTCAACATAGTTTACAGTTCCATCAATGTAACGAACATCAGGGTACTTGGTGAACTCACCTCCATGGTACAACTTAATGGTAAACAATGTTGGGTGTCCATCTTCAAAACAAGAAAAAAAACACCTCAGTTGGACTTACTTAAAAAAAATCAAGAAATCAAAACATGAAAAAGGGCAAATTACGTACCATAAACAACCTTGGGGTTGAAGGGTGTGTTTAACAACCTTACGTGCCACATTGTTATGTTCATCCGCCGATAATCTCTACAAATCGCAGCTTAACTAACAGAACTGATTTTGTGTCTAGGGCTTTTATTGATCTTGGTAAAGAACGACGGTCTACTTTATTGAGGAGGAGACGAACTGCTTTTATTGAGCTTTAGCGGGAACGGTTACAGGGATTAATGGACTAAAATACCCTTAAGTGAGAGGGGCATGGGTAAATTAACGGGAGCTTGGTAACGGCTGTTAAGCCATTGGACTAAACTCGCAACAAATAGAAACTATTGGACCATTTTTGCAAGCCAAACCCATTTTGGACCAAACATGCTAGTTTGGACATACCACAGGGACCAAATTTGCAATTTTGTCAATATTTTTTATAAAACTTAAGCTTATTTGAAAGGTATCGGTCAAGATCCCCACTTCCTTCGAAGTCTCTCCAAACTTTTATCATAATATCCTTAAACCCATATCACGTCAGCGAAGAATTACAAAAGTCGAACAACACAGGTCCATAATCGATACAATAGCAATAGACCTCAATGATTGGTCCAAACAACGATGTAGAGAATCAATGTCGCATGGGAGAACGAGAAATATGGTTGTTGCCTCCGTCTCATCGATGTTCAATACCCATCAATCTAGATATCGAGAAATGTGAATTGACAAATCCATTTTCCTCTCTTTTATCTTTTGACCTCTAGTTGTTCATCGTAAAAGAGGGAAAATGCTTCAATCAAACCTTGATTCTGATTGGTATCGAGCCAAACATCACAGTATCGATTTCTATATAACCATAACTCACCCTTTTTTCTTTCTTCTTAATTTTGCAACCACAAAAACCATTATATCTTTGATGATATGTCGCCACTACATCACAACATCACCGACAAACTACCATTGAAGACCCACATTGTCATTGCTTTCATTCCCGATGAAATCACCAACACCTCTGCTACCAGTCTTCTTTACTTCCAGATGACGTATAAAAAGGGATTTAGGGATTCTATTCCAATTTTACGCTCACATAAAATTATCAAACGATTTGTTCCCTTTTTCTCTCTGATATTCTTGAAGTTCTTCAAAACCTAACAATGGCGGCTAAGCAAGGTCAATAGTCTCAAACCACTGAAGATGTTTCTCTCAACTCATCGTGAAGATTGAAAGCACCAACTACCAAGTTCAAGGAGATGTTAATGCTTACCCAGAGGGATTGCAGATGTTAATCGTTGCTCTACAAAATTCGGTGTTATCGACAGCAATGTTCAACTCTTTTGTTGTACCAATTTCTTGGTTATCTCTTGCTGGTTCTACGGCCACTTATAGTAACAAAATGAAGATTGTGACATTCCAGCTGATGAATGACAAGAAGTTCAGGTTAACGAAGAAATTTTTGCTCAGAT